>NW_024573925.1:2305169-2596800 GCF_900044065.1 Fusarium mangiferae
TTTTTTTTTCTATTACTAATTACTAATACTAATTACTAATAGAAAAAAACCTTTAGTAATTACTAATTACTAATTACTATTACTAATTACTAACGATTTTGCAACCCTGTGTAACATCGACGGTTGTGAGATGTGATGCGAAGCCAAACTGAAGCAGGGGACCAGAGGCTAAAGTGTTCTTCATTAGCCTTTTGATTCGTGACTTTGCCGCTCTACGGACGGGAATCTTATGTAGTTGGCCCGGCGCGTAGGTCGCCAATTCTCTTGTGCTTCACCATGCACCCCCAGGACCTGGTCGGGTGGATAGCCATAACTCCGGAGCGTCAGGGTTGGCATCGACAATCACATGGATCGTGATCCCCCACATGTTTTTCGGGATCAAGAGATCTGGAGTTGGGACTGGAGCGGAACAGCCTGTGGACCACAGCGGAAGAGGCCCGGTCCAGCATCCGACTCAACTCAAGTGACAAATTGTGTTTGTGCACCAAACGGCGACTTGTAATGACGCTTTGGTGCTGTTGCATCGCCAATACATAGTTGTCAGACCGGTGAGAGAGAACAAAAGGTTGACTCAACGCAAAAAGATGGCAAGTGTTGGTTGTTGTCTCAAGCAAGGGTCACAGGGCACACTTATGACGATGTTGAGTCAGGCTGCTGCAACGTCGGAGAGAAATGGAAATGAGACTGGGAATAATAGTGCCACTTAGTGGAGGTGTCACTGATCACTACATTAGCTTGATGTCTTGGCGATGATGATCCGTATTAGGCGCCCTGCTGAGAGAATGTAATAACCACGCAGACAGCCCTTCAGCTTTGATACTCTTTTCACGCGCCCAATAACCCCGAACACAGAGTACATAGTATAATAGCGGCAGAGCAATGGAATAGTGGCATTCAACAAAACTCTCTAGACACGAATAAACTTTGCTATCCCCAAACGCTGGAACAACTAATACACGAGATGTGTGTCCAGATGGAGTCATAAAGTCAAACTTTTGGATCCTCAAAATGGTACAGTTTGGCCGGAGCTTGAAGAGGAGAGCAGAAGGTGAGTTTTTTTTTTTATAGTTTTTTTTTTGCTTTTTGCTGTGGGACCTCAGATCATTGATGATGTCTTTCATTCTCGTTCCTTCACGACTGACAGTTCATCGAAGCCAGCCAGCCGCCGGCTGAGCGGAGCCAAATATTTTGAAGAAAAGTATCGTCGCATGGATGTCTCTTCCAGTGGACGCGGCTCGCTCGCTTTATTGCCTGCTAGACTGTTTAGGGTGATAAGGAGACGAAGGACGGCTGACTCAATCATATGGCCGCCAAGGCAGGAAATTCGAATAACCAATTTACCACGACAAATATAGTTCGGATAGTACCAGACTAGATAAGCAAGCGCCCCCATCGTCAGAGACAAGCGCGTGACAGATATGCGAAGCAGTGCATACTCAAGAAAGTTAGCAACAGTCGGTGAGATATTTACATAAATCACCATATGCAACCTCGATGTGTTGTCAATTACCAAGACAGGACAACAGGATGGGCAAACATGCTCTACATATCTACAGTATGCCGAGGCTGGCGGAGCCGAGAGTTTTAGAGTTTTAGGCGAAGTTCTCAAAGTTCTAACCCTTGGATAAGGGAGTCTCCGAATCCATGCCCGTGTTGAGTGGAGAAGGACGGAGGTTGTGGAGTATGAAAAGCGGAGATTCGGCACTGGAAGCAAATGTACGTAAGGTACATGCAGTACGGAGTACGGACAAGAGTAAGGAGCCCAAAGCACCAAGTTCACATCTCGAATCTGCCTTGCACAAAAGAGCTCTCTTCATCGTAAAGACTGAGCGGGTACAGATGACAAAGTGCAAAACTTTCTGGTGGGCTAGTGTGCTAGAAGCAGCCAACCTGCATGTTGCAGCCCAACCGCCGTTCAATCATTATATTAGCGGTTTGATCAGTACGACGTAGAAACCCTATTTAGAAAAGAGAAAGAGAAAAAAAACCCTCTTGAGAGAGATGAGACGGCTGGCCGAGTGACAGGGCCTGTTGCCTGCCGGGATTCCCGCCTTCCTGCTGCCTGCATGCACATGCATGCATGCCATTCTGTCGACGCTGTCTTGAAAACAACAATGGCGTGGGGACTGTTGCATTGCATTCCCGGCACATCACCGTCGAGCTGCGAAATGCTGTGTCGTAATTGGCACTGCACCGAATCTGGATGGATGGATGTCAACAGTGCGTCTACCGTAGTTAGGCCGTCAATGGAAATTGACGTGATGTCATAACGCTAGGTACATAAGCTCCTGTATAACAAACCCTGAAGTACGATGATGACGCGACACCAAGGAGGGCAACTGCTAGAATCAATGGCGTATTTGATATTGTGAGGAAACCTTTTTCTTACGGGTCCCACAGAGGCTGAACTCTTGGAAATCTGAGGAATGGAATCGACAGGGACGAAAGCCAAAGCAATGGACTATAGCTTAATCTGGGAGGAAAGGAGAAGCTTGGTGTTGGTACTAGAAAGAATCCAGAAGCATAGTGGGTATAAGGGTCGTCCTCTGACGCCAGGTGGATGGCGCCGTTAACCAAGCGCCAAGGGCTTGGAACAACTACTAGCTGCGCAGGACACATAGGGCTGTTTGGAATTGAGCTGCGTATAGTATCACAGGGCACTCTCTCCCGGGAACGGTGAATGCACTCGTTTTACATACAGAGTAGGTATCTATGATACCGAGACAAAAGGGTTTCGATCAAGGTTATGGGCTGTACTGCTGGTACGATGTTCTCACGAGATCAGGCATTTTAGTATTTGTGTACCAATTCCGCCTCCGGTCGGTGTCTTGAAACTCTACTATCCCATAACTAACCTTCACCGCATTTTCATCATGACACAAAGAACGGAATTGCATCCGTATCACCGCACTATTCTGAAGTTTACGGAGCTTAGCCAACACAAATCATCAACACGGGACTATAAGATTCAGGCCCCCATTCAAGATTCACAAGCTCCAACTCCACACGAGCGAGGTCCCTGTACCAAAGTCTATTAAGCCCAACAGGGCAACTACTGCTTCACTAGCGTGGCCTTTTAGGTCATGGGTAGGCGGCATGCGTGTACTTGATGTTTGCCGCGCTGCTGAGACCGAGAGACGTGTACCTTCCTGATCCTTTATACCGATTGAGTAAGCGCTATTGAGCACCCCACGGGGGCTTTTCTCTTTCAGGCATCCCCAAATCGGGAACTGGACTAACATCATGGAACCCTAGTAAAGGCACAGCAGAGAGGAAGAAAGAGAAAGAAGAAGAAGACGGAAAAAAAGGCAGAGGCCAAAGATTCAGAACACGCAAAGAAACTTTTACGGACCGGGGAGCCAGTCGGTACTACATCCATTTCTCGGCGAGACCTTATTACATAGAACTGACTAAGACGCCGGGGCCCACGGATCATGCTACAAGAAACAAGAACATGGCCCTCACTGTACCATCTCCATCATGAACAACCACAATCAAAAGTTAACACCGGCAAACCAGTACACAATTACTCCCAAACGTTAACTTCAAAAATGCACATACGGGATGGACACGACGGGTCATGACGATAGGTCAGACCAAACCCCACTCCGCCACAACTGACAACTGTCAGTCATGTCAATCTCAACGTCAACATCAGTCCCAGGGCCAGGGCATGCTCTGAGCGCTGCGCTGTTGATCCTCTGTCAGCCCTGCTTTGAATTGGCGTCTCGTAGAAAATGACCTACTAGTGGTTGCATTATCGACATGATACAGAACGGGTCCAAGACACAAAAGCCCGTTGCATCGCGCCACTGCTGGAATATATATGTACGTACCCAGATCTTGAAAGCAGATCTACAGCACATCGCGCGACTGCGAGTTGAGTTACTAATCAATTAATCAACCAAAATTGACCAAAATTGACCAGGGTCAAGTTCCCGGGCCACGACTGCTACTCAGGTAGTCCCCAAATTCCTTGCAAGGCCGAGTCACGCCGGAGCTGGTCTCACGAGGGTCTGAAGCCTGAAGTTTGAAGTCTGGAGCCTGTTGATCTCTGGTGCGATTAGACTTCGGGCCCGTCCACTGGTTACTGTTATATTTGCAGCCAGGTTCTTGTTACGGCGTAGCCTCCTTTTTGCCTTCGCTTTTGCTTTGTCTCCTATACTCTCCGTCCTTACTTGGCTGGGTCGATTTCCTTTCTGGACCCATGGTGCATCTCGACACTCCCTCCCTTGTCTACACCCCAAGCCAAGGGAAGCAAACCTTAAACCACAAATCCAAAATTGTCAACCATATCCGTACACCCCGATCCCTTAGGCTAAGTAGTGAGTACGGCGTACACTTTGCTTTGGCGGCTTTTTGACTTTTTTCTTTTTTTTTTTTTTTCCTTGCTCCCCCCCCTCCACTCTCCCCCCTTTCTCGTTTGTTGCTACCAGTAGTTATGCAGTTCTTTTCTGGCAATTGTCATCCAGACTTGGGTTGTTCAGACACACACGCCCCTGTGCCCTGGGGCGATCACGGCAGCGACTATGGCGTCGGCGTCCAAGGGGAGAAGAAAAAGTGGAATACACACGAAAAAGGTCAACCTACGTAACGCGTGGTCGTCAATGGCAAACGACAACAAGATATTATCGACACCTCACGGGTGGCGGTGTTGGTGAGCTTGTCGCTCATGAAGCCGAAAAGAGGGAAACCATAATTCATAGCTGCTTCTCTCCAGTCAGCCATTTGCAGTTGTGTGATCTGGAGATATCTATAAGAGAAAGCCGTTCACTCCGGTTTTCTGGGTTGATTTCCTCGACCAACCTGTTTCAATACTTAACCACATTCACCCATACAAAACACGCCTTATCGACTTACTTTTTGTTGCTCAGCTTTGATCGACGCTTGTAAGGTCGTATTGTTATTTAGAATTCGGTTTTGCTGCTGCCGGTCCGTCTATTACCTTCATCAACAAGCTCCATCCATACACATATCAGCCACTCCTGCTACTCCCCCGTCATCAGTCACACAGACAGGACGAGAAAGGAAAAAGACAAACCAGGACAGGGTCATCTACCAGGATCAAAGTGACAAGGGCCTCAATACATAACCCGAAGACCAGGACCAGGACCGACCCTTTGCCTTCCCACGGCCGACATTACTCGGTCTCTGTTTGGATAGAGTGAAAGCAACTATCTATGCCGGTGTAAGACATTCGCCAACTCAAAATCCCCGAGACGGACGGATCGAACCCGTGCCAGGTCTACCACCTACAGCACAAGCGACAGACAACACCACTACCATCCTAGAAGAGGACATCCCGCGCATTACAGTTCTTTGGAGCAAACCTTGAGGACGGCGTTGACCCCTGTCATAATTCGATCCACTTGAGACGTTGTTCCAGATCTGGGACAGGCATTAATCTCATCACCTTCAGCCTGTCAACCCACACGAGCCACTCGCCCCCCCTCCCCTCCCCTCCCCCCCCCATTACACTTCTCCACTTGTCTAAGTAACCTACTTTCCACAAGGGCAGCTCTATTTCCAGCTCCCTAGCCTGGAAGTCTCTCTTTGATACATGCACGACTCGCCTGCATCAACCCCATCCACTTCGCCTGCTTATATTAGACCTACAAGTACTACCATGATGTCCGTCGTTTCCCACGATTCTTCTCAGCTTCCACCTTATTACATCTTCCCCATCCACCCTGTCTCTTCCCAAAGGCCACAGCCTCAGTCTCAGCAAGAAGTCCCATACCTACATTACCAAAACATCAACAACACATACGCCCTTGATTCTTTCAACGTCAACAACATGGCCACCGCAACTGCTAGTCACAGACGCCCCCAACAAGACGACGCCAGTGTCGCGCAGGCTCTCGAGATTGCTCGTGAGAGTCCTGATGGCTCATCAGACCCTACTATTAGCAAAATACTCGAGGCTGCTCTAACACGAATCTGGGCTAAGGTGGAAATGCACCCCAACTCATATGTCATGACTCGAGATGAGTTCGCTGTATTCAACTTCTTTCAGTACCGCTTCGACAACAACGAGCATGCAGTGAACGCTCGAAAGCGATATTGGGACAACACTCATGCTTGATTGCCCAGCGGGTCTCGTTGCATAAGGCGCCTTTGTCTTCCGCACCCTCTGTTCTGCTCCTCTACAATATGGAGGGCCTCTCTTGCGCATTGAGCGGCCTAATACAGCAACACGGCTGAACGATGATGAGAGACGTTTTTTCTTTCCCTTTTGTACCCAACGAAACACGGCACCACACAGTCAGGGTTACTCCTATACCCTGGCCCTTCTGAATATCCACAGAGACAACCAGGCTTGGCCCAAACCTGATTCACACATCCGAATTTCCGACTTACTGCCTGTTAATACTTCCTGCTCAGCGAAGTGGGCATCTTAACAAGAAGCCAGAGCTCAAGCTTCAGGGCCCGTACCAAACATTCAAGCCCACTGCAGAAGAGTGAGGCGTATGAGCGATGATGGAAACGAGCAAGGAGTTGTCCCTTCGCCAGGAACGCTGGTTTCCCACGGTGTCTACCAGCATGACTCGTCGATGCATTCAAACTCTGCAAGCCAAGGATGCCATCAGCAATGTTAAGTTATGCCAACTTGGACGGAGAAGATAGTGAAAGGACATAGCGAAAACCAGGCAAAGAATCACCTAAAGAAAAAAAAATCGACTCCACTAACTGGCAGCCCTGGATGATCCGCCACAACCTAACGCTCCAAACCCTGGTTCCTGAGCCCGTTGACTGAGTGGGTCTTGGGAGCATTTGTCGTTCACATGGCGCCCCGCTAATCTGTTCCTTGTGGCTTCAATCTCCGAGTTTCTCTCTGATTGCTGGTGTTGTACTCTACACCAGGACATCGTCGTGCAGTGGCGAGGAGTGGCGCGGCTTTCAACCTCGGGCTTGTGTTTGTTTCAAGCTCCTTCCAGCCAACTTGACTCGTCAAGGTCAAGCTCTCGTTGCATTGTCTCAAACCATGAAGGATACTTCTAGCGTCCACACTTTCGTCATTGCGAACTCTGTTCCTGACTCGCTGGCACAACCGACACTTGTTCAATTCTTGATATTTCGGTATATATCTTGTTCGGCATCGCCCCTAGATTCTCTGGCCTCTGCCGAACGAACTCTTTCTTCTCTGGCTGCTGGCAGCCTTCCGTATGTTCGAAGTTGCTGCACATACTTTTTGTCGTGCCGTATGATCGATTACCTCTTGTGTTATGTTACCGGTGGTAGTCATCTTTTATCTACTTGTATTTTATTTTTTATTTTTTTATCTTTTTTATTCTGCCATTTGTTGCCTCATACAATACTTTGTACTATAGATATACCAGTAAGCGCATCTTGGCTATTCGTGTTTGGATTTATGTGCACATAGAACAATTTTAGGAGATCGAGCTCTCTTCAAGGGGACCATGTTGTTAACTTTAATTTACACAAGCTGAACTCGTGCAGTCATGTTGATCAGTTAGTTACACCTTATTCCGCATGACGTATGATCAAATCCCTCAAAGTTTGCTTATCATGGTTGGAGACTCGGACAGGGATATGATTGATGAGAGGGAAGAACATTACGCAGCATCAAACTCAAACAAAGGACTCATGACAGCATGATAAACGTTAAGAATTAATCGCGTTGGTTGTTGTGTCTTTGAGTTTGCCCTTCCATCACTAACTCTCGATAGCTTGTCACTAGCACCCCGGTGCAGCACACAGCATACATACATACGTGGCCAGCAAGGAGTTCACCTACTCGCCAGTCTGTAGACCAGTACGGATGTGCCAAAATACATTATGCCAACCGGGCCTGTCATTAACATGCCATCTCCTTCCAACGCCATTGAAAGCCCACGTATGGATCTCTAAAATATCGTTAAAGAATAAGTCCCGTTTCAACCGTCCATAATATGGCCGACTCTATCGATAACGGATGGCGGCAACGGCGGCAACGGGAGCGGTAGCCCCGCCGTTATGTCGCCCATGATCATGCATCTCTGCCACATTTCGTGGTGTTGGGTTGAGCTGAGCCTAGCCAGAACGTCCCACAATCGTGGCCATGATCAAACCTTGTGAATGCTGTGATCCACTGAGAAGTGCTCGAGAGGCCACCGAATAATGAGTTCGCTCATAAAGTACATGCATCTGGAGGACCGTTGCAAGTGGGGACCTATCTTGGGCAAAGGTGTGGTGAATCTTGCGATGTCTCCCAGGCCACTCTAGGCAAGCGTTTGTGATGCTTAGTTAGATGCATCCCGGGAATGGATTATTATGAGGCGTTTCGCTTCAACAGTACCCAAACGGGCCATGGCCATGTTCGACAAATCCCCTTATGTGCTGCCTTAGTATACATGTTCCCTTATGGCGAGGCGTAGGCCGATTCCTAGACTCCGGCTCGAGACATAATGTACGAAATCATAAAGGGATCAGCATCAGAGGCTGTCGCGAGGCCTTAAGCTCGGGTCCACCAAGGGGAGCCGAGCGTTTGTACAACGCCGCTTCGATAACGTCGCGCCACGAGATTACCCTTTTCAGAGCCCAGGCATCCAAAAGTGGGTTGACGCTCTTGGTGATATTACCGTCAGAGGACGGAGGGTGCACCAGAAGCTCCGGTAGTGTAGGAGACAGGGAGACTGAATAAGGAACAGACCTAGTTCACTTTTTGAGCCACCGATGGTCTTTTTGCATCCTTTTATGGACATGATGAGCAGCGGCCGCTTGGCTGATTGCTTGAAGATGTCGGAGAAAGGACGTTTCAGCGCTCGCACCAGGAAAGTATATCTTCAGACCATTAGCAGGCCTGAGCCAAACAAACTTAACCCCAAGTCTTGACCATCGTGATGCCCAGAATTGCGGACTTGACCTCCGGGGACCAGCAGGCAAAAGCATCAATGTTCAGGTCGAGGTGATGCGCATCAAATGCTTGGCTTTCCCAAACAATGTCAAGCAGCTCTTTCGGTCAAGAATTGAAGCCCCCATTCCGTATTCTATGAAGCGATATACTGTGGCATCCCGCAGTTGCACCAGTAGTACCATTGTGTTTGTTGTCAGTCGCCTCCGGCACCAAAAAAAGACAGGTGTTCCGGTTTGAGGCTTAGGAAAGGCACTGAGTTCGAACGTTGAGATCTCGAAATATCACTACCGATAGTCACGATTCCACTATTGTATTTGTATTCTATCTGATGTTGTGCGCGTAACACCTGTTGAAGGGTAGGGTAGCGCAGCGTAGCGTAGAGTCGCGGCTCAGAGAACACCTACTAAGATAGGGGTGTCTCAAAGCCAAGCCCTGTACCAGTTTCGTTGGCGGTGAACCTTTTGGAGAGTCCAGAAAGTCGGTAAGTTGATGTTTGGAAACTCTAATGCTCGGGGAGGCCTAAGGGGAGCATGACGTGTGTGTATCAAGGTGAAGATGGGGTTTCCAGAAGACTTCCGGAAGAGGCAATGCATGTTGATTCAAAGGGGAAAGTCGGGCAGTGCGAAAAGCGTGACGGCGGCGGGAGCGAGACCGAACAAAATGGAACAACTCGACGCCAAGCAAGGCTTAGTTGCTTCACACCTCTCATCAAAGGGCGTTGCTAGCCAGCGCCCATGTATCCAGTACATCGAGTCCGACGGAGAGCGCCAACAACCTGCTAAGCTACCTTAAGAGGCCTAGAGAAAGGGGTAATGTCGAATGTGGGTGGTTCTCTTGTCCTGGGCCGCGATTCTAAGCCCGATATGGCGGAGATGGGCATGAAATATCCCGAATCTGTGGAAGTAAGGACCCGAAAGGTTGGGCGAAGTTGCTACATAGTATGCGGACAACATGGGCGGCAGCTATTGGGTTTCTGGTAAGTGGCCGCCGACATGGTCGGTCAACCAGTGGCTCGGTACGTGGGAGCAACGCCTTTTAGTGATACGAAGCGGTGAGCAGAAATGCCGCCGCGCTACTGAATCTATCAACCAAGACATGACAATTCCAATCTGCTTCCCTGATACTTGTCCAACTGACTGATGAAGTTGATGAGGCTCTTTTTTGCTGTGAATCATGACAGCGGATCTACCCAGGTATCCTGGTCCGCGCAAGGGACTGACAGCTGCAGCAAGGGTGACCTTGTCCAATAGCGAGCAGCGGGATGGATGGTAATGGATGGCGTACAGTGATGTTGACCTGCTAACCTAGGTAGTTCAATTTGGCGCTACGCATGCCACTGACCGCCCTTTTCCGATGAACGATGTCTTGCAGCTGATCTAGTTATGACATGCATCTTGGGGCTTCTTTTCTTCAGATTGCCGTGAATTATCGGGATTCGTGATCCACTAGATAGATCGGTTCGTTCAGTCTTGCAGATCTATGGAACGCCATCCAGCCCATCTAAAACACAATGAGGAGCACTCCTTTTACATCTTAGGGTATGCATACCCTTTCTGAATCAAGTCCTAGCGTCATGGGCAATCTAGTTACTCAGTTGAGGGTTCACAAGAAGATATGTACATATGTTGATGTTTCAACCAGCTGAGTAACAGCAGGCCTCACCAGTCTCAAGCTGGCTGAGTGGAACAGTGAAAGACACAATTCGGGCTACGTAATATGCTAGGCCCTGATTTCTGGAAGATGGTTTAGAGGAGCAGCCAAGCCGGGAGAGGGTGGTGAAGGGTTCTTCGTGATGGATGCGCCGCAGCGAATTGCTTCGTTTTGTGATGCTGTGTTCATTCCATGGGCGTCTTCTCGAGCCGGCTGGTTGGAAAGGTGAAGACGCCACCGAAATTTGACAGCCAACGATGGTCTTGATGGCGCAAAGATCGATCGATGGGTCCCGAGAGGATGGATAAGCCTACGTCGGACGGCAGTTGGATAGAGCAGGGAAGGGTCTCTTCAGTAAGGAGAGAGAGAAAATCAATTCAGTGGCCCAGCGTCATGGCTTTACGGTGGCTAGCTAGAGGCGGAGGATGTCGAAAGCTTGCCCAAGCCATGTATCTGGCTGGAGGCGAGGTTTGGTATGCACCTATCCTGAGGCAGGCATGGATTACGAATGGGCGATGCTGGTTGTGGTTTCGAGAATGATCAAAGGTTTGAGTACCTTATTAGCTACCTAGGTAGGTAAGGTAGCTACTTACCTACCTACCTACTCAGGTACTGCACTATAGCTTGGTAGGTATGCAAATGCGCTCAGACATCGAGTATTTCGACCAATGGATAACGGGGAGGATTGGGACCGATCACTGGGAGCGGGAGGGACGGAATTACCCTTGTTCTTGTTCGAGACTGGCGATTTAGCAGATTGACTTCTTTGGAGCTTAGCTGTGGATTCCTTGAGAACAGTACCTAGCTAATCGTCGCATGTAACCATCTAATGTCTGATTCTGTCTCATGATCACCTGTCATAGTCCCGAGCACGGCCACGCAATCAATCACTTCGGCGGACTAGAAGTGGTCTAGCTCTTGTCCACATATAATTCACTTGCTTTACATCTACCTACATATATGTACATATGCCTGGTTCACCTGGCAACCGGAGCCACCATGATTGGTGTCATGCGACTCTGGGGCACAGCACAACATGGTGTTGTTGGCCAAAGATGGACCAACATGCAGAGCGTTGAGCTTTGCTGTCAAGATGAACGAACGGTTCGTGACACAACTACCTGAGAAGAATGTAGGAACCATATCATCCAATCGACGATGATAACTTTGCATTTAAAGTGAGACGGTATATGTGTCTCAATACCAGCGGTTATGGAATGTCAACTCTCATCTCGAGGACATACGTGGTTTTGATTGGTTCACGCCATATGGTTACCGCTGGTGATGATGCAACGGAAACTCTGAATTGATCAATCGTTTGCAAACGAACTGTATGAGACTCGTCTGAGCGTCTCGTTTTGTGTATTTGCGTATTCGTATCGACAATCAATTGAGCGGTTAGAACAAAATATGTATGTATGTGAGAGTTTTAACATATGTAGATGATCCCCTTGTCCCCTGCAACAGCTACCTAGGTACTGTGTCGACGGTTGCTTGGGCAATGCGCCAGCAACGATATAACCCACCACGACCCTATCACCAGACGCCTCGAGCACCGCATCAAATCGACTCAATTCAACTCCACATGTATCATCCACCAAAAATCGCAGCCTTCTGAGGTAACTAGACATCTTCATCCCCGCATTGCTCCAGCTTTGCTGTCGATCAATCATAGGTCCGTCCATCTGCCGCTGCCAGACTGCCTCTGCAAATCACCACTTCCAACACTCGGATCAACCCCTTGCACAAGGTGCACAACCATAGTGCAGTCGCTTCGACGTCTGTAATAGTGCCACGGCTGTTGTGCTACTACTGTTCTACACCTCGTATCAACTCTACCAAGCACTGCTATCCAGCATCCGTTGCCCACCATGCGATACAACCTCATCCAAATGATCCTGCGCAGCGTCGCTCTGCTCATGACGCTCCTCCTAACGGCTCTCATCGGCAACGTCATGGCGTCAAATATTGACGCCGCAGGCTCTGCAACGGCTGCCGTCAACTTTATCATGTTTATCGCCATTGTCTGCTGGATCGTTTGCATCGTCGGCCTTCTCGCTTTCTTTGTTTCAGCTCTCGACAAACCACTCATGCAGCTACCATTGGATGGCATAGCTGTTCTTTTCACCTTTATCGGTGCTATTGTTCTTGCAGCAAAGCTACGTGTCGTCAACTGCGGAGATATTAACCCCAAAGCTCTGCCTGGAGACTGGATCGCCTGGGGCTCAGCAAGTGATGAGGGACGGTGCCGTCGACTACAAGCAAGCACTGTCTTCATATGGTTCCTATTCGCCTGCGTGTCTGGAAGTCTCCTTTTGACCATCAGAACTGCACGCAATCAGTTCGGCTCGCTCCGCAGTGCCGCTTCACGGCCATCAATGTCTCAGATTTCTTCAAGCGTCTGATGAGCCCTAAACACATCAGAAAACCATAATATAACGGCTCAGCTGCGTAAAGGGCGTCCGGTCATGATCTTGTTGGTTCTTTGCTCTGGTACCATCAGCGCAAGCGTCATGACCACAAACTCTGTGGAACACGATGTATGTGCTTCCTACAGCTCCGTTACACCAAAACCGCCGAGGGCACCACCAACTCTTGAGTACCAGTATCAAGTTGCATTAGGATATAGAGAGCGTTCGGCATTAAGGATTATTATACCAGGATTGTTAGATGGATTAGTCTTTTGGAAGGGGAGTTTGGACGGGTAGTTCATTCAGACTGGTGTTGGATGAAGGATGATGATCATGCAGTGAATGAAACTCTAATATAAGGACGCTTTTGGTTTTCAAGATTTCGCTGGATATCCGGTTGTTAATACACGATGTTCGTGCTAGAAGAGAGTCTCGTGGTTGACAGGAGGAACGAAACAAGCATATTTGAAATCATATATTATTGAAAGAAAGAAAACATATGCATATTTATACCCCAACACCTTATGAAAGCCATGCATATTACTCAGGTCATCCATTCATATCGAGATCGGATCGTCTGGTTTGAAGTATGTCTATAACGTAGCTGCTGTTTCCACAACACCCGCCGCCTTGAAGGTCGCCTTATTCGTCAATCGAATGTCGACGTTATGCGCCCACTCCATGTATCGAGACCAACCTAGACAACGGCTGGTTAGAGAACTCATCAATCTTGGATAAATGGTGATATAAGTAAGTGAATGAGTTACTCACTCCAGTAGGCAAATTTGCGACCAAAGTATTTACCCATCCAGGGCACAATCATCATTGTCAATATCAATTGTAGTTGTTCGAGGCTACGCTCCCACTCCGCTTGAGCATCGGTATCGGAGGTATCGGAGTATATGTCGTCGGTAGATATAGATGGGAGAGAGTCCAGATCGTCCTTGTCATCTGACATGGACGCATCATGGAGGTCAACGAGGGAGGAGTCGGCGGCCATGTTGGCAGTCGTGATGTGAGTGACCTCAGTACAGATTCGCTCAGCCAATGCTGTTCGGGATATGTCTGCCAACCACAGGACGTTGGGGATGTCTTTGGAGGGTCGTGAAGTTGGTATTGGGCGTCAGGTTGAGAGGTAGGTAGTTAGCTATTTTAGAGTAACTTCTTTGTTGAAAGACTGCTGAGTCCCAGGTGTTCCAAGTATAGTACAGTGCACGGAGATCGCTGCCGTATCACCAAATGTAATTGCGTCGCGATAATCAGCAATGAAAACTCCCGTCGGTCGAGGATTGATAGTCGTTATAGTTGTAAAGGCCGTAATCGCATCGGGGCCCGGAGCTAGGCTCCGACAAGAACTGGGGGAAGCTCTAACGAGCTTCTCGTTTGATTGGGTGCGGACCACTTTCAATATCATCACGTGGATATCCTCGTGACTCTCCATCGTGAAGCTTGGGGGCCGCCTGCGCTTTGGTTTGGGCTCTGGTTGACTCAAGGTATCGCTCACCCGGCCCATGACGTTGGACTGATCTCCCTCTACATCCTAAACCCACAACTAAATCCATCAAAGGAAGCGTACCAACAGCGCGCGCAAACTCTGCGATCCAAGAATACAAACGATATATCGTTGCGCGAGAAGCCCCAAGCCAAAGATCTTCGCAGTACCTTATACGAAGAAGCCGCCCATTTGCGACACCCACATCCAGCCAAAAACCCCAATATACCAGCAACTGGCCATTAACGGCAAAATCAAGAAACAGCCACATAGCAACCATGGAGGGCGAGGTGAGTGACAAGCCTGCAACAAATTACACATATGCTTCCTACCAACCCTTATTGAAGAGGCTGCTGGGACATGACACGAAATACAACCTACTGTGCCTACCCACTACAATACAGGCCTGGCTTTGAAGTTCAAATGCTTGTGCCATGCTTTTCATGGCGTGTCTTGTACCCTCTGAACCACACAGGCCCAATCTTTTACCCCTCCAAAACCCTCGAGTGCTTCATCAACGAGCCTATCAGGTTCCTCTTATCGCCCTTTACCCCACTACCTCTTGTTGGTGCGGCGAAAGTACCTCTGGTTTTGTTGTACACCACTTTCTGGGGAGAAAAGCAGGCGATTCGACATCGATTTATTTTACTGTTCAGGCCTTTGACTCACATTTTCCCAACCGCCACCTTCACATCATCATCTATCCTCTACAGCCACAAAACAACACCGCATCCCTCAATCGAATTTCTTACTAACCTCGTTATTCTTTTTGTTCTATTTACAGGTACCAACAGAACGCAAATCACGCAAATCCGTTGCCTTCACCGACGAACAAGTTGTTGTCGACGCTGACGGTTCAGTGACCATGGTCAACGCTACCGAAGAACCCAGGGATACGGCTCAGTCCCATACGCCTCGTACGCCGCCGCTTTCTGCCGCCCTTGAGTCCTTTACTGATTCGCAAACGACAGCCGCTGAGGACCTTCCCCCAGCTGAGGATGGTGGTCTCGACCTTTCCCTGCTCAAGAAGAAGAAGAAGAAGTCAAAGAAGGTCGACGATGCCGACGCCGACGCTGCCCCCGCTGACGATGCTGCACCTGCCGAGGATGGAGGCCTTGACCTGACTCTGAAGAAGAAGAAGAAGAAGAAGGCCCCCAAGGGCGATGATGACTTCACTAAGCAGCTCGAGAAACTTGAGCTCAAGGAGGGCGAGGAAGTCGAGGAGATTCCTCAGGAGCAGGAGGGTGACATGAACGAGGGAACCGGCATTTGGGCTCACGATGAGACCAAGACCATTGGCTACAGCATGCTCCTTTCTCGCTTCTTCCACCAACTCACCGAGAGAAACCCCGACCACACTTCCCCAGGAACCAAGAGCTACAAGATCCCCCCTCCCCAGTGCATGCGAGAAGGCAACCGAAAAACCGTCTTTGCCAACATCGCCGATATTTCTAAGCGTATGAAGAGAACCGAGGAGCATCTTACCGCCTATCTTTTTGCCGAGTTGGGCACCAGCGGTTCCGTTGATGGAAGCCGAAGGTTGGTCATCAAGGGTCGTTTCCAGCAGAAGCAGATCGAGAACGTTGTCCGAAAATACATCAGTAAGTTTTTGCAATTTTGCGACTGCGGGTTCCTGTTTGCTGATTCTCCCCTCTTTCAGTCGAGTATGTCACCTGCAAGACCTGCAAATCCCCCGATACCGAACTCAACAAGGGTGAGAACCGCCTTTACTTCATCACCTGCAACAACTGCGGCTCCCGACGAAGTGTTACCGCTATCAAGACTGGTTTCTCCGCCCAGGTTGGCAAGCGAAGAAAGATGCAGGGCTGAGCTGCTCCACGATCTTCTCTTACTTCCGATACTGCCCCGCCCACTGCCAACAAGGTTCTTGGCTTGGTGTTTTGGGGAGGGCATGTATTCTGGCAGTATTCTGTTCTAACTATGCAGTTGAGTCTATGCTGCAAATGAGCGGCTTCTTTCTTCAGCTGTATAGTCTCGATGACGGATGCATTTTTCGGATTTTGCTTTAGGCATTGCTAATGGCCGTCTGTTCCGCAAATTATGGTATTAGGGGTCAAAAGGAGTGATGCTGGACCGTACAACGGGTACCGGGCTGATGATGTGGCGTATGGATAATGTACACGATGCCGAAATGAATCAAGACTGCAGCCATGACCACAAGTCGCTTATGCATGAGTGACAGCAAAGAAGATACGTATTTGAATACGTTGAGTGCCATGATTTTATAGAGACGCGGGGTAGATGTGTACACAATAAGTATGCAAGTAAATTACATACCGAAAGGTCTTATTAACATGAGAACAGCGTATTTCACACGCCTTGATATGTGGTAATCCAACCACGAATCCACCCCTTGCTGTTACCTCGGGAAGTTTGTGAACTAGTACTCACACCACTACCTAGGGTGTGAGAAACAGCTTGTACAAAAAGGAGAAGCTCTGTAGCAACAGATGATTTTCCCCAGACGCAAAATAAGTACATAAAAACAATGCCCAGGTTATTCTCCTAGGCCAACAATAAAATCCCCTTTTTTGCTGTGCATGTATGCGTGTTGCATTGTAATGTGTATAGAAGTCATCTGCGTGGATATATGCCGTAATCATAACACTGGCAGCCATTCATGTCTCGATGCCACTTGGGGCATATCTCGAATGAGCCTTGTACTGTACAGGTGAGGAAAAATATGAGAGATTGACGAGTCGAGCATCAGCCTCCCCAGCAGCTGACCTAGAGCTGCCCACGAGAATTGGCAAGTTAGCTGCCATAATCAAATATTGAGCCACTCATTACAGTATTGTGCTCGGCAACTTGGGGGCCGGCAGCATTCTGAGTGGCGTTATCCAGCGTGCTGTCTAACTCTACTCGAGCGGCTTCGAAGGTAGAGCGGACCCATTCACCGAGACGATGCTTCTCCACATGCTGATGGAGAATCTTATCCTCCAGCTTCATGATGTCGATCAGCTTTGTCCGGAAAGATGCCTCAAAATCGCGGAACCGGCGGTCGAGGTTCTCGGTAAAAGCACCAAGAGCCTCGTGCGGAGACAGAGGTCGGAAAGGCTCATGTGGATCTTCTACATTCAAATCAGAATATGTTCCCCAGAAGTTAGATGAATATTTCACTTACGGAAGCTGATGCAGTCGGTTAGCATTGAATAGAGCTCAGTCTCTGCCAATCTCTCAACCACCTGACGATCATCCTTGAGCTGTGTGTCGTTGATCTTAGCCCAATCATCGCGTATAAATAGTCTCCTCCAAATCATCCGCTTAGCCTCTTTGACCTCGTCACTGTGGCAGCTACTCTCGGCAACCAAAAGAGCTAGCCAGAATGGATTGGGAATCTCAGCGCGGGACTCAGGCTTCAGGTAAATCAAGGTCAGGAGGTCAATGAGTGTCATTGCATCCAGAGCCTCGTGCTTTAGAAGCCGCCTCATGCCATCTTCAAATATCTGATGCTGGGCCTTCTGACGCCGCGGTATGTTCATGCTATGAACTTCCATTGCGAAATTAAGCGCTGCTGCGTCATCCACAGCATCGTATGTGCTGGGGAGAACCTGGTTGTAGAGTTGATCTTGGATCCTGATGGCAACTAACTCTTGGTCGACCTTCTTGAGTTTCTCCTCGGCACGCACCTCGTCGGCGTTCACCTTGAGGCCACCCGAACTAGTTTTCTTCTCCTCGAGCTCGGCAAGAAGAGCAAGCTTTCCGAGACTCAACTCAATCTTCTTATTCCATACTTGCTGTTCCTTGGTAAGTGCAAGGGTTACGAGAGTGTCTGCGCTGTGGCCGACGTCTTTCTCCTGCTGCACATCGTTGATCCACGATATTCGCGCCAGTTCAGGCTTGCTACGCAGAAACTGGGTCTTATAACCCAATTTGTCAAGATCGAATTCCAGGACAGCTTCAACTCCGTGTTTTTGGAGCAGGAACTCGTATGCCGGGAATGCAAATGACTGGCCGTAGACGGAGAAGCTGTTCTCCAGTTTGGCTTTCTTGTTGTCCCTCAGTCGTTTAAAGGTTTGCGTTTCAACAAGTGACAAGTCTGGCTCAGCAAGGCGATCTTCGAGCATTTGGATATGATCTAGCAAAATCATAGGGAGAGCACGGAGGCATTCGTGCTTCTCAGCAATAGAGGCTCCCTCCTCCCACCTGCCTGATCGCGCTAGGGCAAGGGGCTTCTCAAATGAACTCGTCTTGTATAGCTTAGCAAATTCCTGCGACATGATCTTTAGATCAGGGCGTGTTGCTGACCAACGAGCATATTCCAGAACTGAAGTAAGCATTCCATCGACGAGCGTTGGCATTTCTTCGAAAATCTTGGATTTCACCTTATGGTCCTGCTGATTTGGAGCCCTGGCCGGTTCACCTGAATCTTGATCCTTAAGCAACCATTGATCTGCGAGATCGACCAGACGTTTAATGTTGTTGGCAACGAAATGAGAACCAGTCCATGGCTCGGGAAGGTCGTCGTATCCGTCGCGAAGAATACCTAGGCGCAGTTCTTCAAAACCAAGACCGTAAGCGCTTAAGCTGTTCTTTCGGAAATCGAGCGCTGCGACATGCGTGCAAGTGTTGATTTGGATAGCTTCGTGGAGCATTGAAGTTAGCTTGGCGTCGTCAAGCAAATGCTCCCTATAGAGTGTCTTGATGACTTGATACGCCCAAGCTACAAGTATTTCGAGACGGAAAACATCCCGAGTAAACCAGTATCGAACTCGATCAACCTCACCAACCTCAGCAACAGGGTTGTGTTTATCATCTTGATGAATGAACTCGACAATATAACCAATAAGACTCTTCTTAGCATTCGCTGGTCGTGATGCAGTGAAGGCTTCGTGTCGTTTCCAGAGCAATGTAGCCACATGCATCTTCTCGGCATCATATAGCAGACTCCAACGTGTCTTACGATCGAGGTCTGCCCCCATGATCTTAAGCTGAGCTATCAATCTCTCCAGTGCAGTCGATCGAGCGCGGAGATTGTCCTCTAGCGAAGCCGGGAGAGTGGAGATAAAAGGAGTGTTTGAGCTCAAGATCTCGTGGCTAACTTCAAGTGCGGCATGGGCAACTTCTTCGTTGGAAAATTTGATTTCTTGTCGTCCGTCGAAAACCAGAGGATTGTCTTGTTTGACGCCGTAGAAAACGGCCTGTTCGATCTTGCTCTTCGCAGAAACCTTGGGGGGCTTGTCGCTAGCAAACTTATCCACGTCAGTTGTCACGATTCGCACTGCGCCGGCACCTCGAACCATGAGAACCACAGCGGGATTCTTTGTCCTAGGTCGATGAAGTCGATGCTCTTCGTGGCTAAGGGCTGGCGAAACTTCTTCAAATCCTGAGCCGATGATTTCATGTACATCGTCTTCGCGGAAATCAACAACATCTTCAAAAGCGGCAGGTAAAATGTGACTGTCGGTTTGGAGCTGCGACTCAGGAGACTGTGGTGGTACAGCAATTGATGCGATGACGGTGGCGCGATCGAAGACGACGAAAGCAACCAGGGCAGGGCGAGGAAGATATAGACGTGGTCGTGCGGTATCGGAGGGTGAAGATGGTGCACTATATGAGGTTATGGGACGGATCATCCCTATTTGGCATCCTTGGGGCGTCAGGATTGCTTCAACTAAAGCGTAGCGAGCCGTGCTTCGCAAAGTCAGGCTGACAAGTATCAGAAGATGCTGCACCGAGGAATCGTCGGTGGCCATGGCCTCACTGAGCCTACTCAACTCAAGGTACTTGGATTCCAAGCCCTTTGGCACGTAAGTGAAATCAACTGCCTCGAAAGAATCATGAGGGTATTCCTGAGATGCGGGATCGGTCTCCTGGAGGGCGGCGATGATAGTTTCACGCACGTCTGCGTCGCCGATCACCTCGTTATGACCTCCGCGGTGGACTCTCCATGCATGCAGTCGGCCTCTGCTGGTGAGGGCCACGATGTTTCTCTCGCCTGTTCGGGAGGATCGGTCCGCGCGGACAGCCGCAACATCTCCTTTGAGAGACAAGTGTTGAAAAGCATGTCGAATGCTGCCAAAGATTCCACCTGTAGAGGGCGACAGGCTGTTGCGGAGAAATTGTACAGAAATGGCAGGGCGGCCTTGGCCGTCACGAACATTCATGTAGGCAAGGCGACCAGAGTTGAAGGTGAGGATAAATCCGGCGGATTCGGCGTTCGTGATTGCCACAACCTTTTCCCCAGTCTGCATTCCCGATATAGTGTACTCGACTCCAGTCCGATCCTTCTTCATGAAGACAAATGTAGCCGCACTCGCAATCGACTCCCAATAGACGACTTTTCCACTGCCTCCCATGACCACAACCAGTCCAGGCTCTGCTGAGGACGCAGACGGCGATACGAGGCATCCCACAGGAAGGGAATCATTGGGTTTGGACGTTGATGGGAGGTTGAAGGAAAAAGTTTCGGGTGATTGCGATGTCGACGTGTACGGCCAGACAAGGGCGTGTGTTTGGGTGAGAGAAAGAGCATAGCCTGTGGGGAAGATATCGGCAGTTTGGTAGGCTGTGATGATACGGATGAGTACGTTTTCGAGAACTAAAGTTGTGGTATCCAGACTTACCGGACCAATCTGTACGAATCCTATCAGGGAGGGCTGGAAGCTTACTGACGCAGTATGCGTTTGTGCTTGTCTGGACAATCTCACCGTTAATATGCAGCAGCATCATCGCAACAAAGAAAATATCAATTCTTACCAAAACGAGACTTCCGTCGCCTTTGTTAGCGGCGCGGTCACCGTGCTTTGCCTTCTTCGCGCGAACATTCAGTTCCTTGCGCAGCACTGGGCTGGGGCTCTCGGGAGGCTCAATGTTTTTGTTTTTGTTTTTGGCAGGTAGAGTTGCGACCTTGCCATCGGTCTTTACCTCGATCATTTCCTGCTGAGCATCGGGGTTGACAAAAGTCTGCTCTGTCAAGGGAACTCTTTGTCTCTTGGCTTTTGGCTGCTGGGCGACATGTTCGGAGCTCAAGGGACGTTGGCGGCGGCGTGAACGAGTGGCCGTCGCAGGGCCACCCTGAGCGACAGATGGAGAAAACATTTTGGGTGGATCGCGAGCTGGACACGGAAGGGGTCGATATCGATGGTTGTAACAAAGAAAGAGGTCGCGAAATAAAACGTGCAGTGTCAAAATGGCGATGGAATCAGCCGCGTGGTCATAGAGGCATCTTGCGGCGTCAACGTGACGGGTGATCGTGATGGATCGTCGACGTGAACGGAAGAGTGTGAGCGGTGGACTTTGTGATGGATGGGATGGATGGAGAGAAAACTGGCGTGGCCTTGCTTGGGATGTGCTGGTCGAAGCCTGTAAAGAGCAGTGACGAAGCGTGTACCGGGAGCCAATCGAACAACAAAAAAGCTGGCTGGTTAACCTAGCTACGGAGTCTGGCGCGCTATGATTGGCTCAAAACTGGACGGTGCCTTTCTCGAGGTGTGCTAGAGCTGCTGCTATGAGCTGGCATTGCCTTGAAGCCCCTTGAAAGCTTCAGTTGGTCAGTCGCACAGATACCAATCAGAACCTTTATGTTCAGCCGCTAGTCTTATGTACCCCACTGGAGATTGCATGCAGAAGGTTTCCATGTTGCAGAGCCTCTGTTTAAGGTACCTTTTGGCTTGTGGTACCTTACCTTAGTCAGAGCTGAGGTTGAGACAAAGCCTTGCGATCAGGTATTCTTGGCCTCTCGATACATCCATTCGGTCCCGTCGAACTCGACCTTGGATGGGTGCAAACAACCATCATCAATTGGTTCTTTCTGTTCGGGTCACAAATGCATCTGATCATTCCACCAAAGGTTGTTTTTTTTTTTCCTTTTTACCGGTGATTCCTTGCGAATATGGGAATATCTTACCCTTTTACCACCCGCGAAGGAACCTTGATGCAATATGCTGGGCACATTGTTGCAAAAGCAGTTAGGGACCAAAACTTGAGACCTTGGCAGGGAATGCCAAAAATGGACTTACTATGGAGTTTCCTGCAGTTTATGATGCATAGGTATCTAGGTAGATTAGCTCAGTCTGTCTGCCATTAGGATCAATCTTCCCAGTTTTCTCACATCCCCTAAGGGCGGGTATGTCGGGTGTCAGGCAGGTCATAGGTAGTCTCCAGGTAGTCTCCAGGTAGGGTTCGCAATGATTTTCTCTTTCATGAAGTTGATTGTGGTGGGATTCTTTGATGGAAGATTGTAGTATACCGTTAGGGTCTCATGTTATTGGTGTAAGGTATACTTGGAGCTTTGTGGAATTATACGTGATATACAGTCCTCCATACCTCTAGGGTAAGGCACTTCAATTTAAGTCGATGATGCACATGGCTTTTCCGATCTGATAACGGTCAAGTCGAACAGATGATCGTGAAATTCAACAATCGCCAAATGGCATTACGTCCAACGGTTTCATCTTCACTCCAACGTACAGTTGTCAGATATAATCCTAACGATTATACCACTACCAACGTCCGCATCAACCATTTTGAAGCCTTAATCTCCAGCGAAACCACGTGGCCAGCAAAGATCCTGTACCCGCTAAATCCATCTACTTATTAGCTCATCATTCAACGTTCATGGTGACGGGCTGATAAGAACCTGAAAATGAGACGGTTTTCCACGGCGGTAGTCATAACTGATCCACTCGTCAAGTATCAGGCTCATGTTGCTGCTGGTCTCTACGCCCCTGACCCATCTCAGCATAGGCTCGCACGGCACTTACACAAGGTATACACCCGAATCAAAGACTACTCCCCCCAGGCAGAGTATCGCCAGCGCCTGAGCCAAGTAGCCCGCCTCACAGAGGCAAAGCCCAAGGAAGAAGCAAAAGACGATAGTCAAAATATCCTTGCGTTACGGAATCACTCAATATGGCGGAACCCACTGTTCAGGCACCTCCTCTCAACACCCGAAGGAAAAGAGAGTCTCGCTTTGACACGGACACTCACAAACCATGAGTCTGCTATCGAGATAGATTCACCTCGAGGATTATTCTTGTCAGGAGAAGTTGGCACTGGAAAGTCAATGCTCCTTGACTTACTCGCTGAGGGCCTACCAACTGAGCGGAAGAGGAGGTGGCACTTCAATACATTTATGCTATACACTATTTCACAACTCGAGCAGCACCGAAAGACAACTTCCAGAGCCAGTGAAGGCGAAACAGACTACTCCATATTATGGATGGCCAAAAAGCTGGTCGACGAATCCCCAATCCTCTTTCTTGATGAATTTCAATTGCCCGATAAAGCAGCCAGCAAGATTCTCAGTCATCTTTTCATCTCATTCTTTCAGCTTGGCGGTGTTCTTATCGCATCTTCTAATCGTATGCCGGAGGAGCTTCAAAATGCCATTGGAGTTGATTACACGCCCGCACCGACAAGGGGGCTGATTCGCAAGTTCTTTGGCAGTGCAGTTCGGGCCCGAGGGGAGCTATATGGATCTACCAGCGACTTCGCAAACTTCCTTGAAGTTTTAAAGGCTAGATGCGACTTTTGGCAAATAGAAGGAGCTAGAGATTGGCGAAGAAAGGAGGAAACGATCAGTCCGCCAGCTGTGACCGGAGATGCTGTCGAAGGTGAAGCCAGCATGCAGGAAGTGCATACTCAGGACAAGTCTGAGTCTGGCGACAAGAAGCCAGTCAACTATTATCTATCCAAAGATGAGCAGGACAAATGGCGAGAACGAGTCGAGACGGCTGTGGCGTGGACGGGGCCTCAACCTTTGCCATGGGAGCCATCGATCATAGTGGTATATGGTCGACAGGTACACACACCTCGACATTACAACGGCTACGTATTATGGGACTTTGAGAGCCTTGTGGAAACATTCGGCCCAGCTGATTACATTACAATGGCCTCTACTTACCATACGTTCATCATTGATAATGTTCCCATTCTCACGCACGCAAAGAAGAATGAAGCAAGACGTTTCATCACGCTCTTAGATGCCCTATACGAAGCTCGTTGCAAACTGATAATCCGAGCTGAAAACCCACCAGATACTCTCTTCTTCCCAAAGATGAAAACCCCCGCGATTGAGAAGACAAATAGCGCAAATGAGCCAGACAACCTCATATCCGAAACAATTGCCGAAGTCTATCAGGATCAAATGTCTCCATTCCGACCGAATGTTGCCTATTATGACACAAAGTCGAGCACCTCCTCATATGATCCCGACCAGGACTCTGATTTTGGATTACAGAAAAAGGCGGTTGATTTTGCAAACACCAGTGCTTTTACCGGAGAGGATGAGCGTTTCGCGTATAAGCGAGCAACCTCTCGGCTATGGGAACTGTGCAGTGCACAGTGGCATGCCAGGACAGGAGATTGGTGGCAACCGCTGCCTATCGAGGCTCGGCACTGGGAGGGAGGTGAAGTCTCACAGCGCTTTGTACATAAGATCGGCGCTAAGCGACTGAGCGAGAATGAGGGCATGGGCCAAAGTTTGGAGGTTGATGAGATGGCTGGGTTATCAAAATGGAGGGTCGAGGATCTCAGGAACTCCGACAGGAGAGCGTAGAGCACCACCACCCAGCTGAATAACAGAGAAGCAAGCGTATAGTGCATACAGTTACTTGAAAACAAGCAGACATAACCCATTCCGTGAAAATCAGTTGCTCATACGAGAGCAATATCTAGGTAGTCTATGACCGGATATACCGTTATGCTAGACTCCAAAACGCCATGCACCTGTATCTTGCTTGGTCTACTCATACACTACCCAACCCGAGCTCAGCTTAGAGGTTTGTCACGCCTGGGGTCCAGCCCTCCCCTATCCTCTTTATGTCATCAGCAAACTTGCGACTGGTGATCTTCTTGCCCCCTCTCCCGCCCAGGGGAGCATGCTCATCCGGGTCATAAAATGGGTTCTGTAACAACTTGACATATGCATGCTGCATGGCGCGAAACACGGGCTTAAGCTCAGCATCGCGTAGGCCTGCAGCAGCGCCCCGACTTGCAGCTACCGGGGCATTACCATCGACACGCCGACCGCGCATATCGACAAGACAGACCATTCGAACGCCTGTGTTGGTCTCGAAGCCGTAGGCGGCAAGGCGGTCATCCACAGCGTGGAGAAGCCCAAAGTCTCCCGAGAGGCCAACCCCTGAGACTGCGTTGGTCTTTGCGCGCAGATCAAAGACATCGATGGTAGAAGAGAGCAGGAGGGAGAACTGGAGAGGTGTGCGAATCGGAGCGAACGTATTTGTTACTGGATCGAGCGAGGGGAAGATGGAGATATGGAGGGGATTGTTCTGTGTGTAGCCATGGCGCGTCAGCGGATGTTCAGTGAGAATCATAGCAGTTTGGTGTTTTATACTGACATTTCGGCCGATAACGCCTAGACAGGCGATTGAAGGTATTGCGGTGGACATGGTTATTACAGCTTGTTGGCGAAGATGAAGGTTGAAAGAGGAAGCTCGGCTTAGTGGGAGCCTCCATGCTCGCTTGGTGCCTGCGGGCAGCCTTAACTTGTAATCCCCACCAGTCTCTAAAGTCAACATAATGAACAGTGTGCAAGGGAAATGAACATTCAGATTGTAGTAAATATGAGATTCATTTCTGATCGCAATACTGGAAATGTCTATCGTAGTTATAGTCCCAAGCTTGAAGCATGATGAGGCGGCTGGAGGCTGGAATGTCTCGCTTTAGTTCGATTGTCTGAAACCGGCCATCAACTGAGAAACCATTATCCCTACATATATATTGTTCACGGCATGGGTAAGCTGCACAAAGTCTTCAAGTACGTATACAGAACTGCTTGGTATCCATATGTTTATGCTGTCAAAACAATTCAATAATCGTGAAAATTCATAATCGCTTGCTTGATGCAGCATATCCCACCCTATTAACGTACACCCCGAATTCATGATAGGTGGTGAATAGTTCCCAATAAAGAACAATGTGACGACTCGCTCAAGGCTTGTATATATCCCTGGTACAGCCAAGCTCGTGCTTTTACTCTGAATACTCATCATCTTCCATGAGATTCGCCGTATCTTCAAGCCCTCTCAGAACCTCCTCAACCTCAGATGGATCTGTAATAGCCCATACGCCCCCTCCCTTCACAAGGTCCTTACCGCGCATGCCAACCTCTTTTCCGACAAGATTGCGGCCGACCTTTCCAGGCCCGACGCCGACCCATCGTCGTATGCGCGCCTCTTGATCTAGGTATTTGATGCTGTCCCACCAGCGAACTGTATCCAGACAGCCGCGGGCCAGCAAATCCTTGAGCTCCTTCTTACAGCAGACTGGCCGCGCAGACACGTTGCTCACGATGGGCAATTTGCCTGGGAATGTCACAACGTCCTCCTTTTCGCGGCCCTCTACCCTGCTGGGTTCTTCTAGGAGCTGGCGCATTACGGTGACTGCCGGCTGCATGATGGGACTGTGGAAGGGACTGTCGGCTTTGAGACGGACGGCGCGCGGATCGTAGCCAAGGAATTGACGGACGTGGGCGATAAGCGTCTTTATACGCTCAATATTTCCACTCAGTACAATCTGATTCTTGCTGTTTATGTTGGCTATCAAAACTTGTTCAATCGGTGGCAGGTCGGCCTGGTCTTCAGCTGAGATGCCGACAAACTCTCGAATGGCCTGAATCAAGCTGTCCATGTGTTCTGGGTGGGATATAACTGCCACCATGCCATACTCGCCACCATACTTTTCAATTGCATGTTTCGTGGCGTCCGACATGGCCTCTGCCCGTTTACGAACGAGGTGTAAACTGTCCTGGAAGGAGATATAGCCGCCCGCGACGACAGCAGCAAATTCACCTAGTGAGTGTCCCAGTGTCACATCGAAGTGGTCGGTGACCCTGAAGTTGAATTCGCGTTCGAGGATACGCAGGATGAAGATGGACGTAGCCATGATGGCCGGTTGCGCATTGGGTGTCTCAGTGAGAAGCTTTGATGGCCCGTTCTGAATGATGTCGGAGAGCTTGTAACCCATGTATTCGTCGATCTCGTCTCGTAGCTGCGATGCAGTCGAAGGGAAGGCCTCGAGCCATGGATTCAGCATGCCAACCCGCTGAACGCCCTGGCCGGGGAAGAATAGGGCTGTTCTGGTGCCTCCGCGATGTGTAGAACGCCATCTTTGCTGTGACAGTTGACGCTTTGGTTGTTGCTGCTGCTGCAAAGCCTGCAATGACGGTCGACTTGAGCTTTGTGAGGAAACAGGAGAGCGAATATGATTAGCTATTGTGTAAGTGCGACGGCACCGCATCGTGGACATCGCGAGCTTGTCCATGGCCGTCTGAGCGGCGGGGCAGAAGATAGAGGTCAGGATGGACAAAGTGAAGATCTCATTCTGAGGAGAAATGCGTAGGCAAGTGGCACGCAAAAGGGTTACAGGAGGAGAAAGAGCATTCCTACTTGCAGTCGACGAAATAAGAAATCAGTCCCAGGTCCCAGACCAAACCCACGAGACTGATCACCCTTTGGGGGCCCCAGGCTTTGGGCCCTCTAGCCCTCCTAGTCTACTCGGTCTAGGTCTGGGGTTCGGGAGTTTGCGTGACGTCGGGGTAATGCTAGTGGGACAGGGTACGTACTGATTCCTCGGAATTGGGGGAGTTCTTGAATTGTCATGAACACCATCGGGACGGGTTTCCCCTTCGTCCATCCAATCATATCGCGATCGCATTATCCTTTGCGTGATTTGGGGTTCCGGGACTGCCCCCACACTTAGAGCCGATGCCCCGACCTCATGCGGCTTCGGAGCTCCGTCGCTCCTTGGGAGGCTCTCCGAGGTGATACTTCCTAAATTTCCCTTTCACTCCCGCGGCAACGAGCCATTACATGCAGAAGTACGACAGGACAGGTACGTTCTTTTTGCTTTTGTCATGACTTCTACATCTTCTCCTATTGGCCCGCGAGTACGGCTAACAAGACACCTGGCTCAGCACAGCATCTTGAGTCTAAGGTATGTTTATGTTTGTGTTCCCCCCATCTCGTCTCGTCTCCTTAATTAACATCGTATCTCCACACCTCCCTTGCTGACTGTCAAGTATTTGACACCCTTGTATGGCTTGACACTATCTCCCAGGCCCTTACTCTTGCGTGTGTCGAGCTGAATACTCTCGACCTTCAGACCACTGGCCAGCCATCCCTTGACCGAGAAGCTTACTGAGGCCGATGTGGGCATCAGGATTTTGTTCTGTGCGATCTTCTTGGCGTCCTTGTCGTCGCCTGTGCTCTCCGGGTTCTGCGCCGCCTTGGCAACAGGGACGCTCTGATACGGCCCGTCGAATGTGTAGTCAGTTCCAAATCCAAATCCGTTAGGATCGAATCCCCCTTCGCCCTCCTCTGCCCGCGGTCCCACCACAGTACCCCTGAGTCCAAAGTAGCTTGTTCCGACTGAGAGCTCCTTTGCGGGAATATACCATTCCAAGACCTTCTCTCCTGGATTAAAGCTGGCGTCGCCCTTGCTAGGCCGGATCTCAGATAGGTTCCTGACATCTGCCGGGAGTGGGATTGTCACAGTGAGGTCGTCCATCAAAGGCGCTCCTGGCGACCCAGGATGAGGTCCGCCTAAACGGCCTCCACTGCCGCCTCTTCCCAGTCCTGATGATGCTGGAGAGGGTGCTCCAAGAATCTTGTTGACCTGTAATCGGACTTCGAAATCAGACCCTGTTGCACCTAAACCTGTTTTCACTTCCATATTAATCGGTAACTTGAGGTTGTTGGAGCTAAGACTTCCGCTCTTCCCACTTGAAAAGGGCAGTAAATCAACTTCATAGCCAGCCAGGATAAATCGTCCATCAGGTGGAATGAAGCTGAGTTCACCTGGTCTCTCTTTCCACCGGTTGAGCCGCACGCACGGGTGGAACACTGGTAGTTCCATGATGCCCCCGAGGTTGTGTTTTCCTGATGGGCTCGTGATGTTAAGCGTAATATCAGGAACGCCTGATACCTTTGAGGTGAATGCGATCGTTCCATTGGCAAAGGCAGCGAGAGGTCTTCCTGATGGAGCAAGCGTTACTGACAAAGTTTCGACGATATCTGCGTACATCTCATTTGACGTGTGCCGTACGTTGGCTCGCCTCCACGGTAAAGCGGTTGAGTTCGGGGGCAGGATGGACGGTGTGCTTGAACTCGAAAAATTGGCGCCCAGAGGAGCTTTTCTGGCCACAGGTTAGCTCAGATATCAATTTTCTAGAGGGCTCAACGGTTCACCAACCCTGGAAGATTGATACTTCCCAGTAGTTTTCCAACCCAGCCTTCTTGCTCTACTACTTCACGTAGGGCGTTCGGTTCTGTTGTGCTTATCGTACCTGCGTCACACATCTCTGTTAAGAGCTGTGCAACTATGTCGTAATTATTCTCGATCTTGACGGCCAGAAGTGGCGCGCCAAGAAAGTCCTCGAATGCATCTATTATACGGTGTAGGAACTCAAAGACTAGCAATGGTTCGATTTCGGTCGACGATGTAGCAAGAAACAAGAGGTTCGCATGCGTCAGACTGAAGACGAGCGTCGAGGGACTCGTATTGGGGAGGTAGATCAGGTTCGGTCGCGGTAAAGGGTGTTCTAGGTAGAGGGGCAGGAGATGAGTTGCCGACAACGGCCTCCCTGCGTAGGTATGTGATAGAATAGGGTTTCTGCGGCAAAATGTTAGATGATCTAGGTGCCTTATCGTTCAAACGCTTCTACGAGACGTACCGGTTGTCGTCATAAATGTGAAGTGCCTCAATAACTCCGTTCATGGTGATGACCTCCCTCGAAGTCAGTGCGTTAGGCAAGTAGGTAGCTTCGCTTTGTGCCAACGACAGTCCAAGCAATGACGAAACTCACACTAAAACTCAAGCTAGACAAGGATGACTCAGCAAACAGCCCGAAGTTCATCTGCCAATCTGCCCAATCAAAGTTTGGTATCACGCGGCCCGCCTCAACCTCTGTAGTTGTGATTAATTCAAGCGCCAGTTTGTACGAAAACGCCCAAAATGTCCGACAAAATACCGACAGTCCAGGCTCTTGAGAAGCCAGAGAAGCTTGAAAATATCCTGCGCCAGGACAGAGGAGATGATTGCTTGCCTTGCAAAGTCGTTGGTTAGTTTTCAGAATTTGGCTGTTGCGATCTCTTACGACTCAGAATAACCTAACATGGCGATAGGAAGCGGCGCATTCTTTGGCCTTGGAGCTTACAGCTACTTTTCCGGAATGTCACAGCTTGATAAGCAAAAGGATTTGATCCTACGGAGCAAGTCACCATTCGGTATGAGAAGTCGCAAGTTTGGAATCACATCCATTTCGCTTGCGCTGGTGTGGATGGGACTCTGGCGAGCTTTCAAGTAATCAAGGATATACAATATGAGTCATGCAGCGAACTCATCTCAATTCTAATGCGCATCCCCTTGTATAATAGCTCCCGGTGCGATTCTTTATAGCCAGTTCTAGCTTCCGAACTATCTTCTACTTGAGAAAATCATGTGTTAATCCTATGTTGTACAAGTGGTTGGCCGCTTATTTTGTCGCTTAGCCTGCGATACTGAAAGCATACTATTCATATTCCCATCTTCGCACATCAGTAATTATAGCGTATGGAGCAAGAAAGGGAGGGGAGATACACGAAGGAAGAATCAATGGTGTTTGAGAAACTACAGTATCTTAAAGCACATACTGAGAAAGTCGTAGTTTTAATCGTTTGATGTCGAGTCACTAAGACCACAGAATTGGTTAGGAAAATTAGGATCCCAAGTAATCGAATAGAATCCTAGTGACAGTTTACCAAATTACGGCTGTGTTATTGACGGGTTGACATTATGTCGCTAGAGCTCTGTATAAGCTGCTGTGCTGTGTTGTAACTTGTAAAACACTAAAATCTCAACTTCAAAGCCCCACATCGAATCTTTAACCATACTCATTCATCAATACCCAAAAGCGACGACAGAGACTGAGAGGCTCGCCAGCCAGAACCTACAGAATACCTCTCGTTGTACCCGAAGACAACATATTGAAGGACCTATTCAAAGCCTTTATACGGTCATCTGACCGCAACAGCCAGCTCATATCTTGCTTTGCCATCTCACCATCATCTCACCATGCCTATCACAATCCTCAGCCCTCAGCCTCCCACGCCTCGGAGACCACAGGCTGTTGCAGCTACAGGCTCTGACTCCGACTCCGACTCAGAAGGCGGCGCTGGTGTTGCGGCTGACGACATTCTCACTCCAGGCGCTGAGATAACTTCAAATGCCCAATGGATGCGGTAAGCTTCCAGCACGTCAAACCTCACAATTCTTTATGTCACTAACTTCTTCTCTAGTGGACATGGTACTTACGTGCCGTCTGGATCATCATCTATCAAATCTTCTCTTGCTGGTACCCTCACAAAGACAAACAAGCTGCTCTCTGTGCGGCCTCTCCGAGCCCGTTACACTCCGGAGATTGGTGACTTGGTTGTTGGTCGGATCGTCGAAGTTCAAGCAAAGCGGTGGCGTGTCGATGTAGCCGCGTCTCAGCTCGCCATTCTCCAAATCTCAGCCATCAACTTACCTGGTGGTATTCTCCGCAAGCGTACCGAGACTGATGAGCTTCAAATCCGCAGTTTCTTTGCCGAAGGAGATCTTGTTGTCGCAGAGGTCCAGCAGCTACACCAAGACGGCGCCGCGAGTCTTCACACCCGCAGTTTGAAGTATGGTAAGCTTCGCAACGGTGTCTTCGTCGCTGTCACTGGCACTGGTGGTGGCGGTGGTGTCGTTCGATCCAAGAGACAGGTCTGGACAATGAATGTGGCCAACGCTGGCGGCAAGGTCGATGTCCTTCTTGGTGTGAATGGATACATTTGGATCAGCAAACATATAGAAAGCGACCCGGCCGCTGAGGCAGCGGGCATCAACCGTATGGAAGAGAGTGTGAGCAGCAAGGTCTACTCGAGTCAGAATGATCCCATGGAAGTGTCGACCATGCGCGAGATTGCGCGAATCCGCAGCGTCATCCTGGCCCTTGTTGAGAACGGGCTTAAGGTGGATGAAGATACAGTGACCAGAGGATACAGTGAGGCAGTGGATATGGTTCGTGATACCACTGATGACGACCTGTACCTAGGAGGCAACAAGGGACAGCACCTAGCAGCCGTTTTGACTGGCCGTTAATGCTTATGTACATATTCAAAAGTCCTCGTGGCTATTGGCAATATAATACAAGATACCACAACCTCAAGTTTCAGTTTCAGTTGTTTGAATCCTTAACACCTTGATCAGGTGCATTGGGATGAACTTTAGAGAGCATAGATGTCGCCATGATGCTTACAGAAACTAAGGTAGAACTATTGATCATTTTACAAGTAACCGTACATACGAGGGTATCCTCCACTCCAATTACCACTGTAACTGCTTTCCTTTTCTCACCAAACGGTGTTAGACCACCGAATCTCGGGAGCCCCCTTGTTGTAGCAAGGTTTTCTCATGTTATATGACTGGCTAGTGAGAGGTAGGCATTAACTATATGATTATCGTGTGAGCAATTGGCTCAGAACACCTTTCTTTGCTTCCAGTATGGCGGCTGCAACCACAAGGACGGCCCACCTGAGAAGAGCGCCCTTGGACTTCTTTGATCCGAGACCGAGGACCAGGGCAAGGAAGTATGTAATTCCCTTGGTTTTGTTACCGTTTCGGTCAAAGTTAGGCTTTGAGTCGGCAACAGCCTTCATTCGGTTCATAACGGGCCACTGGTATGGCATGTATCGCACGCGAAACAGGAAGTCAGCCCAGTAAGGGACTTCGGCGATAGTACGCTGATGGCTAAAAGTTCTGATAGAGTAGATGCCATGATAGTTGCCCATTCCAGACTGGCCAACACCTCCCAAGGGCGACTGTGGAATCTGAGAGTGGAAGAAGGCATCGTTACATGTGGCGCCGCCGGAGGTAACATTATCCAGAACTATAACGTGTTAGGTATAATGTCAAAAGGATTGTAGAGGTCAACGTACTCTTATTGTTCTCGGCCTTGCTTCCAAAGGCGCTAAGAGAGAGTGGTGTCGGGTCAACTGTATTAGCAATGTCGATGGCCTGGTCAAGGGAATCAACCGCCATCATTGCGAAAATGGGGCCAAACGCCTCTTGGGTCATCATACTGTCGTTGATGTCGTCAACAAGCACCGCCGTTGGCTCCATGAAGAGGGTCGACTCGTCCATGGAGCCACCGAGGACGATCTTGCCGTTGGTGCCATCAAGCATCTTCTTGAGGCGGTTGAAGTGGCCAGCATTGACGATGCGGCAAAGGTCAGGGCTGTTTTTGGCACCTTGGGGGAAGAAGGTGCGCATCTGGTTGTTGAGCTCCCCCAAGAATTGAGAAAGAACACTTCGCTCGACGAGGATGTAGTTGTGAGACATGCAAACCTGGCCTGCATTGAGAGATTTCTGCCACAGAAGTCGTCTGGCGGCCAATTTGAGGTTGGCATGCTTGGTGACAAAGGCCGGGTTCAACCCACCGAGCTCGAGAAGCACAGGAGTCAGGGTCTCGGCAGCCTTCTGGGCAATAATCTTGCCGACTGCCTTGCCACCGGTGAAGCAAATCTTGTCGAACTTCTGCTCGAGCAGAAGTTGAGTCTCGGGCAAAGCACCATTAACATATGTGAAACATTCGGGGTCCAGGGACTCGTCAAAGATCTTCTTGAGCACCATGGCACAGTTGGGAGATGATTCAGAGGCCTTGAGAACAACACAGTTACCGCAAGCGATCGCGCCAATGACAACAGGGAGGTTGAGCTGAAAAGGGAAGTTGAAGGATCCGATGTTGAGGACAACACCGAGTGGTTCGAAGCGAGTGCGGTGCTTCATGGCACGGAACTGCAAGGGAACATTGGGGACAGGCTCATCGCGAAGCCATTTTTCCATGTTGTTGACCATGTCGATACATTCTTGCTTGCACCAATCAATCTCGGCCAGAACGGCCTCGTACTTGCACTTGCGAAGATCTTTGATGAGAGCATCTTGCATCAGTTCAGTGTTGTCGACGATAGCCCAGTACAGCTTGCGAATCTGCTTCATGCGAAACTCCATGTCTTTGGTACGGCCCGATCTGAAGGTCTTCCTTACGAGATCGACCTTGGCGGCGATCTCATCGAGAGGCGTGTGCTCTAAAGGAGCAATGGTATAGGATGAATCGTTGGCAGCCATGTTGATGAGTGAGTGATGTAGAAACGTGGTTGGTTGGCGGGATAGATTAAGTGCTGACGCCACTGCCTGTGCTTTGGTTGGTGTCGATGTATGAGATCCTAGATGTGGCTTGTATGATGGGTAAAAGACAACACCTTGTCTAAGAAAAGTAGGGGATTTTTGGGTCGGATTGTAGTGATGAGTCTGAGAATGCGTTGATAGAGAACCTTCTCCTGATTAATCAGGCTACCTTGCCCAGACAGAAGTCGAGATTGGGTGGATTCGTCAGCTCTAGGAGGAGTATTCAACCAATATTTCTGCGCAGCCTCAATATAACGGTCATAGACTCTAAGCAAGACCGAACCAGTTGCTGATGTGAAAGACTACCTAGGTAGGTAGATACGATCGCGAGACGTAATAAAGAATATAAAGGAGCCAGGACAATCGATTCCAGGGGATGCAAATGAGGGGCTCGTTGTATCGAACCCCGGATCGCCTCCCTCGGCAGCCCATCCACATCCACGTGCTGGATCATGCCGAGGCACAGTCTCGTCGAGAGCTCGAAGTCGCAGTATGGGTTGAACTGGTACAATGTCTGACAATGACGATCATTTACAGTACCTTACCAGTCGGTGCCCGCGCGCATTTGGGCCCTGCACGCTCTAAGAGCCACCAGCCCTACCTCAGGAACGCCCGCCTGTCTGTTTAACTAGTGCTAGCCCGATGGCCGAATCTCTCATGAATTCGACTGGATCTTAGACCAGTTCTTTACTCCTGACCTATAGTCAAGACAGGAGACATCAGTGTAATCATTGGACTTCACTGTCTCTTCTATTAATATTTCCCTCGATAAGCACGGCTCGAATCAAGTTGACACTTGACGTGATTGCTGCTGTGTTTATTACTCCGTACTCCAAACCTTTAGTTTAGTTAGTGTACCACAATGCCACCTATACGCACATCTCGCATGGTAGGTCTGAAACCGGCATAGGCTAGGATAGGGTGCTCTCAGGGGGCAAGAAAACACCGGACCTTAATAGACGGTGTCAAAATAAACGTAGTAAAGAGTCCCCTGACCTTCGGCTAGATTTACCTAAGCATTTTTATCGCTTAGGGTCAAGGTCCTGAGTTTTCTTTCCTCCCCTAGGGTGCTTTTTGGGCGTTGCCCATCTATTACACCAGTATTTTCCAAACTGGCATGATCTTCATCACTTTGTTGGTCTGTAGCAAGAAGCAGCCCGCGACCCGGGCCCACCTTTTAAGGTGGTGATAACTTCACTTTAAGCTCCTCGTGACAACGGTGATAACTTCGCCTATGATCCTGCTCCCATTAACATGTCTTTCTCGAGTCCCTTCCTTTCTAAGACCCTCGCCGCCAGCTCCTCCACTACGTCTTTGACCCCATCTCCCCAAAGTGCCGACACAACCCCAAACTTAGCCCCTAGCAACACCGACAGTTTCCTCCCCTCTCCTAACCCCCGCTCCCATACGCTCCCCGCGGCCTCCGCGCCGTCGGCCTTGCCAGCAACCACGGCCGTGGGCGGCGCCGCTTCTCCTAAGTGCGGAGCCAGTACTTGGAGCCGTATGCGCCGAAGCTCTTCCAGGCTCCCGATGGAGGAGCCGTCATATAGCAGGATTAAAGCGTCCGCTTCCTTTGCTATGCGGCGGGATTCAGGAGCAGATTGAATAAATGTTGATGGGATGCGCTCAAGGTTGATGATGGTCGGGATGCCAGAGATGTTCGCCAGACGCCGGTCCCCGGATGTTTCGGTAATGGGATCATACAAGTCTGTGAAGACATCTTGACAATACTGGCACACTAATTAGCAAATACCCTCTCATAAGAACGAACGAACACCAACGCAGCACTATCTGCTCGTCGTCTTGCACTGAGTTAACTCACTCTCCGTATGAAGCTCTTCTTCCCAGAGGCCGGAGCTCCAAGAATAATAATGTTGACCAGGTGTTCCGTCTGCATCGTGTAGTAGGTCACCCTTTATCCTGTGTCGTTTTCTCGAGGAAAGCGAGTAATGAATGTTGCTTTTTTCAATGACAAAAAACGAGGTGATTTAGATGGGAGTCCATCATATGTTTCCTCATAATTGCTTGGCAGTCATGATGCTCTTAGTCAGCAGCCTCAACTTGCATGATGGAATGGCCATGAGTCTATTGCTTCAGAGGTTGGAGCTGACTCAAAATCGCCTGCGACGGCTTAACATCCGTGTACCTTTTGTTACTATCCGCTTATATACACCTGCAGTTGTACATGCTCCGCCTATTTCAGCGAACTTATAATACATATCATCCCACGTTAAACATCTGAGGGTTTGTCTATTTATTTCTCATCTCCTCGCACGGCTACCGCCAGCACTCTTGCCGGGTGTCGCAGGCACAAGCTCCGCAATCTTAGCCTTCTTCTGGTCCTCGGCGGCCCTCTTGATCAGGTACTCGTCGATGGCCTGTGTCCCATCGATCAGCCGACCGCTCTCGGCGATTTTAGCATCCTCTATCGCTAAACGTTGGCGGTGGGCATCAAGCTGTTCACGGCGCTCAGGAGACATGCGCCACTCCTTGGGGAATTGCGGCTTGGGTTGAATCTTATGATGTCGGGTATCAAGAGGGATGTCCTCAAATGTGTCCTTGGGGTCTTTGGCCGCAGCAATGAGGTCGTCAACTAGATTGGAGAGGTAGCGCTTGTTCTGTGCTTGGTGCTCAAAGCTATCGCTGCTCATTTTGATGATTTCTGTCTCGGGGTTGTAGCGAGGGCCAGCAAGCTTTTTCAGCTTCTCGGTTTGAACTGGTGTGAGCTTCAGGTCATCGGGAGCGAACTGCACCACCACCTTTTTCTCCGCAGGGTGGAATTCGCCCATATAAGAAGTGTACCGCCATCGCAGAACCTGGTTGTCGCTAGGAGGGACGAAGGGCTTGGCATACTCTGCTATAGTATCAGTACAGACATGTTTTGTCAATTTCAGTTACACTCACTTGAGAGAAGAGGCAATTCCCATACTGCCAGTCGTGCGTACTGTCGCATATCTCGAATTTCGTCAAGCTTGCCATGAGCCATAGATGTTATGTCGTCCTCGTCGAATTCCTCAAGTTCTTCGGTATTGGTTTCGGGGTCCTCCTCGTCGAACCAGAATGACTGTTTATTGGGCCTTTCACCCTTGTCGTCTCTTGAGATATCTTCCAGCACTGACCTGTCCTCCGACGCCCAGCCAGGGTGCCATTCCAGCTCATTTTGCAAGTAGTGGTCAATGGAATTATAGCCATTCTCTTTGGCCAGCTGATCCAATTGTTTCAGCCCCTCCGGTGTAGAAGCCTCAGCCAACGCGGCCTCCAGCTTCTTCAGCTCTATAGGACCGAAATCATCCTCCTCAGCGTCCTCTTGGCGTTGATCCTCCTCGCGCGCCCATCGTATCGTTGAGGTGGTAAATGCCCGTTGAGCATGCGGCTTTGGGCGGATAAGCTGCTGAGGCCGGGGAATATGTTGTATTCGAGGGGCCCGACGGCAAGCCACGGCGCATAGCCTTGCGGCTATTGATACTGAAGCCATTGCAATTCGTCCAAGAAGGCAAAGCGTCGAATTGTCGTCCGTCTCAAAAGGTGGGTTGGCAGGCTTTCAAAATTTTGGCTGCACCACCAAGCTCAACTGTAGTTGACCAGGTTCCGATAATTAACCGCCATAGCTTCCTCCTCTTACACGAACCGACCTGCCTACCCTATCCCCTATCGTGGAAGCATGGTATAGTTTCAAGACTTAAAATCAACAACTTATCCGACTTTCTTCCTCCTCTACTGATTTTCTCGCGGATATGGAGGGTCCTCATGTTGACCGCGTGTGTCTCGTCACGGTCGGTGCGACCACGGGTTTTGAAAAACTCATTGAATCGGTGCTTCAGCCAAGTTTCTGGCAATACATGCACTCACAGAGCTTTACTCAACTACGCGTACAGTGCGGCCCCGACATTGGCTGGGCGAGCGAACAACTTGCCGATCGCAAAGATGACATTCCCTCGGGTCTATTTATTCAATTGTTTTCTTCCAAGAAAAATCTCATGAAGGAGGAAATGTCTCTATGCAAGGACGCCGATGGCAAGAGACAACTTGGCCTCGTCATATCCCACGCTGGTAAGTCGAACGTGTATCTCGTGACTTGAACTTACATATCCCAGGTACTGGAACAATTCTTGATGCGTGGAAAATGGGGTTGCCTCTTATCGTGGTACCAAATATACAGCTCTTGAACGATCACCAGACCGAGATGGCCAAACATCTCTCTAAGGAGGGGTATGCAATCATGAGCTCTGGAAGGTATGTAAATCTAGGCCTTCAAACGAGGCTCCTTCTCATATTGGACAGTGCCGAGGATCTTGAAGAAGCTGTCCATAAGGTGGGACTTCTCTGGGAGGAGAACAAGACTCGTTGGCCTCCACACATTATCCCCTCCCAACAGCCCAAGAGGCTTCGCTTATGGGATCTCGCCCCTGAAGAGGTCGCCAAAGAACAGAACGCCACGATGGTGCATGATTAGGGATTTGACAACCTCAAGCGCGCGGTGGGCCTCTGATCGGACAACGGATCACTTGGCAATGAGAGGAGATGTATCTACGTTGCGATTTGGAAGGAAGGCATATGTTTGGTGTTTAGGCGTATCTATTCTCGCACAACTTGTCAAAAGGTGCATCTATCTAATGTTAACTCTGTTTCCCGTGCCTCCCGTGCCACCCGGGTGGGAAAACACTCGCCAGGTGCAGAATATATCTTGTTCAGGGCAAATTCTGAACCTTCCAGATCTTTACATTGGCATCCCCTCCAGCACTAGCAACTCTGCCACCTTCGACCCAGGCAACCCCATTGACGCCGTCCTTGTGAGCGTTAGCAGCCTTGATTCGCTTACCCTGGTTCCTCTTTTCAAGACACCAGATAAAGACGTTTGTATCAAGGCTACCACTAGCAGCGTAGGCGCCTGTGTCGTCCCAGGCAATAGCTGTTACTCGAGCAGTGTGAGCAGACCATCGGTCTGCGACCAATTCCCAGCTCCCAGTGCTGTAAACATAGATCTTTCCGACACTGTTTCCAGCGGCTAGATGCGAGCCTCCCTTGGAAAAAGCAAGCGCAGAGATAGTGCCAGTTGGGTTACTCAGCGACTTGACTTCTTCGAGCTTACCATTTGAACTGGCGTTGTAAATACGGACGCAGTTATCGTTGGCTCCGATGGCAACGAACGACCCGGATGCGGCAATAGCACCAGGGGTAAAGTCAAAAGACTGCTCGCTGACCAGCTTTTCGCCAGAGTACACGGAGACACCGGAATAAGTCGCGGCATAGACAAGTCCGTTCGCCGCACTTACACCTTTAGGTTGTGCCTGTAGCTTGATGGAAGTACCCAAGAAGGTCTTGGCCGGCTCGTCAACAATTCTGAGAGTATCATCCCATCCAGCACTGAGTACCTTGCCATCGGCAGTGGCAAACTGAGCGACCTGGTTTGTATGTGCTTGGCCATCGACAACCGTAGCAATCCCCGAATTAACGTCCCAGTGACATACCCGGCCGTCAAAGCTGCCAGTCCAGAGGTCGGCACCCTTGCCGTCAGATCCAGTTGACAAAGCGGTTATGCTCTTTCCGTGACCATATACAACGCGGACAGGTTCCGGCTTGCCCTCAGTCAAGTACGCGAGGTTGCCTGCAAGGCTGAGGCTAATGATGAGGCCGTCACTGCGGCCGGGAACAAATACAACACCAACTTGCTGGTCACCCACGCTGACATCCTCTCCAAACTTCCAAGTTTGGATGACGCTGCCTGCATCGACATCCCAAAGCTTTACACTTTGATCAGCACTAGCGGTGACGAACTTCTTGCCATCTGGCGACCATGATACGGCAAAAATACTTCCCGAGTGCTCACCCTGCCCAATCTCTTTGGTGGGCTCACCCGTCTTCCCATCGTAGAGCTGTATCCTCTTGTCGGCACCGACTGTAACCAAAGAGCTCCCATCAGGAGAATAAGCAGCGCCCAGAACAAAACCAGTATGTTGAGCGCTCTTGTTGTTGAACTTGTATGGGGCTCCATGGTAGAAGACCATGTTGCCATCGTCGCCAACCGTAGCGGCACGGAAAGGGCGTTGAGGTTTCATTGCGACGGCATTGACGGACTTGGAGTGACCGATGATCTCACCAACCGAGTTGCCGCTATCAGCTGTAATGCAGCGACCGAATTGCTCGCGACCATCGCCAACAGCAATAACACGTTGCGACTCGCCGTCCCAGGCAATATCGTTCAGACGACCAGAGATGATTCCGTACTCGCCCCTGGTACTCTCGATAGACTCGGGCTCCCACACCTTCAGCATTCCGCTTGAGTCGCCACTGGCGACCTTGAAGCCATTGGGAGCAAATCGAGCAACGGTTGTAGGGGCGGTGTGGCCAGTGTATTCCTTTGCGTCCGAAGGGTTGTCGATGGAGCGAACAAATATGGATTTTCCGCACTACATGGGTCAGAGACATCATCTACAGAATGTAGTCTTCTGGCAGAGGGAAGATCATACAGGATAAGCTATCCGTTGACCCTTGGAGTCGGCCGAGATCTGAGTTGGCTGACCACGGTTTGTGACTGGGACTGCCGCAAGGATGCGGTCGAGAGTGATGGATGGAGAAGCCATGACAGAGGCAGCAGCGGTTATGGGGTATGATTGTGCTTCTCAAAGATAGAGACAACAGGTATGCGAGACAGATGAGAAGATGCACCCATACAAAGCCTTGTGAGTCGAATAATTGCCGTCAGCTTCTGATGCGAAGTTATTGTAAACGTGGGGGAAACGTTTCTTGTCTGGAGGGGCATTTCTACGTACGTCAACAAGCTAGTGTGGGGCACCTCACCTAGGTACTGGTAGGTGTTCAGAATGAATGAATGGGTCTAGTAGCGAACAGGTAGGTACTAAGATATCGATTTTGTTCTTCTGGCATCAAACTTTTAGATATTATATCTTGACGTAGGGCCACGACTTAAGCAGGCAATCTAACCTCTATGCCACTAGTATGGAATTCTCAATAATTTGTCAAGCTGGTAACTAGATGGGTTCGACCAGTTTCACACTGCTTGACGTCTGCCTACCCCCAGGCAATAATGAGAAGCCATATACAAATAGGGCCGTGACGACAAAAGCGGTCTCTCCTCTGCCCCAAACCTCTAGGCAACAAGTATCAAGATCATGTTAGGTATTCAACTGAATTGGTTTTGCAGCAACACCTAATGGCCTAGACGTCATGCGGTGTAAAAAGCGCCATCACCTCACAAATGCAAGCTATAATATGGAAGCTCAAGGTTGCATTACTCCAGTGTCCTTGCCAGAAAGAGCATGTACTTTATTTGGATACGATGCTGGTTACTTTATGTTTACCTATGCTTGTGTAATCCATCACGTTCTTAATATGAGGGACATGTTCTGGACCCCCATCTTATCGCCCAATATAAACTTGTGCAGGTTGTACTAAAGAAATACGAGCCGAGTGAGGCATTCATATGGACGACACCTGTCATTGAAGGCTGCGCCTGTTTATATCGTGGTATCACTACTGGGCTCTAGTCTGTATTTCTCTATTAGAGCATTACTATTCCACGCCAAACAAATAGCCATATAACCTCACACTCAAGGAATCTGAACTGTATGGTGGCGCGCGTCAAGATACACGGCTGTGTTTGACTGGGCAACCAAACTCACACCATGAGAAAAGGACATACGATGTTGCAGTTGTGCAGACAAAAATAACCAACTAATCCATGGATTCCAACCACTCATGAACAGCATAACACAGCATAACGCCGCACAACATCACACTGGTTCAGCCTCTTTGCCCCCCCCTGAAAGCACGCTAGTCATCTCCCCATCTCCATGCAGGGACATCTCCCGGAGCAAAAGCTAGGGATAACAGCAGCTTCAAAGTCTCCCGTTGGAGGAAAACAGACCGAACGACACAGGCACAAGGGTAACATTATTCGACGGTGGCCACGGTTGTGCTTAAATCCCCACTTCGACCAACAGTTAATGCAATGCACTGTCGTTACTCCTAGCCAACGCTGGTCAGCAACCCTGCCGAAATCGTAGAAATCAATGGGTTTGCACTGAATCGTGTTAATCCTGTTGACCGCCACGACTTCAAAGAAATTTTATCATGTGTGACTGAGCATCGGTTGGAATATGTCGGTGAAATAAGCATCAGCAACAACAGATAAATAAGGTACATACCTCCCTAGCTAAGGTACTAAGGTAGGCAAAAACAAAACTTGTCCAAGCTCAAGCCACTAATAATACGAAAGACACCAAACGGCAACATGCATTCAGCCTTTTGTCCCCTCAACACTCTATCTCCAACCCAAATTCTTGAACGAAACCCGAGCAGCCCCTGTCCACGTACAGTTCATTCTACGTACTTGTTATGGGGCGCATTGGTCTCGCCTGGGGGTGGGACGGCAGAGCATCCTTACCCATGCCCATACCCATACCCATACGGCACGATGCTAAACAAGACCCTGTTGCTAATATCCCCCGTACTCGCCTGTGTGATTAATGAAAACGCCTCGGACTCCTCAGGTTATTATATATTGTTCTTGATCTCCCTGTACCAGGACCCGTCTTTTCTCCTTAACCTACTCTGCATTCTCCAATCATTCCTGCTCCATCCTCAAAACGTCAACCTCACGTAACTGCCATCATGAAGTTCCTCTGGTCCCTCGCTCTCTTCGCTGCTGCGGCTTCCGCCCAGTCCTCGACTGACTCTGGCGCTGCTCCCTCTGCCTCTAGCGAATGCGAGGCTGAGTACATTGTCAAGAGATGTCTCGAGACCGAGAACGCAAAGGTCGAGGCTTGCAAGGCTAACGATTGGGACTGTCTCTGTGCCTCATATGAGGCTGTTGCTACGTAAGTGAAGCATGCCTGTACCTCTGGAGCTGAACTTGTCATCTGACATCTATCTCCAGCTGCTTCAACAACTGCCCAGACGACTCTCGCGCCAGCTCCGCCCAGAGCCAGGTCCAGGTCAACTGCCAGCAGGCCTCTCTCTATGGCACTGCGACCAAGGCCACCAAGACCAGCTCTTCCTCAGCGACAGCTGACGCATCGGATGCCACCGCCACTGGTTCCGATGCTGCCGATGCGACGAGCTCTGCTACTGAGTCTGCCGCCAGCGCCGAGAACACCAACAATGCTGCTGACAAGGCACGCAACACTGCTGGTGTTCTTCTAGCCGTCGCCGGTGTAGTCGCCGCCATTCTGTAATTGCATTTTGGAAATGGTTTATGAGTAAAATGGAGGAGTTTGATTTAGTCTGAGCTTACAGCAGAAAAGCGTGCCGTCAATGAACTATCCTAAGTAATAACCTAATTCATTAATATATACTCGGCTAGGTAAATGATCTTAGCCAGTTGATGATCTGAATTTCATGTACGGATATTCTATGTGCTTTCCTGAATGTAATTCCAAGATCTGCACTACTAACTGGTACGCTTTGCCTCTAACCTTAATTAGAGATGGCATTGCTTAATCCGATTGGAAGGGTCATCAAGTTTTCGCAGGGATATACTCAGCATGCCCAAACTCATGTGAGCTGAGAAAAGCCATCAGTGGGTAGAGGTGACCGTTTCTTGGCCAAACGAACCCAGTTTGTGAGCCTTCGTAGTCGTCGGGAAAGAATTGCTACGCCAGCCTTTGGTCTTATTCAATCATGCCCTCACATTACCAGCTTGTTCTCACTGAGAAATCATGCTACAAACAGGCGAAACTGCTTGGGACTAAAATCTTGATATAGCTATTCCGATCGTACATGTCCCTTCTTGTCTAGGGATAATTGCTCAACATCCTAACAACGAAAACAAAACAGAGGTGCAACAACCAAACTGCATTCCAATAAGAAGTCCCGTTCCGTAGCGCCTCAGTGAATATACGTAATTCTCTAATTCAAACAAGATCGAATGTTTCCCGTACTGTAATCCCACAAAGCGCCCCCAATAGCCTCAATTTTTGCTTGTGACAGACTGAAACCAAGCAGTTGTCATTTCTCAATCGTGACCTGTTCCCAGTGGTTGTTCGTAAGATATTGACTAAAAAAATATATGGTTGAAAATCGGTGGTTCAAGAAGAAAGGCGAATCCAATGGTTTGTGACTGTACGGCGTTGACAATGATGAATGGGAAGATCGGCACACAACGTGAAGATGCTATGTTTCAATAGTTCAGAGTTTACGCGACTTTCGTTCCCTGGCATTACTCTTGACCGGCGTCATCAGAGTAACATGCTTGGGGTCATCCTTACGAAGCCTTACAGCGCCTGACGCGCCGCTGGATCCCCGACGCAGTGAGCGCGAATCCTGGTCGTCATCCAACGTGATCTCTTCCACATCCGACACTGACTCGGTTTCGAGATGATCACTTGTGCCAGAAACAGATGAGCCATCATCCGTATCATCGTACTCTCCATCATCACTAACAAGGGAAGGCGCATTGTTGCTGACCATGGTATTGGGGCTCATGTCAACATCTTCCATGTCCAAATCTTCGTCTGAGAGCACAGGGTTCGCATTATGCGATCCACAGTTTGCAGACCTCTTGAAAGCGATTGGGGGAGCACGGCCTTTGCTACTGGCTGAATGGACTGATGCGGCCATGACAGTTGGAGAATGAGTAGCCTTTGCGGGCACGCGCATAACGACTGGTTTCCGCACAACAGACGGATCTCCCATTTCCATCTCGTCAAGTGATGTCTCAGCAGGTTCCGATTCTTCACCAGAAGTCATATCGTCCAGTGCGATCTTTGTCTTTGCATCTGCAACCAGTTCACGCAGGTTGCCGTCGAACTTCCGACTTTGCAAGAGATGGGAGAGAAAAGGCACATCCGAAGCGCCTGCGACAGAGGCAGTCATTTGTACGTCACGCCCATGGAGTTTGCCATGAAGCGAAGGGATATGGGTGACGCCAGGCAGCTTGCCTTGGTGATAAAGCCTAAGCGAATCGGCAATTCGTGATCTGAGAGCAGTGTATGCTTGCTGATCGGTCATATCAGGTTGGGCAAAAGGATGCACAGAAGTGGAAGTCAGAGTTAGCACGGTCGGTGCAGGCGCCTTTTCCTCTCCAACAGCCCCCCTTTCTGTCACTTCGATTGGATGGCCGCTCTGCACAGCTGCTTCCTCGTGGCTCTTGAAGTCCCTCTTATGAGCAATGCGGCAGTGGTTGATAAATCCCTGAGTACTTGAAAAGTTCTCCCGGTTGCAATCAAGACATACCAACTTTACCGTCTTCCCATCGGCGCGCTTCAAGATACATGGGCCAGCCTTGTCTTTTGGCTGAGGATAGCCACTGGACAAAGATTGTAACTTCTGGCTCCCCGCTCCACGGCCTGAACGGGCCTTAAGCGAAGTTCCAGATTCGGTGAAGCTATTTCTTGTCGTCCGCCCTTCGGCAAACGAAGCTCTTGCGCGAGAGGCTTCTGGAGTAAAGTGCCACTCGGGCTGTATACCATCAAACGAAGGATCAGGAATAAGCCACTTGGCATAGTGTCTGGCATATGGACCATCAACGACACCAAATGGGGGTGCCCACCTTGGTACAGCTTCCCCGGAACGCGTCTGAATAGCAGGTCCCTTTCCGGCACTGACATTCAACATCTGTTCCGGAGTTGGGCAATTCACAGGGTATGGGATGAGATGACAACGTCTGAGCTGCTCCAGAGCAACCTGGCATTTCGCGAGTTCCTGGTTAATGAGCCGAAGTTCATCATGTTTTAGCAAAATTTCAAGACCAAACTGATGGCGAATCTCATCCCGGGCATCGTCCAAACTAGGGGCCGTAGGACTTTCTTGTGGTTTTGGGCCGGATGCTGAGAAACTGTCGCCTATTATATCTAGGTCTATCTTGGCGCGCTTTATAGGCACGTTCATATCGGACGTTTCATCAGAGCCATATACGCTTGACTGTCTCCGTTTGGGAGGCTGCGCCTCGGGCGACCCTGATATCTTCGTTTTTGGTAATAGAGGTGACTGAAATGGCTTCAGTAGGTCTGCTGTTGGTGGTGTTGCCGGCAGCGTCTTGTCGCTTCCCCGTGATTCAGATGTCCAGAATCGAAACATGAGGGTACCTCGACAAGAAGTCAAGGAGAAGACGAAAATGTCACGACGGAAGGGCCGTAGTGAGCTTTTGTATCAATGCAGCAGGCAGCAGCTGTGTGTGGATTTGAAGGCGGGTGAAAATTATGGGAGTGGGTGCCAAAGTTGTGAGAGCTGTGGCGCAGGTGAGGCTGACGTAATTGGAAAGTAGGTTTGCGGATCGGACAATCGGAGTCGGGCGCAAAGGGGTTTGATGATGTGGCCCTCAGAACAGGCCAGAACCAAAGAGGAGTTTGGGTTAACCAGCGACAGTAATGACAAGTACTCAGAGCGACAATGTGCCGGAAGAGAGGGAAGAAAGAAGTGATCGAGCGCTAGCGAAAGCCTCGACTCTGTGGCCTCTGAGAGATAGCAAACAAAGAAAGTGTTTTCTTTGAGAGGGAGAGTGTGTTGTGAATGAAGAGGGAGGGAGACGAGGCAAGATGGGAGAGCGTGTAAGAGGGAAGATTAGGTGGGTTGTGGTAGTGAAGCAGCAGCAGCAGCAAAGAGAAGAGTGGGAAAACGGGGGTGCATGCGCAAATGAAGGTGCGAAGAGGAAAATCGATAACACATGAGAGGGAATGTGCGTCGAGAGGGAAGTGAAAGTACAGAAGTACAAGTGTAGGCGCAAGTGGAATTGAAGCTTTCTGTTGCGGGAGTGTGACACGACTCGAGGGAAATGGGGATAAAGTCAAACTGGAAGAAGGAGAAAGTGGGTGGTGCAGTCACTGCAGTGTGCGTGATGGGAGCACCTCAACCTCACAGTCAGTACCCGAGAGTGACGCTTGGGTCTCGGTCTCTTGTTTTGGTGCTGCTTGTGCACTGGGCTTCCTCCCTGATTGAATGAGCGATCGGCCAGAGACTTGATTTGATTGAACGGCCGATTGAGTACCCACAAAAAGCAGACCTGAGGCGAAGCCGTCGAGCAGGCTAAAACAAGTCTAGGAGTCAAGGGAGCCAAGTGTTGGCAGGCTGTTGGTGGGTACCAGGGGGCGAAATTGGGGTATTCTGTGTCCCTTTGGGGAGTCAAGGGAGTGGACCATCAGCCAGCCAAGCATGGAAGGAGCCAGGGGATTGTGATTGCGGTACGACGACGCCCAGAAACTCAGAAGTTAGAACCACCATCCACTAATAGATTCGACGCAAGCTGGAACCCTGTCAGCATAACGGAATTCTAACTTATCTAGTACCTTGCGATCCCTACCAAGATTGGCAGATAGCTTGTCATAAAGCAATGAAGGATACATATGGTTTTGTGGTGGTCAAGTCAGTTGTTTGCTGCTTCAGATTAGTTTCGCCGTTTGTCTCCTGCTATGATCCTAGTCTTCCTGGCGTGTTAGCAGTGATAACAAACGAGTGCCTAATGAACTCAGGACTGGACAGGAAGAGATCCGTCAGATCCAGTCGATAGGCTAGCCCGAGCTAGTGCAGGCTGCTGCACATGGAGACACTGCTTCAGTGTATGCAGTTTCAAATACTTCCTTGTATGCTCCTCGGGTAGTGACTCCTAATCATGATTCGACAAACAGCCCGGAAGAGCCTGGCGCTGCCTGGGGATGCCCTTCATGACACCTTTTCAGGTACAAAACCCCACTGTAGATACTTCTAATCAGAGGATTTGGCTGCAACCCCAACAACTCGTAGTAAAGCATGTTCCAAACCCAAACCATCTTATCTCGCGCTTGGCAGCTACACTAGCTACTAGGCAGGTTGCCTGAAAACCACCTCGCTTGATTAGATTTGGCAGGATTGTCTTGCTCATTAAGTTCTCGGGGGGCCTTGGAGTCTTTCATCGCGTGTCTGAATCACCCGTCTCTTTATTTTCATCACATGCCACTGGTTTTGAATCTGGGCAATCAGTCCTACGCTTGATTTCGGGACGAGTCTTGGACGTCTGACAATGCAACCATCAATGAGACACATTTGGTTAGAACGAAACAGGATGGTGTGTACTCCGTAGGTTATGGGGCTATCTTTCTGTAAGTTGCTGCAGCCACTTCCAACCAGCTCGCTTATTTTCCACTTGGCTTGGAAGCCAAGCTGTAATTGTTTAGACTGTGCTAGTGTCCTGCGTCTGTACCTTAACATGGATGAGCGCCTTCTTGTTAGAAGCCTCACTCTGGTTGGTTATTGTGTGCAAATCTGGTCCAAGCTCCTTGATATCTTGAGTTGAGAGCATCAGCAGAAACTGAAATTCCTATAGGCAGTCACTGTCGTCCAGTGAGCGTTATGGGAGAACTTCTTCTATGCCATGCAAAGTCTGCCAATCTAAAGCTCGGTGATGGGGCATTTTGAAGCACGATGAGGTGATTCTCTTGAGTTCCTGGGGAGCTACTCTCAGCCCCACTAGCGACTCTGGTCCAAATCGTCATCCATGACATCTTCAGAAGGGAGTGCTGCTCATAAAGTGCTCACTTCTCGTCTCTGTTCGAAGGTGATGGGGAAATTCTGAGATGAGTAAATTGGCGAATGATATTTAGTAATGTTGATAGCTTCTCGCCTGAGGGACCTAAGAATTAGACTTAGATAAACCTAGCGAGCTGTGCTTATGCATTCAAGATTTCAACTCAACTTTGGAGTTGTGGCGCAAGCCTCGCCAGCTACTTTTTACCATGTTCCGTAAGGTTCTCAAATTTTGGCATCACCCACAATGAATTGCCTTAGTAAGCTGTCTCTCATTGCCTGCAGCCACGTGCTTCTCAGGTTAGGTTCAAACCCAGGGACAGCCTAAGTAAGGTACCTATTGAGTTCAGGAAATCACCTTGTAAAGAAAAGTAGGGGTAAAAAAGGAAGCTCGTGATGCCTTACCAATGCCTGGAATTCTCCGAAGGTGCTCAAGTAGACCGCCTATCTAGGCACCTTAGGCAATGGATTCTGGCAAATTGTCCCATGGAAGGTTCTTCGAATACATTATGTATGTGTTCAGCAAGCGACAAAGTGCCAAGCATTTGATCCAATGAATAATGTCACTGTGCTCCAAAAGCTCGGACTTGCATGTGTCCGCCCCGCAAAGCTCAAATCCTGGACCGCAACTGTTTTCCCGCTAGAGCCACCTCGTTCTTTAAACATCATCACTCACAAAAATGCCCTTTGCAACATCCAACCATGTCTCTGGCAAAAGGAAGCCAGATACAAATGTCTCCAACGAAACTCATTTGACGAAGCGACCCCGAAACAACGAACCTAAGACTCCAACACCAGCTCTGCTAGCTCCCCACGAAACCATCATCGCTGAACTCAACTCCAAATATGACATCCTACCTGCTTCAGTTATCTCGTCAACGAGAATCAAGAAGCGCATCATGCAGGTCGCAAATCACATAATGACCCAAGGCGATCGACCTCCAGTAGCACTGCTGTATGCGCGAACCGGCGATGTTTGCAAGCTCATCACAGTGGTAGAAAAATGCAAGCGGATTGTTGCTGAGGAAGGGAAAGCATATTATCAGTACAACCAGCTATTTGACCAACCAGAAAAGTCTAAAAGCAAGGATATTATTGAAGAGACAATTCTCGAAAAGAACATTCAGGAAGACAATGATTCTGACAACGACGAATTCGAGGTTATGCATAGCCGATTTGAAAGTGCAGTGCTACCTCAACCCTCGCCACGATCTGTGAAATCGTTGAGGGTTTTCATTTCGACTGTGCCCATACAGGAATTGAAAATAAAGAAGGGTGTTACGGTCCAGTCTGGTACAGCCGAGCAAGCTTGATACAATCCCGATACTTCTACTCTACTCAGGCCGTTTCGTCTGCCTTTTATGTTTTTAATATACTTGACTGAACTATTCTAGAGATGGTTCATGGTTGAGTAAGTCGTCTAGCAAATCACAAGATACCCAGCGCAAGTAAATAGAACATTCTGCTGTTATTTGTGCCGCTACAATCGCGCAATACCGTGTGAAGAAAATTTGACATGTCCCGGCTCCAACGCCAATGGCCCAATCCACCACAAGACTCCATTCCCCGCTGAGCCATTCCCGCCTCTTCCCACATAAGCGGCTTTAGATCACGTTGATTGACTGCAACTGCTGTGGTGATGTCCAATGAGTCTCTAGTTACCATTGTTCTTGGACTTGTCGGTGATTCGGAGGACAAAGTTGACAATAACGGCCAGTAGAAGAATGATAGCCAGAACGGTGGGACCAAAACGGTCATCAAAGCCAGCCTGACCCTTCATTCTTATAGACTTGGCTCGCCAATGGTACGTCACCAATGCATATATCATGGTCAACATAGCGACACCAGTGAAGAGGAATGCAGAGATGAAGGCGACTCTATCACCGAAGTTCAGCATGCCGATGGCGAGGGCACCGAGAATGACGGTGAAGTTGAGCCATGACAGGAAAGTTCGTTCGTTCGCGAAGAAGACCTTGGGTTCGACGCGGGTTGGCAAAGCAATGCGCTTACCTGGAAGACATGTTAGACAGAGCAAGATAACCAAATGTCAATTGCAAGATTCAATGGGCACTTGGGGCGGACGTACCGGGAGTGGTCTGAAGGAGAGGTTGGGAAGACATGTCGGAATTGCTCGAATCGGCGAGGTTTTATTGTTGACAGCTCTAGTAGCGAGTGTTGTGTCCCCGTTGGCAGCGAGGAAGAGGAGCGCTGTCAAGTAAAAGTAAAACTGGGAGTTCTTACAAATAAGAAGGTATGAGATGACGCTCAATCGGTAATCCTAGTGCGAGCGATTGGCGAATGACTTCACTTGATCAAAAAAATGTTTGTGATAAAGAAAAGGTCCAAGTCGTCTGTTTATGTACGACATGGACTGGACTGCCGAAACGACGACGAGACTCTGGACCCACTTCTCGGTGTGTGTTCCAGTAAGTAGCAAGCTTGGATCCTGCTTCGAAGAGCACGTGGCTCATTGGTTGGACATAGTAGCAGCACGCGACCGCCCTATCGACTGCAGAAAACTTAGCATTCAGAAGCAGGTACGGATACAGGTACCGCCGGATCTGTCTTGACGCCCTAGGTATGGAATCACCGACCTGCCCGTACGCCGATGAGAGACCACATAGGTATTTTTTCCAACTTGTAATAATTCTCGCAATCTCATAGACCTCGCTTGGAATGGCGAGTCATTTCGAAGGCAAAGATAATTTTGTTGTTTCTAGCAATGCTTACAGATACCAATGAGACATATTGGATCAGTGCGTAACTTCATATCCAATAAGAAGAAACTGTTTCACGAAAGTTTATCATGGGCTCTCACTAAGGTATACCAAAGGTAAAAAAGACAAAACCAAGCATTGACGTCGCTAGAAATGAAGCGAAGACATGAAGTACTAATAGACTGACATTGACACAAGACTACGATAGCCAACCAAGACATGAAGACCGAATTATATCGAATTTCAGAATAAGATCATGCATTTTAGATCAACACTATTATCTCGAGTTGTTTAGCTTTCTAATCGTAGGTAGAGACTGTCAGCAATCGATTGCACCCAGCTTTGTTGATCACGTGCCCTGGTCTGGCTCCCTCCATTGTCTGGGTGGTACATTGTAGTCGCGATAGAAAGACATTCTGACACAAGCTGAGCTAGAATAATCATGATAATAAAATGGTCCCAGTTATGGATATGGATAGTGACAAACTAGATTTAGTTGTGTTGACCATGAGAATTGCTCAGCGAAGCATGATATAGAAAAACAGTGAGGTTGTTGTTACTGAAGGTGGTAGCCGTTGGTTTGTGCATGAATGCATAACCCAGTTCCTCTGATAACGAGGCTTGTTTTTGTTTACCGACCGTTTTCCACCTGTCCAATCCGATCCACGACGCCATCCATCAAACATTAACTCAGCTCCAAACCATCCTCTCAACCCTAACACGACACCAACCTCGACAATGGCCACTCCTGTATGTGCATAAACGCTGAAAGGATCCCATATCCGTGCAAGAGTTAATCTTTATCTAGCCGATTCCCCCCAACCGCCTCAAGCAGATCGCTACTGATGTACGTCGCCCATTCATCTCTGCTTACCGCCAACCACAAGACGGTCGCTTCTTTCGACGCGTGTACTAACCACAACAATTACAGGCCTGCAACAGCGCGATCGGAAGCGCAGAATTCTACGATCATGAAAAGACCGAGCAATGGAATTCAACAATTATTGTAGGTTGAAGACACAACTCTACACAGCCGTTGTAGCTGGAAAACTGACCATGATTGCAGAGTTCCGTTTTGAAAGCCGTCATCTCTGAATCAACCCCCGAGGGTGCTTCTGCTCCCTCGTTCAAGTTCGCATGCAACAGTACCATCGTGCAGCACCTCGTCCCTACGTCCGCCCTGAACAAGCCCCGTGGTGGCACCGAGATCAAGGCTGAAGAGCCTCACATTTCTACGAGCTCCGAAGCGACTGCCACTGACGGAAAGCCCCATGTCGGTCGACGAGGAATGCACAGTGCCACAGGCGCCTACTGGGACCAGAAGAAGGACGGCATGTGGACCTTCAAGTATGATGGCGGTGAGGGCAAGGGTCTCGATGTAGTTGTTATGCTCATCTGGGTCGCCATCTGAACTCCCAAGCGGGCGACGGACGGTCAGGTGTTTTCGTCTTGTTCTGGCCCCAAGTCTGCTCTCTGCGGACGTGGATGGCACCCTAATTCAGCTATGGCGTTGAGGGACTTGGAAAGCGTGACATTAGGAATACGAAGGGTATGATGAGGCTTCCGGTCAAGCTATCCGCCGAAGATATTAGTATCCATGTAGACCTCGGATGTAAAAATACGCTGGAGTTGGTAATATTCTCCAATACCAGAGGACTGGGATCAGCCGAGTTTCTTCTTTTCTTGGGACTGTATGCTTTGCCGACCTGAGGTTGGCATTATCTAACTAAAAAACAGTGTCTTCACACACCTCTTGATGATCAATGGTCTTTTGTACTTCTTTGTGTCTGCTCGTCAACAGCTTTCTCATCAAGCATCGCAGTAAATACTCCTCTGTTGTCCTGAAGATCGTAGTCAAGTTACAAATTTCAGCTCAATTATGGTTATCACGGACAATACTCCCGAGGCAATTCTCGGGTGATTGGACGTTTGCTGCTTGGTGTCGTAGCCTATCAAACAATGCTTGGTCAACTCCTCTCACTCACCAGGATTGTACTCCCAGGAAGCATGATGAGCCTCACAAGTCAGGGGGACTTTGTCATCTTGCAAACAGATCGCTGTTGCCCTGTTCTCATTATGTTGCTTTATTCAGCACATTGTCAGGTGTATTCAAGAAATGTTATTCTGCGACCATGCCAGCATACAGTTGGCAGACTTTTTGTCAATCATATCTGTGTACCAACTAGACGAGCATCAAGTCAGCACGATTTACGTCCAGAAACCTCGCGTTACCTTGAGTCTGGTTTATTCTGACCAAACATCTTCCATGGCAACTGTTCTTATTTGTCCAGAAGCGAGTGATCTCAAGATCACTGCTAATTCTTCAGGGTCACTCGCATAACGAAAGTGTGTAGGCGATGCATTCACAGTGAACTATTTCGAGATGCTACACAGCGGACGTTTCATGGGATTCGGAAATCATCTAAAACACAGAGGATAAAAACAAGACGGTACGAACTGAAACCTGACGTAGGGGTCAATGGGATTCCGAGTCTAATGCAATGCTCAGATCAAAATATTCAGCTATGGATAGTATGGGTGGTATGGAGGGTATTTATATTGCAGTGCCGCCAACACCACCAATTTTCTCTCCCCATCCAGGCACCACGCTGCGATGTCGATGTGGCTTGCAGTCCCGTCTTACGTTGGGAGTAAACAGCTAGGGTTGGACGAAAATTCCAGCTTGCTCCAAATGTACCCTTCATTAGATTGACTCAAGTTTAACACGACCGAGTCAACGAGCGACATTTGGCCATTTCAACGATTTCCAATATGATAGCACCTTGTTTGCTGGTTCCTGGCCTTTGTGAAAGCAGCTCTCAAGCTTGAGCCTAATGGCCTTCGTTTCAAGCAAGTATTAGGCGTTATCTAAGGCAGTGTGTGATTCTATCTAGTTTCAAAAACTGTACGCCCACTATCGTCAAATACCCTGATTAGCACGACTCCAATTATCAGAATCAGGAGATCTTACATATGTGGTCCCCCTATCCGCTAGCATCAGATAATCTCACCACTAAGCAACATCATGATCCGTGTAGGGGAGACCTCAGATTATAGTATGCACCAATCGAGAACCGACACAATGGCGGCTCTTGGCTGTGGTTCGTTCGCGCCATTCCGGTTAATACATGCATAAATGTAACCCAAGTTGGGACACCAACGATCCATACCTGCATCTTTGGGATACACAAGGAGCGGTGCTTGCTGCATAATCACTACATAGTCGTGTGAGGAGGGGAGCTCCGATTTCGAACTCAGGGAGCTGGCTTGAGAGCAACCACAGGCATGGTTGACATCGTATGGCTTCATTGTGCACAGGGGGAAGCCGATATCATACGAATGTATAGTCAACTGGTATATGGGGGTGGTGGCAGTACACATCTACCGAGTGCATTGATGTCTACAACTTCTTGTGCAAGTCTTGTGGGAGTCTTGTGCCTTGATTTCTAACGGCAGTAGATACCAAAAACGGATGAATTCGAAAGAGCCGCTGAGACATACGAAGAGGAGAGAAAATAGAGCCAGTGAAGAATGATGCACGAGGCGAAACGACTTGCAAGAGGCTCTGAGGCAGTCAAAGAAATGTACATGCACCCCCATGAATAGGTAAGAGGAGTTGGAAATTGGAGAGCCCAACTATCAAGATGATTGCAGTAGAATAAGTCTCCAAAAATGAATGACCATAAAGCCTTGATGAGAAGACACCAGGTTCATCTTCGCCAACCGACAGAGTGATTTTTCTTTCAAGAGTCAAAAGCTCCGCTTCTAGACCCGGTTTCGACACTCCGTGGCTGATTGATCTCTTCGCCAGAACAAAAGGCAGCATCGAGACCTTTGTCAAGACCTTGCACGACCCTGACTTAAGATCGGCCCCGGTCTGCTCCCAGCGGGGTTCTCCGGCCCCGTGCCTCGAGTTGAGGGGACATGGCCAGGGTCAATCCCCATAATGACGTTATTAGCGCTCCCGTAAACGCCGTGGGTCTGATAGAGAGTGTGCTTGATGATCAAAAGGCAGACACTGAACAGAGAGAGTTGGAAGAGTCGGGGCTACTTGTTGCTACCGCGTTGCATAGTTAAGGTGAGCTGCTGCAAGATTAGTTGTCACCCCTTCTATCTGCATCATGTCCAAGGCTACCCTCCAAGAGAAGACAGGCTTCTCGTGTGTTCGCGAAGCTTGGAACATCTGGAAAGGGTGCCTGTCAGGCTCAATCTAGGCATGATTTGCCCCCACATGACACACTGCACGACACTACATCACAATCGTCTGGGGAAGGGTTTTCACTTCTTCCCGTCATACGATGATAGACTAGCTGACTAGATACTATACATACCACTGAATATGCCGGGCCGGTAGGCTGCACGAATCTTTTGGAGTTGGTTTTGGTGTTGCGTTTAATGGACCATATGATCGGCAAAGAGGCCCCACGCCCGATTCCTACATACATAACACCAGTAGAACTTGGATCCATGAAATGATTTTTGAGTTGCCACCATAACTTGAATCAGGGTCTGTCCCGGTATCGCGGCCGCTGGCGGGTTTCGGCATCACCATGTCATATGGCCAGTAAGACAAGCTACCTACTCAAAAAAAGAGGCTGCGAGGTACATAGAAAGGAGAAAAGGCACACAGGTCTTCGGCTGTGCCTCAGACAAACTAGCCAGACCAGAATTAGCTTATCATGGTTTTTTCCCGGAACTCTGTGTCCCTAGGGTGCCACTTAACCCCTGGACGGACAAGGACAGAACTCGAATTGGTTGAATCTGGTCCCGGGACCATCACACCACCCCCCTCCCCTCCCATTCCCTCCCCCCAAAATCAAGCAACGGCATCCACCGACCTTCGGACTCCGACCGGCTCTTGGAGGACCTGCCCGGCCTTGTCGTCTATCCATCGTCAACGTTCTTATAACCGGCCTACGTCGCCACTCCTTTCACATTTTCCTTTGCCTGGTTCTTTAAATACAGAACTTCAACTTACACCCCTTCAACTGCTCATGAACGTGTTAGTGAGGCTCTCTCTTCACCAATATACATACAACCGACGCCGGTACAACATCGTCAACGCAACATAAGAGACAACTTCTTGGAGTGGATCACTTCCCCTCCTAGTTCACCGCGTCTCCTACGACATTGCATCACAGCAATTGTGAATATCTTCAAAAAGCACTGCCATTAGCAACGCCGCTCCTGGGCTTTGACCTCACCCCCATTTAGCATTTACCCAACGGATATATACAGCAGCATCTTTGCCAACCAATTATGGTTCAATTATTGGCTGATCCCGCATTCTCGCCCGCTGGAACTCCAACACACGAGGGCACTAATGGGCCTCTTATGAAGCGCCCTGGCCCTGTCAGGACTGACTCTTCAACACCGATGACCAGGGAAGAACATGCCAAACGAATGCAGGAGCTCAACAAAAAGAGGGGACTGATGAGGGCACCCAGAAGAGGCTGGTCAATGACTGACTACCAAGGCGACCATGTTGCCGGGTCGCACTCGGGCGCTTCTCACATTGAGCGACAAGCACCCATCCCCGAAAATGAGTCGCCTCCTCCATCCACGCCTTACCAGCACTCAACTCCTGAAGTACCAGCCGAGGATAAAGCGGCCCAGCTTCCTCGTCGACCCAAGTTGCCTCCTCCTCGTCGCTCATACTCTGTAATGGATTATGAACCAGTTCCTCAGACACAGCCACAGCCCCCTAAAGATCACACACTGCTAGATCTTCCCTCGGAGCTCCATTACACCATCTTTGATCACCTTGATCCCATTGACAGCGTTTGCTTCGGCCTCACAAACTCCAACTTCTACGAAATTCACCGACGACTCCACGGCACAGTTCCTCTCTCCAGCCGTTACTCTGGACCAAACGACATGGAGTGGGCTTGGCGAGGAGCTGGCCCCCTTGTCCACCGACATGAGCGAAACCCTGAAAAGGAGGATCCTATGGGACAGATGCGTGTCAAGGGCCAGGTGTACTGCAGAAAGTGTGGCATTTTGCGATGTGAGCTGCATCGTCACCTCAAAGACTGGATGGGCGACGGTTACGAGTACTGCTCCATCAAGGAGGTCTTTGGCAAGCCCGCAGGAGAGGATGCAAAGCCATACTGCTACATGAAGTCGCCGAAAAACCCGCACAGATGTGGACGTCACGGAGGGAAATAGGGTGCATTATGATGAACCTAGACGACAGCAAACTAAGATAAACGATATGATACAACAACTCACACCCAGGGGGGTTATGACGACATGAAAGCAAAATCCAAGCAAGACAACGCCCCGGTTTTGCTTTATTTTCATTATTTTTATTATTTGGGACACCTCTGAGAGCGTTACGTTTAAAGATCTTTTGGTTTCAGGGTATATTCTCTCTTGAGAAGTGGGCATTTTGGATAATGGATAACAAATACTGCGATTTAAGTCAGATCATGGATAGCAAACATCAGGAGGGGTGGCACCAAAAAGGAAAGTGCGGAAAAGAACTTCCTCATATCATAACATGACGCAATGAAAAGATTTATGATATCATGAGCGTGCCTTATCGTTACTCCAAGTTAATAAGACCGTCAAAACTGTGTTCCCTAGGTACTTACAGAAATTACACAGATAACACGGATATGTAGAATTACTATGGAGCGGCAACTGCTAGATATCGATCTACGGTAATAATTACCTCTGTAGTTGATTTGAGACGTCATGGACCACTCTTCGCGGCATACGCGCTTCGTCATTGAAATACGGGAGCTTGCATCTGATGATCTAACTAGTATGATGAAATATATCGATAACATCTAAAGTAGGCGAAGGGAGCGTCATTCAAGCTTACTAGTAGTACTTTGCAGGCATGCTATTGTCAGGATCAGGGAGACAAAGAAATAAACACCATAAACACTGAAATTGATCAAACTTTGTCGACTTTACAGTGTCACTAGAAAGGCCATTTTTGCAATGCTTTTAACTTTTTATACACCTGTCAGCTTGCTTCCAATAATACTATCGAGGCCGTTGTGTGCACAAGGAGCTGTTGGTATGAATCTGTTCCCGCCGTATCTCTTTGTCTAACAGTTGTGAGCCCGATCTTTACTCCTCCGGCCTGCTCTACTCTAATCTGACAGTTCATGCAACAATGCGCCGACCCAATACCCGAAAGAGTCAAATAAATAAAAGAGAAAATGTTCGTCTGTATCCAAGACACATATCCCTTTATCACGGTGCAAATTACCCAATGCCTTAAACGCCGATCCCATGACAGGGATTATAAAACACCACTCATGATCTTGTTCCACTCCGGTTGATAGCAGTAAGAAATGCACGGCGAGTGCTGTCGTTGTTTAATCCTTCCACTTCGGTGTACAGTCACCCTTGGCGTCGATCCAATCGTTGATGCCTTGCACAAACCAGCCACTCGTCCACTTCTCTTCCGGCTTTTGCTCTTTGCGAGGCTTGCCCCTCTTGAAACTCCTGGCGATGCAGCACACGTTGTTGTGGTAACGCCATTGGAAACAGCGCCGGCCAGCGTGCCACTCCTTGTTGCCCTTCTTCTGACTGTAGCGGGACCTAATCATCTCGTTGCGTTCTTTGTCGTCCTTGAGATTGTAATAATCGTCTTCCGAAATATCGAGGTTTTCAGCCTCGCAGACCATAGCACAGTGCTCCTTGGATCGGTGAGCGTGTTGCTCAATCGCGTTCTTCTCGTTTTCCTTCTTTTGTCGGCCCTTCTGGTGATCAGTGGCCTTGCCCTGAGCTTCAGGACCAAATCCGATATAGCAGACGTCGTCAGACAAGTTATCCCACTCGTCGTGCTCCGCCTCCAGCTGAGGAGCCCAGAACTGGTGATACATTTCTCTAATTTGGATGAAACCCTAACGTTGATGGTTAGCTTTATTCTCTGCAAACTTCAACGTATCTCTGGCAAGCATACCTTTTTCTGTCGCGTCTTCTCGAAATGCCAGGCGTCGCTGACTTCCTCGGGATTCATGTGATGCATGGACAAGAGGGGCTCACACCAGTGATTGTTGCCAAATGGAAGGGTCATGGGCTTCTCGCCGTTGAACATTGGGTGTGCTTGTTTGACCTTCTTGCCGGTTTCCATGACAGCCAGGGACATGAGGTAATCACCACAGCATTCATGGGTAGCCATCATATCGTACTTGTGTGCCAAGTCAGGAATCTCAACCATCTTCCTCATGGTGTCTCCATGGATCACATAACCACTGCCGCCATGGGCGAATGGCTTTCCCTTGAGCATGGCAACACTGCCGACATACGGTGTCTCTGTGCCATTGACCCTGTTGCGGAGATACCACACGAGATTCGACCAGAAGACGTAGGTGTCGGCTTCAGCAAACACGTACCACTCCTTGTTGGGACGCATCTCCCAGGCTTTCTCTACCATGTGGAGGAACTTGTACTTATCAAGATTCCAGCCTTCCTTCATGTTCTCGGTACAGTACTGCTGAGCAATTGGACATTCAGTTTGGGCTTTGTAGAGGTCAAATTCCTTACGTCCTTTTTTGACGTCATCCTTCACGTCCTTGAGGACATCGTAGATTTGGTACTTGTCGATTTGTTGGTCCTGCCCGGATTAGTTAGCTGCAACCCTTTATGGAACGGTGGCTTGATATAATTTCATTGGTGGCGCCAAAAAGAAGCCCCCTTGCGCCCCCCTTTGTGAAGAATGCTATGTTTGCTCACCAGATCAGAAAAGAGAAGATAGTCATCCAGACACTGCAGACTCGTCAAGAGATGGGCCGGAAGCTTTGTAAATGCTTCGGTGGCACCGGTTTTCATAACAAGCATGATACCATCAGTGTTGGGAAAGCCATCACAAACTCCGGTCCAGTTTGATAAAGGACCCGAGGGAACATCCAAGTCTGCCGTTTGAGAAGGCATGAACTCACTCGCGATGCTAGTTGTCGCGCTATCTTGATAAACTTGGGTCTTGGCCGCGCTATCGTCGTCTTCTTTCTTGTGGTCATTGTTGTTTTGCGACTGATCAGAGAGCTTGGTACCATCAGGCTGCTTGTCTCCCTTGTCCTTGTCCTCGGCCTTGTCATCGCCCTGCTGATGCTTGTTCTCGCTTTCTTCAGTCTTAATCTCACTGTGTGGAGGTTTGTGCTCGTCGCCTGAGGCCTTCTCATCGGCCTGGAGTTTTTTCTCGCCGGTCTGAGGCTGCGTGTTATCCTGTGGCCGATGTTCCTTGTCGGTCTCTTCGGGCTTGTTTCCATCCTCTTGCGACTTGGGTTCACCACTTTGTACAGCCTGCGATTCGATCTCGCTGCTCTCGGGTTTCGTGGTCTCCTTTGGCACCTCGCTGTGGATCTGGTCGGCGCTTTGGGGTATATCGCTGTCGCCATGATCAATCTCAAGAACCGCTCCATCGTCCTCTGCATCCTCTGCCTTCTTGTCGTCCTCTGGGTGTTGAGCTCCAGCAGGCTTCTCAGCGCTGGCGGAAGCTTCTTTATCTTTCTCGCCTGTGTATTGTGGCGAATCCGTATCGTATGGGTTCTTTTCGGCAGGCTCCTTGTCGTTCAGTATTTGGTTGGTAGTCGTCTCGTTGAGGTTGGCGACAAAGCCTTCTTCGACATCGTATGCGGCACCTTCATGGCTGAGATAATTGGTCAAATGTCCATAAACGCCCGGTGAATCGTCGCTGAGCCGGTGGAGGGGTACAACAAGCAGCAAGGTCAGGGCGACGAGTGTTACTGTAATCAGCCTCCAGCCCCTGGGGGTGCTCCAGGCAGAGCTCAAGTGAAGGCCCATTGGGAAGAGGAGTAAACTGGTTATACAAAACAGGAACACATGCAAGAAAGGATACGAGTATGAAAATACAAAAAAATACAAGGGAGAGTGGCGCCTAGAGGCTATAAAGATGGAGGTAGGCTCTGAGAAAGAAAGAGAAAGATGATAGACGAGATGGAGGCTGAGGGCGGGACAGGGTAAAAGAGAGTGACGACAACCCAAGAAATCCGTCTACACACGGAACGGGAATCACGCTGTTTTGTGCAGCTAAGTTGGCATGGTTCTTTTCAAGAACCTCGCTCGTCTCGTCCGGCGACGTGTTGATAGATACGATCGTCTCCACATCAGCTTATCCTAACTCCTTGGCTTCCGTCGCATACTATACGTATGTACGTACGTACAGAGTATCTGGGTCTGGTCTACGTACATAGCTATCTGTGCCCTTGGCTGCATGCGAATCGCAAGTTATTTCTCGAAGGAAACAAAACTCAGCCAGGGCCCCTTCCTAGTCCACTAGCTACTAATCGCTAGTCAGGCCCAGGCTTGATGAGGCGTCCCGTACAGGCCGGATGGGATTCATGGGAGGACAAGACGCTAGACATGCCTCCACAGAATGAGGTGAACGCACATGCTGATAGGAGTGGACAGCCTAACAGCTCGCGTACATACACGCTGTACTGTACGATTCAGGGGTGCTACATACATACCCAGATACCCTGCTGCCGTGACAGGCAAGGTAACAGCGGCTTTGGAATGGTCCATCTGGCGATCACCCTTTTCAAGGACCAAGCGCCCGCATTCCAGACAGTTTGAGTTTAATAGAATACCGCAATCCATTGCCGGTAAAGCTCCCAAGCTGCGTGCCTGGAACGTTGGGCTTGGAATGCAGTTACACAAAAGCTTTTCTGCAAGCAGCACACAACGGCCCGGCTTGGAATTCAAACTCTGCTTCTACCACTACCACACAGCCAAACGGCATTTTGCGCAGATTGCTCACAGCGCCAGGCGTCGCCCCAATGCCAATAGTCAAGGTTGTGGCTGAAAGTCATGGCTTTTACCTGGTTCGAGACGGACAATTCGACATTGACAGTCATGACAAAGTTTGGCCCCCTTTTCCATGACATGCTGGTGGACATTTGACCTGAAAGCAGCCATTGAATAAGTACGTTAAGAGATGGGGAAAATGAACCCTGGACCCAGACTTCGATAGTCTCTGATGAATATTGTTTCGTTTACACAGGTAGCCGCCGATAGTGTCACTATAGCGCCTCTCTGGTCAGCGTTAGAACATGCCAAGCGCTGGCTAGGTGGACTACTAAGGTGGGGGGTCCTTTGTCCTTTTTTTTCTTTCTTTTTTTTTTAGTTAACCTCCCTTAGTAGGCAGCCTCCATCCTTTGCAGCTGTTATAATGTTTGGCAACAATGTGCCATCAACTATTTCAGCCCCTGAGGCTTGCATTCAGACCCGTTGGGATCTTGGCTGGCAAGGCACATTAGTGTCACTACTGGGCAGCTAGGGCTGACAATGTAATTAATTATTGTCAAACTCCCCCCCCTCGCCTTTTCTTGCAACAGGATCCACGGTAGTCGTCATCAACCTTTCTCATCAGCGGCTGCACAAGAACCCACGTTTCAGATGTGTCTGAAACTTGAGTCGACATCCATCTGAATCCGTCACGAACCCCAGTCGTGGCGATGATCATTTCGACTAATGCCGATCCGGCCATCAAGATCGGGTCTGGACAGCATATACTTTGGTCGAGAAACCTTGCTGTTCAATGGTCAGTCCAGAATTCAAACATTTCAGCATGTCTTTGGGTGATCTGGAGAAGCTATCGTGAACCTTAAATGTTCTGATTTCGGCAGATAGCTTACCTACTAACCTAGGCTGTAGCTTTTTCAAGGGTCCAGACTCTCTGACTCACGTTACCTTGGACCTGGAGACCATCAACGAGTTGATGAACACGGCAGTTAGTACGTACGGATACACTTGATTTCAAACGCGCCTGTTGTAGGTATGGCTTGGCCAGGCGGCAACGGAACAGCACAAATCCTCTTGGGTATGCTGTCAGTCCTTGCCATCAACGTTCTCTCTTGACATTGATCAACAACATCAGCTTTGTGTTATCCTTAAGACAGTAGACACATGTGATTGGTCATGCAGGCGGATTTGATGCAAGATGTTGCAACAGGATCTATGTCTTACAGAAGAGCAGCATCCGCATGAGATAGCACTGCAGGAACATGGGCCCTCAACTGTCTGACAATCCGAGAGGCCTATTCGGGGCAGCTATCCGCCAAATTTGTAAGAGTTACGTTGAGAGGCTGCAAATGGTTGCACAAGCCTCAAAGGTATGGCGATTGCGTATCGCGGTTTTCACTCAGGTCAAATAATCACTGTGATCGATTCAGTAACTTGTGTATCTGTGCCATACCTAAGGTGCCCAGGTCCTTTTCGTGCCCAGAGGCAGGTAACCTGTAGCTCACGTTGGTCTGCAAGGGTTACCTCATCAACGCATTTCCATTCATAGCCGAGAGTTGAGATTGAATTGGAAACTATGACAATTGATATGAGCTGGAACTCTTGTTCACGGGCAATCTTGATTGATAAGATGATAAGTGCCGCCAACGATAAGAAAAACAGCAACGATCGACCCCTAGGTCTGGCTGGGGGAAGCAGCGCTAGGTAGGTATGGATCTCATCAACCACGTGCTGGCATAAGGTAACTGATATCAATCATTACCTAGGTAGGTAGGTACGGACAAGAACAACGGCTCTAAAGATCACAGTACGGATTTCGTCCTTTCTTCTCCCTTTTCTCGTGTGAACAGCCCAAACTTGACTCGCCTAGGAACTCGCCAATGCAGATGTCAGCGACGTTGCTGTTTCAAAAACTCGATATCATTTGTTCAGGGACTCGACCTGCGTGACTTGCCGATCGAGGCATCATATCCAGCGTGAGTACATAATTACGGCCAACTGCTTTACTCAGCACGGCATTGAATCGCACCGCTTGCGCCATTCACTTCGAGTGGTCCCGAGCCGAGCGCTGGTTCGCCCGTCGCTCTGCTTCATGGAATCATAGACTTCTGAATCCTCCCTAGACAGGGTCCCGATGCCCCGCCCCCCGCCGAGCAACAATCCGAACAAGAGAACCTGAACCGAGCGGCTATTGCGCCATCAATCGTCAATTCTATAACGAGGCTCAAGAATCGATGATGGAACGTTCATAAAAAGCCAGGATTTTCCAACGTTGAAAAACTCTAAACGCGACGCCACTGGTCTTCTTGTACTTGCAGGACTTCTTGATCTGAAGCAAATATCTAAGGAACTGTCATGGGAGGAGGTTGACATGCAGTTCGGTACTCCGGATAGAGCCGGGCTCCTATCGCATCCACTCAATCCAGGGACTATGTCTAGATCGGGATTCTTGAAGTCGCTCGCAATCGGGGATCACAACCAATTGGACAGACACAAGCTCACATCCTCCCCAGGTCTCGCTTTCAGAAACGTAAGCTTTATCCATGACTCTGGCTGGGGATCGAGCAATTTCATTAAATATGCAGCCCACCGTTTGTGGTTTCTTTTCTTCAATATTATTATTTCCCATTTTCTCTGCCGGACGTCGAGTGAATTTTGTTCTTCAACCCAGTCTCTGAAGAAACACTCGACTAGTTTCCTGGAGTTCGTGTATAAAAGACCTCTATCTACATGTGATAAGGCTTTTGTGGGTTTTCAAGTCGCAACAAGAAAACTTGGAATAAGACTAGAGACCTTGCAATTGTAATCACAACACCAGCAAACAGCCAACGTTACAGTAAAGAGGCGCTGTGCCTTGTGAAGGAAGGAAAAGTTCCTCCCTCTCAATTCTGAGCGACTTTCCGGACCCAACACTCTCAGCTCATGTTCAACATCTCAACCATCAACTCACATCAAGGGCCTTAGAGACATGGCAAGCCTGTCGCAACCTGGCCATGGGCCAGTTCAGACGAGTGCAGTCGTCGTGCTTGGTGCCTCCTCATGCCTTGCAATACCTCCTCCCTCTCCTCCTACACCATCCTCATCACCACCAGGGGACACCTTCTGTGAACCCATCGACCCACTGAGTTTGGAACGAGAACTAAGAGGTGACTCTCCAATCAAGGACCAGCGTCTGCGAGAAGGGGTCCATGTGCTCAATACAGAAGCATTGGCCTTGAGAAATCTTTCGCGGCTTTATGAAACAGATTCTGTAGCCCGGGATGGTTTCAACTTGTCAGTCCAGGCTATTACCAAGCAGCAACGGGCGAATGGCAAACTTGTTGTTATTGGCGTAGGCAAATCAGGACACATTGGACAGAAACTCGTGGCTACTTTCAAAAGTCTCGCCATTCACGCCGTCTTTCTTCATCCAACTGAAGCCTTGCACGGGGACCTCGGTATCATAGGGCCTAACGATACTCTGTTGTTCATCACGTATTCGGGCAAGACTCAGGAGCTGCTCATCATGCTGCCTCATATCGATGAGTCACTCCCGACTATACTTCTCACATCCCACACTTCCCCGGAAACATGCGAGTTCATCAATCACCGGCCCAACACCATCTTGCTTCCGGCCCCAATTCCCGAACCTGAGAAGATTTCATTTGGTGTTTCTGCTCCCACCACATCAACGACAGTGGCGCTGGCTCTTGGCGATGCAATCGCAGTTACGGCAGCCAAGGAGATCAATGCCAGCATTGCGGCTGTCTTTGCGAAGAATCACCCTGGTGGTGCTATCGGTGCTGCAGCTCGACAACCTCGGACCATCAAGGATATAGCAGTCAGTTGGCACGATATACCGATAGCACCAGAGTCAGAGGGGGTGAGCCTGGGGTTTGACTTGCTACGTGCTGGCCTCGATTCGGTCACTGGTTGGGTCAGAGTGCAAGATGGAGTTGCCTCACCGGGTACAATAAGAAAGATTAGTAGAGACGACCTGAACAAGAGTTTGGAGGAGATTCCAGATGCCTCAATACCCAAGGCTTTGATGCTTTCGCTATCCTCAGAGACTACTATCCGTCAGGCACGGGACATCTTGAAGAACATGCAACTGTCACCGAATGACGAAAATCTGGAATGTGAGCGAGAATCTGCCATTGCAGTGATGGAAAGGGGAGAGATAGTGGGCGTCCTGGAAGTTGGTAGTCTCTTGGATTTTGAAGTATGATGCATCCGAGGACATGCATGGACTATATTTCTGGCTCCTTACACTAGGGGCTACACTTATGACTGGCAAGGCTAGATGCCTACGCATTATGGCAGCGCATTGGCGATTATTACTAGGAGTTATCATAGATGACTGCACAGCGCATCTTATAGGGAAATCGGCGTTCTATAGACAAGTTTACATATGCACCCAGACCACGGGTTCATGGAATGCAAATTCATGATTTGCTATGAAACATCACATTGCTATTCCAGGGCGCGTCTCTGCTCTTCTGAGTAGCGTGAGTAACTGACTTTCGTAAAGCTTAAAAGCGTATTCAAGGTCCTAACGAGCGTTCAGAATCATATTCAAGGGCTTCCCAGATCAGTACCAACACCTTTCACACTATCGCGTGCAAGCATGTGGTATTGACATGCCGTTTTCCTCCCAATCTTCTAGCTATCCTTTATCCATGTATCCTCGACTTGGTCTTGTGACACTGGACAGTGAAAAGTTGGCGATAGAACACATCCAGGACATGAAAGCTACCCTAGAGCCCAGTTGTTTATTTCGAATATACATGGCTTCCGTGATATCCTCAATTCGATCATGAGAACAGCCTCGATTACCAAGATTGTGCTATTGAGTATGGTACTTAATTGTCCAATAAGCTGTCGGAATAAACAGTGTACGGAAGATAGATATAAGAACCGGCAAGATTGTCCTTTTCAGCGATAGAGCAGCACTTTGAAGATAAGGATCGAAGAGCCAAGATAACCAACCACCTTCCACATTAGTCCTTCATGATAGTTCATAGGCCACGCAGACCACTCTGACCTGGTTCATTGATAACGATCCTGCCAAGTTGGCGTTATCATATTGCTCTCAGCACAAAGGAGGAGATCGATAGTGCAAAAATGGCCACATGTACTGAGCCTAGGCGATGGAAATGTTTAGGCAAATTTGGCCCAAGGTTGGGGGAACTCTTGACTGGGTTCACTTTGCCATACTCTCTTCGGAAGTCTTAGGTTTCCTAGCTCCCTGAGGTGAACTAATTCGGGAACAGTCACGTCTCAGACCCCAAGACTAATATCAACTCAGATATCACAAGAAGGATCCTCCAGGTCGACAGGTCACATGCTCAGCCAAGGAAAGGCCCCCCCCGGCCCTGCTTCGGATTACCTAGGGTCTGAGTAAGAACCCCACGTTAATTAGGTAGTTTTAGAAACATTATTCTCCGGGGTTGTTACATCGTCGTTAGATAAGCTTGTTATGTCCCTTGACTCAGATGTTTGACATCAAACGGGGCTTTCGCTTCACACATGGGGCAAACGGTCACTGGACATCTTTCCCATCTTGGGCAGCCAGGCAGTAGTCCAGTAAAACTTGTAACAACCTCATACATGCAAAACCACGCTGCATCGTGGGTCTTCTATTTATTCACGTGCTTGTCTAGGCATGTCTGAACCCTGTGAGCTGTTACAAGCCAAATCGTTCAGCCGAAGACTCTCATGTTTCTGGTGAATAACAGACAGGTATTCAACGAGGTATTTCAGGTCTGATTTGCGCAAAAATTCAACCGAAACTAACAAGCACAGGTCCTTATCTGGCCCTGAGAAGTAATGCCGGTAACGATTCTGGTTGGTGAATTAGCAGAAAGTTGCCATAGTCGAGTCACAGGTAGTTGCGGCAGCAGGGCCTGTTGAGTCATAACAGGAGGGTAGCCATGCGAAACATGAATCAAGTGAACCTGGTGAGAAGTCCAGCAACTGCCTACCTTACCTACCTACATGGAGGTAGTACCCACCAATTCATGAGGAATCTAGAACGTGACACTCACATGAAAAGAACATTTAGCAACTGCGTTGTGAATATAAAACATAGTATAACGTGCCGTCCTACCCGGCCTCGATGGGTACATGTGAGAACTGAATTTGCGGGTGCGGGCGTGACCTATTACCGTTTTTGGACTGCGAATTGCATCTCGTAAACTCTGCGATGCGATGCGATGCAATGCAACTCATGCGCACGGGCTGCCCATCGCTAGGGCGGTAGAACGGGTTGTGGATAGATACATGGGTTGGTACCCCTGGAGGCTTAATCCATCAGCGGCCAGGTACCTTTGGGAGGGACCTTTGCAGAGACTACCTTACCTTACAGACTCTTCGTAAACCGACCAGCGGGCTATCCTATCTTAGTTGATGGGCTGGCAAGCCGGCCCTTCACTCCTCCTCACTGGGGCAGAGTCAGGGTGCGATGTAACGGGATCAAGTCTATCGCCAGGTCTATCGCCAGGTCTTTCGCCATCAAGTTAATAAGGTAGGCTTGTTAGGTAGAGACAGAAGGGGGACATGTACATAGCCCACAAGGCGAGATCCAAAGTGTCCGCTTTCGATACCAAGAGCCCATAGACGAAGTTGCAGCACTCGGAAGTATTGATGGGACTAGTGCAGCAAAATGCACCTGGCCAGACCGAGATCCCAATTCGGCAGATGCGCACGAGATTTACGTAGAAGCTTCAACGACTGCATGCGACTTGACCAATAGCATGTTGTAGAAAATTTCTTTTCTTTTTGACAACATGACACCCTCCCGGTGCAGGAGACTCGCTAACGTTAGCCTCTCTGGTGCAGAACCGACGATTCGCGCCTTTTCTCCCTCTGCTTCAGGGATTGATGCTCTTTTTGAGCCGATGTCGCCCCATTACGCCGAAGTGATAGCAGTTCCTTGAGACGGAATTTACAGCCGCCTGCAGCTAATTTGTCGTTGGTCCGAGAAAGTCGAGTCCTTGGGCTGAGGTGGAACACCCAAGTGGATTCAAGGGTGTTTTAGCTCATGTTCAGTCTTTGAGCCTCAAGGAATAGCGCCAAAGACCAACGTCTTCTGCCGTCTCTATTGGAGGCACCTGTACGCACGCCCAAACTGGTAGCGACGATGAGAGGATGGCCTAGCACCTGGGAATTATTGTTGAACTAGCGACGCTTGGGTATTTTGGGCGGATAAATTCGAAGGCGATCCGCATCGATCTCTGCAAGCAAGTAAGTGTCTTTGTCTGTATCATGAGTTACAGGCCCACAGGTGTCATCATTCACAGCTGCATGTCTGTTTGTAGTTATTCTTATCCAAAACATTATATTCTACTTTATAGAAGAAGAAGAAGGTCTTTTTGGGACCTCCTCACATGAAGAGAAATGCAATATGGTCACGGAGCATTCAACCTCTGTGCTAGCAACTGGATTGTGGTTGTTCATGGTGAGTTGCTAATCGACTTGCTAATAGAATTGACTTTTAGGTTTGGTGGGCTTTTTTTGGTCCTTGATGGTGGAGAAGTCTTCTCTGGAACGGCGGCTTAAAAAGAGCCAAGCCTCTCCAAGTAGAAACGTGAGGGGAATTCTGGAGTGATTATTTACTTACCCCAGCAGCGGCCAAAGAAGAGTCGACAACTCTGGCAGGGATACTGTCATCCCCATGTCCCACAGGCGTTCTACCATTGGGAGGGACCTGCCAAGCCTTATTGTCGACACGACAGAGCCAGTAGAGGTAGCACATGGTCTTTGCTGGTCTGGAGAATGGAGGAACTACTCTATTGCGCTAATGTTTTCTAAGCGAAGCACTATGACGGAACAAACTTGGACCCCACGGCTGAAGAACACTGAAGAAGCCGTAGAAGTCGCGCATCACCAGTCAGACCGTTTTAGCTGCAGGCCAATGCCTATACTGAAATGATGTTACATCCCATATGAAATCATCCAAGCCCTAGCTAGACCTGCACGATGATGGTCAAGACTAAGTTCGACCGAGGGAATGACGAGGGCACGCCACCGTCCATGCGAGCGAAAAACGATCCATAATATGACAGAGACAAGGATGCGTATATCCGTAATGCATGGGTTCTGTCTGGACTCCTTGTCTGGCGCCAACACACAGGGAAAGGCTGGACCAAGCTAAGTTTCCACAAGCCGCGGAAGCGAAGCGAAGCCAAGCTAAGAAGGCGACGATATCCAAGAGAAGGTAAAGGTAGGGTAGGGTAGGGTAGGATAGGCCAAGGTTGAGGACGAGCATGCTATGGACATATGTAGAGCTGCTTAGAGGCTTTCCAACATCAAGCAATGGAATAAGCTTTCGAGCCGAGGCTAACTGCTGGCTGCTTCGCAGTGTAATTAGCTGGGAGCTATGTGTTTAAGCCGCCTCAAAGGCACTTCTTCTTTTTTTAAGTTCTCGCGTGACCAGTAACCATCACTTGGTCGCTACCGACGCTGAGGTAATGCCCTGAGGATCGGAGATGTCTTGCATAGGCACGCTCTAACTCAATACCACACCAGTAGCAGTGAAAGTGGCATCACTGAGAGAATCATTGACGAATGCTACAGTCTCGGCTGTCCTGCACTGTGCTCTTCTTGATTACTGCAATCTGCATGTCGTTACTCCGCATAAAATTCTCAGCGCTGGCGACGTCTTGGTGTAGATGCGCCCAGATACTCGAAGCGCCCAATGCAGTGTAGGTACTAACCTACTTTCATCTCAAGCACCTGTCATTGCTTCTAGGTTCTGACTTGGCTGAAGAAAAAAAGGGTGGCTACGGCTACGGCTGCGGCTGCGGCTAATACCCGTACGGCACAGTACAGACAGGTGTGTCGGCAACCCATTGATTCTGCACAAAGATCCATCGATCATAACTCGGTAATTAATTATGAATGAGTGGTTATCGGGCCTCGACTCACCCGAGTGGTTACACAGCGTGCGGCGGCCACTTGACAAGTCGTGTTCACGGACCAAGAGATGTATGTACGTCCGGATAATATGGATGAGAAAAGAAGGGCGTGAAGAGTTTCCCATCCAGGTAGGTAACTTGACGAGGCATTGTTATGTTCTCACTGGTGCCCTGCCAACTTACCTATCAGTTATGATATTGGATGGTACGTAATGGGAGGAACTGCGCTCCGTATTCACCGAGTTGCTATAGTGCCTTGCCCACCTGGAGTAAAGTTTAAGGGAGGTCGGCACAATGGCGGTAAGATTGGGCGGTATCCAAGGTGCTAGGTAGGTAGGTATGAATGTTTAATTCGAACTTCACTGGAAGGTAATGAACTTATCAACAAGAAACTTCCATAATTAGCCGGATGTAGGCAACAATGACTGGCTAATGTACAGTGGATGATAAGGTGGCACAGTGTGTAAGAATAGGCACTGATACCGACAGAGATAGATAAGGTAGACCTCTTACCTTCGTACTTATTACTCGAGGTGAGGTGATTGGACAGGAACTTGAGAGATGCGCAGGTTTGAGCACCTTGCACAGTAGTAGCTAGTACCTTATGGCCTGATGCTTGACAGCCCGAGTAAACAGTTACAGAGGTGCTTGTTGCAATTCATGCGTAAAATAACGGAAAGAAAGGATTATCATGTGCCTGTAGAACAAAAGATGACCAAGTACTACCTACTAACCCATGCACATACCGTATGCTTGTATGCCGCGGCCACCACGTTTCCCAAGTTTCTTCCACCAAACTCAATTTCTGATGTGCCGAAGCCCAAAAGCCGAGACTTCATCTGTACATGGCCCGACCTCGCAGTTTAACTTGGCCGCTAGCAAGCAAGAATAACAAAGTTTTTCCGCGGTAACAATACTTACTGTATTAGTGTATGTACTTGCTGTATAGAATGCTACACCTGAAGATTACCTACCTACCTAGACATTCTTTTGCTAATGTTCGTTATCGTACAATAGCTGGCTGTTTGTTATCTTTACCCCTCAGTGTTTCCTCCAGTGTCCGTCCTTTGATGCTACTAAGCCGAGGCATGATGGGTTCCCTGCAGATTATTGCCAAAAGGTCCAGATCATGGCAACGATACCTAGCTATCAGATGCATTCCGTCTTATCAAGTATCCGGTTTCCAATTATCCCGCTACGACGACACACAACGTCTGGACGGGGACCCAAGACCCTTGAGGCTTGATCCCTCTGGCCCCTCCCGAGCCCAGTCCCTCACTTCGTCCCTCCGTCCCTCCACTCCACTCCCCCCTCCTTCTCTCCAGCACCCGCCCGTGAACCCACCGCCCCATCCGTCAGGTCAACAGGGGCGTTGTCGCTCTGGATCGCTGCAGCACGTAATGTAACCTGCTGCAGTGCCCACTATGGCACTGCTACGCTGCAGAGAGATGCGCTACTGGACCCTCCCTCCGCTCTGCTTTGTACGATGGATGGATCATGCCAAGTCCAGGATCTTGTCCGGGTGGGCGTTACCGATGCATGCGAAGCACGAGGTTGAGTGGATGGACTCGACAGGAGTGGTAAGAGGCGGTACAAGGGTAAAGAAAGAGCGAGAGAGAGAGAGAGCGAATGGCTGATTCAAAGATATAAACTTGCAAAGTTTCCCACACCTCGCCGTCATTTCCCTTCCAGCTTGTTCGTTCGTTCGTTTACTAGAACTTTCCAGATCGCTCACAGCAAACGAGCAAACATCGGTTCATCGACTCAACGAATCTCACGAAAGAGGGCAGCGGGTTTCTTCTGGTTGACATCAGGCTGCCTGTAATTGTGCTGTGCTGTCTGATAAACCAAAAGATTTACCAAGAGACCGTACCGTGTCTCTATCTCTGAGACAACATTACCTACCTAACTAGGTACCTAGCCCAGAAACATTTCTGTTTCGGTCGTTGCATTTGGCTTGCTCGTTGATTGTGGTGAACCATTGACATTTTTTGTCTATCCAAACTGCTGAGACTCTTATCTCAATACGAACGACTATCCTTGTCAGAGGATTGAGTTCGAGGCTACTGTCTGTCCATTCGTACACCATCTATCTGCGCCAGCCACAAGCCAGAGAGAGACTTTGGTCAACAGGAGCATCTGATAAGAAGCCCGGTAGACCCCGAATCCTTCTTTGTCTTCGCCCATCCTTCGCGGGCGAGACAATTGCTGCTGCTTGCGAGGTTCTCTTCTGCAAAGTTCCTTTCGAGCAGCCGTCGCATCGCCAACGCCCGCAGAAACTGTTCAGGTCAAGGACTAAAACAACCCGGCTCCTGGCTAGGTTACAGTCTAGTCTACTCCGTAGGCCCCACCCAGTTGCTCTTTGGGCGTTACCACGACAAGCTTTAATCTTTAAATTGGATCTCGAACCGGGCTGTGTCTCGAGCCAAGCAGGGTGTGCCTACTGCTCAGAGTCATATTTGGGTACGTCATTTCCTGCTTCCAATTGACATCTTCGTTCCTCACATCCTCCCCTGTCTCTCCCACAAGACAAATGAGTTACGGATACTACTCTGTTTCACTTGAGGATCAAATATCGTGACTGTGTTGGATTGCGCATTTGACTTACAACACTCTCTGCTCTGTAGGTATAAAAGATATCAAAGATCCACCTTCCTCAATTGAAGTTTTCAGTTCGGCGTTGAGCAGCATCTTCCGCTCGCTTCTCCCGCCGCCGACTCCAACTCCAACTCAGCTCAATTCGATTCAGTTCGACCGGTGAACCTTTCTCTACGGCTCGCATCTGTTCTCGCCTGAATATTAGGAAGAGACAGGTAGCAGAGCGAGCCTGAGAATAGGTGATATCGTCATTCGCTCTTTTCTTCTTCTTCTTCTTCCTCTCTCTCTTTCTCTGTCATTTTAGTTGACGTCCATTCCCTCGATTGCCGAAATTTGTTATCATTCATTAGACATGAAGTTTGGCGACCATCTCGAAAGAGAGTCTGTTCCAGAATGGAGTCTCCGTAGGTTTCAATCCTCTCCGTCGAAACAATTCCCGTATACTGACCAATGGCTTCTTGATGTAGATAACCTCGACTACAATTCCATCAAACATGAGATCAAGATGCACACGACTCGCGACCAGGCCACGGCTATGGCCATTCCCGGACAGAAAGATGAGGCTCTTTCGCGATTCGAGGATGACTTATACATGGAGCTCGATCGTCAGCATGAAAGACTGCAGTTATTTGTTTCAAGCAAAGCAGATGAGATTTCGCGCCGATTAGGTATGTCATGGACTTATAGCTCTGCGCCACGTCTCGAGTGGCACGCGACCACATGCCAAATCTAACACCTCCCATAGAATACCTCGCCAAGAACATCAACCGTTGGGCATCAAAGAACCAGGAACAGCTCGCCGGTGAGTCTGCCATCAAGCACCACAGACGCTTCACCAAGTACGAGCGCGAATTGGTTCGTTGTGGCAGTGACATTCAATCCCTCGACCGCTTCGTCAAGGCTCAGACTGTCGCCTTTCGCAAGATCACAAAAAAATACAAGGTACGTCATCATGACTGCTTGGTGTGAGTTTGACCTCTAGATGAACGTACTGACCGATCACTCACTTACAGAAGTGGACTGGTTCTACAACTCTCGGTATTCGTCTATATGAGAACATTCTCTCCGACCCCAAAAGTTTCACTCGCCGTGACTTTTCCTCCTTACAACAACGTTATGACGACATCACATGCACACTCAACGCTGCCGCTCCCGCATTGAGCGAACCTAGCTCACCGGAATCCCCAGCTCAGTCATACAGACGCCAATCTCTTTCAGGATCTCTCAACTCGACAAATCGTCACATCACCAGCCGCGCTCAACCTACGTTCGAATTCTTACCTCCACCGCAGATGGAAGAACCTGCCAAATACTGGAACGAATATGACGATGGGAGTGAATGTGCAGCGGATGATGACGGATATGCTATCTACATAAACCCAGATGAAAGCACCAGTTTTCCGGGATTCGACTACCTGCAGAATGTCCTCAGAGCTCCCATGAAGAAGGCAAGGGGTTGGTTCAAGCGCCAAAACAACCGGGAGCGCCAGTCTTTACTTGGTGCCAACCATTCACCTTACCAATACTCCAGCACGACCTTCAACAGCAGCGAGTCGGACGAGGAAGCAGGATATGCTAGTTCAGATGGCTTCCCCGCGACTGGATATGCCACACACTATGCCCTTCCCAGCCTAAATCAACAGCAGGCGCATTTGTACCGTGAGAAGACCTTGTTTTGGGGTACGATCAGCTCTTTTGCCGTGTCTTTCCTGCTCCTCCTCGTCGCAGGCACGCTTATTTCTACCGGTCGACATAGACTCAGAGCTGAAGTTGACGCGGGCGTTACTGTTGGCGTTGTTGCGAGCTTGTTCACCGCCTGTAGTGCTCTCGGTATGACGTTATACCGGCACGACCGACTGTCATTTCCACATCTGCTGGCAGTTTGGACTGCCTTCGTCGCAGCATGTATCCTCAATGGCATGCTGCTGATTTTGGTCGTGGGAAACTCCCCGTAATGCGTAAGGACGAAAGGTTATCCTGAATCCATCGAACCTTCATGATCTCAAAAAGACTGAGCCACAGTTGAGACGCTTAATGTTTGCATGTGAGCGATTATTTTGACGGATTGTGTTATTTGTTGAGCGATTTCCAAGTTATAGGAGCAATGCTTGAGCATTTTGCCTTCCACGCCGATAGACTGAGAAGCCGGCCGTCTAGTTGGAGTTGTCGTGTACTATGATCGTGCATGTGCTTTGGTATACGCATTTATCTTCGGTTGTAAACGAATAGAAATAATTGAAACCTCGCGGTATGCCAAGGTAATGAAGCAATGTCTCGCCTTATGGAGTTGTGATGTAAGAGCTCAAAAAGCTGTCAATATTGCCAAAGAGGTCTTGCAATTCGTCCTAGTTAATACCCAACATACAGTCGTTTCGGTTGGATGGCATCATGTGATAAACATGGTGCGTTTATATAGCTTTCGTCGTGGTTGCATCATTCATCCATGAAGCACCATTGTGTCTCGTCGGCGTCCGCTAGAAACAGTTCAACCTTGTTGACAAGTTGTCCTGTACAGAGTCAGATGCCTTTCCACTACGTCGTTTTCTGCTCTATGGCTCGATCCTGTACGGCTCGCCTTGCTAGTAGCTTAAGAACTTACCAGCGACTCCCCATCTCTTAGCAAAAAAGTGCAATGACGCAAATATGTTGTGAAATCTTGTGTCAGCTTCAGGGATTAGATGCTCGAGGTGGCTCAGGACCATGAGGCAGTGGTAAGCGGAGTATGGCGTGACAGGTGAGCAGGGGGCGAGAAGGTGAGGGCGATGGGCGAGTTGGTCGTTCAAGTCGGTTGTAGTGTCGGCAATGATACGGATCGTGAAATTAAGACCGGCGATGGCTTTTGGGGCGATGTCATCAGCGGTTGGAGAAAAGGGTCCTGCAGCGGATATGGTGTTGGCGGCGCGAAGCTGGCGACAGTAAAGGAAAAGAAGGAGGCTAGGTCAATTGTCAGTTCATTTTTAAGAACTACCTTTGGACAGAGACAATATTCGGCTGTGCTTCATGTCCCAGGGTCCGTCTTACCATGTACAAGTGGCGAAACACTCGTAGAAATCTCCCCAACGAGAAGTCTGCATGATCATAGCCTCGACAAGAGCACGCGTTGCAATATCTAGTTCGACATACTCCTCTAACAAGGCATTGGGGTTCCCTTGGGGTTTCGGAGAATAGGCTCTTGTATAGAGCATTGCACATTGACAATTTCTTTGGAATGGCCCCAGAGGTACCGAAGGGGCCACGCTGGCTGGGTGTCGCTGAACAGAACGTGTGGGCGATTGATTCTGATTGTGCCAAATGAGATTGCTTGTTGGCAGTAAATCATCGGCGGCTGGGGATGGTACTTGAAGTGGCATATGAATGAGAGAACAATCGACATGAATGAGACGATCGAGGACGAAAAGACTCCAATAGACACAGCGGCGTTCTTCCTCTTCAAATGGAATATTGGCCTCTCGTTCAGCTTCGATATACTTTCCAGGGCCGATGCGCAGGACCATGGCCATGGTGTTTGCATCTCCAATACTCACATAAGCACGCATTACATCACCGTGGCCAAACTCGAAGAGTGCCAGCAGGATGGAACATTGGACAAGTTCAATGCTAGGAGCAGAAAGACCACGTAAGACGCTCAGGACTCGTTTGGCAGCCCTATAAGCTGGCATCTCAATCATATCCTTACCCTCATTAACGTTGGTGCTCGCGGCAGCAGCTTCATCATCGTACTGAGAGACGAGCTGCATGCAAACGATTAGGAGAGCAACAGCAGGGTCGCGGGGTCCTTGATCGGCATTGGAGCTGGCCCCTGACCCTAGGTTGTCCGTACGGATGGCAAAGAGTTCCGGATGGATTACAGAGAACCAGGGATTCATTGTCTCAAAGTAGCGTTCGGTTGCCTCACGCCAAGGAATGTTGCGCGATGACAGTAACGCCATCACCATTGAGCTGGAAACATCAAAAGCAGGGTCAAATATACCCTGTCCATATGCTTCTTTAGGTGTAGATCCTGCAAGATATCCAGGTTCCACAACAGCGGTTGTTGGGGCCGTGTAGATAAAATCATAGGAGCACGTAGTTGCAAGTCTAGCGAGTTAGTCAAAGGAGATCGGAAAATCGAGTTGCAAGGGCAGTTACACACCTCGTACAGCGAGAACAAGCAGGCAATGCTTTATCACATTTCTTTTTGGTACGAGTACACTTTTCACAGGCTCTGTGCGCACGTTCAGGCTCCATTGGAGACTCAGAGCCCCGTGAAGATGACACGGAGCGAGACATAATGGTTCTTCTTCTGGGATCCGTGGTGGCTGATATGTAGCCCGTAAGATGGGCTTGTACTTTGAGGAGGTAGTGTGGTGGGTGTACGTTAGAAAAAACGAATTATGCTGACTACGCTTTTATTATGTCAGACAGCAAGGAGGTAATGGAAGAATTTGAGCTACCTAGACAGAGTGGTTTGATAGGCGTATACCGTGAGCAGGAGTAAGATGCAGATGCAGATGTAAATGTGAGTGTATGTGTACGTGTTGTTGAGCTTGATGCAAGATTGAGACTGTTGTCTGATACTGATAATGAGACTGATGGTAAGGAAAGAGAGGAGGAGAACCGAGACATTGAGGCCGGGAACGAGGGCTATTTGACGTCGAGTCTCAGTACGAAGAGAACATGATGCCCCCCCGGGCCACAGAGTTGATTAGATGTCGATGGGTCTCTTGATGCTTCCAGGCCTGGGGCCAGAATAGGCCGAGGGGTGGTTGCAGATACGCACTGCAAAGAGACCACAGCAAATGCGCAGCACAGCGGGCGGTAGGTAGCTGTACGCTGTACGCTATGCCGTGTTGTACATACGGCACTCTAGATGGCGAACCCGGTAGATGGGCGCCGGGTGCCAGGTGCAAGGTCAAGATTGACAGGGACCAAACCAAGGATGACGTCTAATCGGTTAGTCAGCCGCTGCAGGGGGCAATGGTGATGGAACCTAAGGCTGTGAGAAGAAGGCTGAAGATGTTGATTTGAAAGGATAAGATAAATATTGGAAATTGGACAAAAAGGCAATGGGGCCTAACTAAAGAAGAAAGAAGACAGCGGAAAGAGCGGGGGCACAAGGGCCTGCCAGCTCAGGGATGATTTCAAATAAGGTGTAATGTCGCAAGTAACCTGAAAGGGAAAAGACACAGGAGCCAAAATCCACGAAGCAAGCAGGAACATGGACAGCACATGCCTGGTGGACGGAGAGTTTGAACTACCTACCTTGGCACTTACTTCCCTTACCTTACTTACTAAGGTAGTATAGTACAGGATATTGATCATGGAACGGTTCAACTACAGCCCTAGGTAACGACCTAAGTATTAAGCCCAGACGACGACTGCAGAGATGGCTTCCTCGAGAGGCATGATTAACCCTTAAACCCCACTAATCGGGAGAGATACAGGGCCTAGATTGATTAACTACCTACCATAGGTAGGTAGGTAGGTACTCAATCAGTAAGTAAGGTAAGTACATACTGCGCTGCTTGAAGTCTGAGAGGAATTAGGTACCCCTAACATCGAATCCGTCCATCCATCAATCAATCACATCTCATGCGTCCGAAATGCCGGGTCACGCTGCAAATCCCCCCTCCCGATTCCCCGGAGAGACCGTTACCTCTCAGCCCAGTGAGGCCATGGTCATGTCATGCCCATGGTGGATGCATCCCCCATCTACAGCGATGTCATTTGCAGGTTAGCGCGCCCGGACATTACGTGCCACCCAAGCAGCCAAGCTTACCTTACGCTTAGAATTAGGTGTAGTAGCTCGAGGGGACGGGCCATCCGCTACGGGAGTTGGAGTTGCGGGTTGGTCTGAATTAATCATGCCCATCTAAGCAAGTTTGGTGACAATGCTGAATGATTTTCTGAAGCAATTAGTTCCTCAGATCTCGATCATACACGAGTCGACTTCACATCAAATCTCTTATAAAGCATCTTCAAACTGAACCCTTCAAGTTCATTCTAGCATCAGCTTCGATTGTCTGCGGTAGGGACTCCAATGTTTATGACATCACCGCCTCGCTGGCCCCATGGGTAACATTGATAAAGATAAGATGCCACCATACGACCTTTTTCTTTTTCGTACAGACAACACGAGAACCCATCATATTCTAATAAAAGAAACACTGGGATCTGGTGGACTTCTGTTTACTAATCGCAAGCTAATACCTTTCCATTCAAACATCAGCTAAGTTGCCTACTAATGCACCAACAATGACCTCCCTCAAAACCCTAGATATTGACCCATTCCCACTTGACTGATGCGATCCATATCCGGGGGCAGTGGAACTGACCTTGCTTCAACTACCTCAGATAGGAAAGAGACCTATCGAGATTGCGAATCAACTGACTCTGCCACGATGGATACGACATGTCACTCACTACCAGCAGGGCTGCGGACTAAGGTACCTACTTCCTTCGCGCTCTTGATGCTGGTATAGGTAGTCCTGTCTTATCTTTCCATGGATGTTCAGCAAGTAGTTGCTAAATTAAGCTCACGAAAACCTAGTGCATGTCTACTAAGGTAAGATAGCCGTTGAATATTTCCCGCAACACCAGCAGGTTTTTTTATTTTTTAGAAAAAGAAAAATCGCGATATCAGTCAGATGCCTACCCATCAAGCTGAATAGAGAGCATGCCATATACACTCCCTAATAGGCGGTTAAGCGAGAGGACCCCTGCTCCGTCAGAGCAAAATCCGAGCGTTTTCGGAATTAACATCAACTACTGACTCACCCGGCGTAAATCCCGTTATGGCAGCTTGATAGACATATCCCCACCTTGGGCCTTGCCTAAATAACTGCAAATGTCGATTGATATTTACTTGATGTGCAAACTTTCAGCTTAACGGAAACCAAAGTTCACTGAATGGAGAGTGCTGTTTGCCAATCACCTGGTGACTAGGTCCATTGATCCCTCCAAAGCAAACCCCATACGTTAACTCAATACGAAGACAACTACCAATACGCGGGTCCAGAGGTTGAATTTGTGCTGTTGATCTCAAAACACTCCCCGAAGACCGATCTAAGACCTATTTTTATACCAGACTGACACTCGGATCTTATCGCTGGAGTCAAAGCTCACTCACCTTCAAGGGCCATCCAAGCATATGACATCCGCAGAGATGCCCCATCACATCCGCCCCGGCACCAGCGCCGATCTCACTGTGGCTACAGATATCTATATGCAGAGCTTCGACAAAGAAACTCTGCTCGACTTCATGTTCCCAAGCCGTCACACCGACTCAACTCCCTTTCGCGAGTGGGTTACTCGGCGCTTTCGTATGCGCTACTGGACGCCCGGCTACGTTCTCACTATGCTAGATGATGCTAGAGGCAGGACTGTGGGATTCACTTGGTGGCATATACCGGACGACTCATTGTCTTTCCGTGAACGATGGCTCTCAATTCGTAAGTCTCTTCATTGAATCTCTGCCAACTATTGCATTATCCACTCAAGCCCGGTGAATACCAAAACCCGTTCGAAGCACTGACTCATCCAGACGCTTGGGTTGCCCCCATTATGTTGGCGGCGCTGAAAATACATTCCTACATATTTCCCCTTCGCCACGTAGACTCTCATCGACTTGGTATTTACGACCGCGTTTTCAGTACCATTGAACCCGACGTACTCAATTCTCCCCGGCGTCGTTCAGCTTGGTATTTGTCTAGCCTTGGGGTCTCTCCTCATGTCCAAGGTAGTGGTTATGGTTCCCTGCTCCTTCAGCATGGCCTGGAGGCGGCCGATCGTGCAGGAGTTCCCACTTGGCTGGTGGGATTGCGTGGGCTCGACAAATTTTACAAGCGTTTTGGCTATGTAGAAGTGGCCAGGGCCAATGTTGGAGAGTTGAAGGACTGGGACGGCGGCATCATCATGTTCAGGGGGGATTGACATCAAGATTGTGCAACCCTGCTAGATCTCACAGCAGTCACGAATATCTCTCAACAAAGAAAAGCGGATATCACATAGCGCCATCAACAAGAATCTTATCACGATTCCTCATCAAAATATTGTTCAGATGTGTGATTCACCTATCATCTATCTGGCTACTTATGGCCGCCTCAGACCAGCAAGGTTACGAACTTTATGTCATAAGCCATCTCCATAATAGCAAATCCCATCCCAGGCGGTGTAGCAATCATAATAATCATCGCATTAACAAGCAAATATCCGCCCTGTGTCAAGTTATGCCGAGACATGCCTTGTTTTTGTGTCGTCGTGCTTTCTCGGGTGCTCCAAGGGGCGATATACCCAGACAACGGGCTGGAAATACCAAAAAAGGGGGTGGAGGGAACGGGCGATTGCTGAGGGAGCAATGTTTTTTTCAGTTCAGCAGTGATGAACAGCCCCAGACGGGGAAGCAACGCAAATTAGATAAATTCATTATCGTCGTGCAGCTCGTATCAAAAAGAAAAAGGTGGCAAAGCAGGAAGCTTCACAAGTGGCATACAAGGCCAGGCCTCAAAAACTTGCGCTCCCTACCGTCATTGAGGAGATCTATTCCTTACCGGCGATCGCTGTCGGAAGCTTGATCACCGTGGATGTTGTCTTCATCGCCATTAGTCGAAAGATTGTGTTGATATGCCTGGTAATTGCCTCGAGCGAGAGTGTCGTCGAACTCGGGGGGGGATGCGTAGCCGTGTTGGAATCTTGGACGGTGGGCCACTGCTGGTTGCGTGGTCGGAACACCTTCATCAGCGACCAGATCAGCAAAGCCATACTCTGGAATTTCTTCATTTGGGTACTGGCGCGAGGGACGGAGGCTAGCTTGGTCAACGGAAGCCAATGTGTGCTGCTGGTATTGGTTCATAGAGCGGCCGATCCTAGTGTTCGACCCAGTCTCGGCGGAAAACCAGTTTGGCTGGTGGATTTGTGAACGCGGAGCATCAGAGTACGGGCGCTCGTCTGCCATGGAATGATGCAGCGAGTTGTCTAATCCGCTCATTCTAAGCTGAGAATGACGTTCTTCCGGAGCTGGATACGAGTAACCCGCTCCTGAAGCCTGAAAAGGAGGAGTCCCGTAAGAGGGATAATTGAGGGGCGCGGGCATGGGTTGAGTATTGACCGTCGACGCAAGGAAGTGGTTGTCTCGGCTGTGTTGGGCAGCATAGCCTGCGGTGCCATACATCTGATCCGCTCTGGCCAACATTGGCATAGCGGCGGTATGGATCGAGAGGTTTCTATCAGTCAGTACAAATCCATTTGGGTCATAGTAGTGATCGCCGCCATAAGACTGTTGGTAATAAGGGGCGTTATCGCAGGAACCTCGGTGATCGGTCATCGGCGCCTGCATATGACGATTAATACTGGAATAGCTCATTGAAGGTGCTGTTGGGTTCTGACTGTCATAGTATCCAAGACTGGGTTGTCGATCAGTGTCTGGCCCGATGCCAGCGCTCGCGAGGGGAGACCGAGAGCCGAATGAGTAGGGAGCAGGCCGGTTGGAGATATCATCGGTATACGATCTGGAGTGATGAGCGGGTCGAGATCCGTTGAAAGCAGCAGGAGGCGTGGGCGACGAAGACGATTGCTGGCTAGAATGCTCACTCGCAGATCCCTCTTCTTGAACTGGTTCGAGGGGCGACGATTCTTTCACAAATGGGAGGGGGGACGGAACTGCCTCCCCAGCCATCAAAGACGAACGGCTGGATTGACTGCTGGCCGATGTCTGATGGATCTGGACCTGGGCAGGCGGGTTCGTGAAGGCATCAACAACCTCTGGGAGGAACTCGACAGGAGGAACTTCTCTGAGATCCCCGTGATCGATCTCTTGGCAAAGACGTTCAATAACATCGAGGATCTCATCGTGTGTCTTGCCTTCGCCAAGGCTCTGCATGATCCAGTGAGGGATGGGATCCCGACTGTTCGTGTCTGCCAGGCGCTTAACCTCACGTCTTCGAATCGAGAATGTCCACGATCGGATCGTTATGCCCTCCTGATTAGTTCTGCTGGCATTCTCCAGACCTCGGCTCCAGAAGATCATCCGGATGATCTGCTCGTACACCAAATTGATCTGAGTGTAGCTGAATCTGATACCAGTTCGGTAGCGAATCCTCTGATAGTGCTTGCGACACATGCAAACCCAGACGCGCTCCGGGATGCGACGAGTGCAGACCTTGTTGCGGCCGAAAATATGAGAGATGACCTTGCGAGGTACCGAATCAGTGTTGCATTCGGGAACTGCCATACAAATGTCCCCACCCTTAAGGGGAACGTTGATGGTTACGTTTTCCAAGGTATGCAATGCTGCAAGAACACGATCATTTTGGTTAGCATGGGACGCCGCCTGTCCAGATGCACCTACACTCATTAGTTGACGTCAAAAGAGAATACTGAGAAGGCAAAGATTACCTAGAAGAGTCCCGTTAGACTGCATCCTCACAGTCTCCGAGGGATGGAAGGGCGACTTTGTTGATGCACTACTAGGTGCAGGGGAGCTCTCTCCCGTATGGATCCAGGGATACTTCTCGATTCCAAGACGGTCGCGAGATGTGTTGATCTGTGGTGACAGTTGTGTTGGAGGACGAAGCTGCCGGGACGTAAATTGTGGCAGAGAAGTTGGTGCTTGAGGAAAAGAATGACTAGAGCTCTGGGCGGGGTTTGGTGCCGAGATGGTTCGCTTATGAACGCGATCTAACGAATTCAGGAACTGATCTTTTGGCTTCAAATAGCTGAACAAAGGGAACAGAGTCAGTATATTCCTGGTGGGAAATTTATAGGCTGAAAGTGACAATAGACAGCAAGGGGAATGTGCGAGGACATAAGGAGTGAAAGATGGACGGGGGAGCTAGAAGAATGCAAGCATTTTTCAGGCGGCCTGAGAAGAACTATAAGCACGCAGGGTGATTCACCGGCTCGAGGCCAGGTTGGTAGTGGGACAATGCTGCTTTCGAGGGCCAAGTTCCTCCCGCTTAACGGACCAGCTTTTATGACTAAACATAATCCATCCGAGATGCGTCTGCAGCAGGCAATCGTTTTTCTCCTGACAATAGGAGCATTGTCTGTGATTCACGAACGGCTAAATATGCGCCCCTGAGGCTTCCATATAGTTCGACACTGCTATTTCTCCTTTTTCTGTTCGGGGGGAGGGGGTGCAAGCAAACGATACATGAATGCATGGTTTGGGCGATTGGCAAGGGGCAAACAACGAACGAACTTCGATTCATGCTGACAGCCATCTTCTCCTGCATAGGGACAAAGAGATATTGACTCACGTTTGATCTTCTGACAAGTGGTTGTGCTTTCTTCTCATCATCCTCGCCTCTAGAATCGTGTCAGATGGGCTACCCGCGTACAACGACCCAGCACCATTGGTACGTTGACGGGCATGCGGCTTCGCAGACAAACCGACTGTTACTGGAGGGAGGGGCGCTGTTATCCTTGGAAGCCGCTCCAATTTTGCTTCCAGGTCAGCGATGCCAGAGCCTACCGTATTGCTTCCGTTGATGGTAGATACCGACGAGAATCTGGAATGGCCAGCAGAGAAGGTTGATGAGCAACAAGATGAGAAACTGCTGCGGCTGTCTGATATCTTATGGCTCCCTGACGCGGGCGACGTATTGTATTCCGTCCAGAGACTTGATCTTGATTCGTTTTAGTATGTGTACTCTTGCGATTGGCCGCCAGTGTGCAAAACATCATGCAGAACAGCAACACTGACACTTCAGCAGGACCAAGACTCACCTTCTCATGTGCTGGGAAGCACGGCGCTCGCTGTGGTTACTAGTCTTGTTAGTCAAGCTAGATCGTCGAACACCGGCCGGAATATACACCAGCGCGGAAGTAAAGGGGGTACCTTTTCGGCGCCCAAGCATCTTGATGGACTTCTGGAGTTGAAGGCATTCTACTTGAATCAATGTCAACCCCAAGCTTGTCATGCCCGTACCGGGTTGTGGTTTTGAGTTTTCTTACCGGACTGGTAGCGCATATGATCCTGCGGAACCATGAAGATTTATACTGGCTGATGTATCCATTGATACTTGTCTGGAGTGGTAATTAGATGCATTCTGACGTCTCGCAGATTCCTGCTGCTCCTCCCAAGTCACTGGCGTGAAAGGAGGTCGCGAGGAGTTCTTGGGGCCAATATCCCGTGGCAGAGAGTAGCCACCAGCATCCCAAGGCGTTCGAGTTCGACTATCGGATCGCACACTAGATGTTCTAGACTGAGTGCAGTCGGGTGACGGAGTTGACAGTGACAGTGACGGGCCTCTATGTTCCTTCTGTTCATTGAAAATATGTGGGCTTTCTCGACTATCCCTCGCTTCCGTGTCAAGTTCGCTGAACTGGTTTAGAATTGACTCAATCTTCATGATTAAGGTCTGTATAGAGACTTGTCCGAACAGAAGCCGTATTAGAATGGAGTGATTATGGAACTGGCAGAATATGCAATTGGCGCCACTTGATTCGTGAAAAGACTGATGATGGGCGTGTGTATTTTGCTTGATTACAGCATCGGGATCCAAAGTCGTCTTTCTGGTAATGGTAGAGGTTCAGGGGATCACAATCTCATGATAACCACCGCAAGGTACTAGAAACAGGATCAACCTCGTTCCGGAATAATTATCGATTATAATGCGAAGACACTCCACAGATAGGTGAAGGAACAAAGTAAAGAGGATGAAAACGAAGTGATTGGAGAGACAATTCGTTTAACTGTCAGGGGGACGGCTGTTTCTTGTACGTCTTCCAGAAGACTGGGGTCTAGGTTCGGTGCAGAATAACATGAAACTTGGCAGACGGATGCTATTTGTTTTTTTCACGCATAGAGAAGGGGTGAGAAGAGTGACAGGAGTGTCAGATAGATCGAGTCTGACCCGCTGAACCGAAGATTTCAGGTTGCCGATCTTGTCAAGGACCAGGATCAATTATTGTTCTATCGCTGTCAAAAGAAAAAGGCCCTCTCAGCTTCAGATCATCGGAGCCGCTTTGTTCAGAGGTCCAGGCTCCAATTAGTGACGGGGGAAGACAGGGAGGATACTCGAAAGCGAGAGATCTGATTCAGACCCAGTGGCTATGTCAGGGCTTGGTAACATGCAACAAAGTAGGGGAATGGGAAGAGATGAGACGAATCCACTACGACAGAAAAGTATGTAGGTCGCTAAAAGCTATGACTAGATGGATAACGCATGAAGCGGCCGGTAGGGTTCTGAAGACGGTAGTCGTTTGGGGTTGGGACTGGGGTCGGGGGGGTCAGGAACGGAGGGCTGAAGGGTGTGGATCAATGGATCAACGAGACGAGGATGGATCAAGGATCAAGGGCTCTTATGAGATGTATAGGATTAGTAGGCCAATCTGGCCAGGATTGAAGTGTTGGGCAAAGGAGTCCGTAATGGAAATTCTGGGAAATGGAGATGACCACAGGAGAGAAACCAAAGCGTATACTTGCAGCGGGAACCAGCATCATCATTGTAATTATGCTAGGCTATGAGCGCGGCAGTCGGTCCTAGCCCGGTGGCACAGGCACGGTGCTGCATGCGTTAGGACAATGACTAGAGAGATGCGTCCTTCCACTAGATATTTTCGAGCCGCTGCTCCAAAGTCAACAACGACCATTCGGATAGCCGTCAAGTCAAGTCAAGTCAAGTCATGGGTCGTGGTGCTAGGCTAGCAGACTTGTGAGACGAGGACGGGGGACCATCCTAGCATTGTGGCGCCAAGGAAGCCTGCACTGAAGAATTCGAGAAGCAGACGAGCCAAGCCTGTCCATTGTTTTGCCGGCAGTTTCGAGCAACGGTTCGCCCTTGCTGGTTAGCATGACGGGTTGGTGTAGATCATGGCGTTGAGAGCCCCGTCCGAACCATGATCTCCACAAGGGGATAAATTGTCCGTACCAGGGTCAAGGAATTCCATTGCTGAGAGATCCAGGCCAGCCAGGGTACCTCAGGATAGTCGGTCCAGCCTCCAGACGAATACTGAAATCAGTATCTGGATGGATAATTCATCCCACAACAGTAGTCGTGCCCCTTTTTTAAAACCGTCCTTGCTCGGTGAGGGTCGCCGAGAGGCGCAGCGGCATGTTACCTGCAAGTTGACACATACTCCATTGCGGGAAAACTTCCTTCAGGGGTTTCGGCCGCCTAATAAGCTTCCTGAACATGGTTGTGTCACAAACCTAGACAGTCTGGGGTGTCACTCATGCTGGCAGAATGAGAATTGGCAGGTATGAGACCGCTGCGGCAGCATTGGAGCAGCTGAGCCTGGGACGCGCACAAGCATATGATAAATATGTCTCAAACCGGGAGATGCCGAGGCCAGGCCAGGCACTGGGACAGGATGAGTGAGAACAGATCCAAGTTACTATTCTAGGTGGCCTCTTACAGCAAGACATGAAAGTTCATCTTTGGTCAAGCAAGATAAGACGAAAAGAAGAAAGACAGGGACGATACTCCGCATGGCCCCCGCCGCCGCCACAGGCACTCGGCCACGCTGTTGACGTCGTCCCGTCGGCTGCTGTGCCCGTGTCCATTGATACTGAGAGGATCGTTCTTCGAAACAAGTTGTGGGCTATGCTGCGAGACTGTGCCGTCAGCAAGGCAGCGTCTCCGAGGATATAGCTGGCAACTGTTGATTGAGATGTGACTTGACAGAGGATGTTTGGGCGATCACTAAGGTAGCTGTTGTTTGGGCTTATGTGTTGATAGATGTTGCGCATAAGGCGGCTACGTAGAGCTGTGCCCAGATAAGGCGAATGGGATGATGCTGGCTAGTACGTGCCTAGTGATCCCGGACCGATCGCGTTACATTGGCCGATGCATTGTTAGTCGACGACCCAGTTGTTCTTGCTGTTGTTGTTGTCGTTGTTGTTGAAATTGGGGTGCGTTCCCGACATTTGTCTATTGGCTTGCTATTGTTGAGAGGCACATACGTATGCAGCTTGCTGGGCGGGTCAAGCACAAATGTGTTGATTGGGCGCATGCAAGAAACACAAACGGCGTGGTGTTCTTCTTCACTGTGGGCCCCCAGATGGTGTTGAACACATACCTAAGCCGAGCTAATAAGCTAGGTAAGGTACCTAGAACCCTGAAGTTTTAGCCTCAATCTGGACTGACTGCCTGCATTGCCAGCGGAGAAAGACGAGAGTTAAGAATACCTTGCCTAGCTTGCCTACCTTACCTAAGTAGACTAAGGGAGCCAGGGGGTCGCAAGCTGTTCCAAGTCGGGATAGCATGCCCCACGCCATCTGCTCGCGACGTCGCAGCACGATAGAGATACAGACGTAGGCCCAGAAAATCGTGGATGGGAAGGGGTTCTGCTCACGGAAGAGGCTCAATGGTCGAGCCACCAACCAGGAGCAAGGTTAAGCAGTTTCAGCTTTCAGCCGAGTCCGTGGGAAGCTATACCAAGAGGGAAATTGTATGCGCAGGCTTGAGCTGATTTAGCCGTCGTGATGGACGACAGCCGGCAGCCAGGGTAAATTGCTTGCAGGTGCTGTGTCGTATCTTCGGTCCGGCTTCTAATTGTCTAGCATTCTATTGTTAGATGGTTGTAAGTGTGGTCAAGTCTTGGCGTATCTATCTGTAGGAGGGAGTGGATGAATGCAGCTAAAGATCTTTGGTTCCTGCAGCAGGACGACCTTGGATTCCGACGTGAAATGAGAACGATAGCGCAATAATATTTTAACTCTCACTATCCGTATGTAATGCCTATTCGATAATTAGGCACATTGCCTGTCAAGGTTGGTAATTAGGTAGCTGTTATGGTTACACACGACGAGATGACGAAGGTCCCGTCCCATTAGCCAGAATCAAAGGGCCGTCTCACTTCGATCAAAAGGCCTTTTTTCCAAAGTGAAAACTCAGCCAGAACAACTAGCAGCTGGATGAAAAGCTGTAAGAAGCATCATGAATCAGAAGCCAAGTCACTTGTTACTTAATCTGGCAAGGTTCTTGCTCGAGGAGCTTGTGCTAGAATAGGGCAATTGTCAAGTTAAATTGGGTGATCTCCAGAATCTCCATCTCTAATAATCTCTACCTCCACCTCCATCACACCTCACCACACCATACATGTACACAACCAGTTCCCCAGATGTTTCCAGCTATTCCATTCTTGAGATGGCGCAACCGCGTCAATTTGCTAGCGTGTAGCCACACCGAGCGGGCTGCTAGCACGGACAGGTGCTGATACACGCTTCGACTCATTATAGATCCGCGCTGGTTCAGCTCCAACATTTCGTCTCGTGTGTCAATTCGAATCTTGGTGGTTCTCAGCGTCAGGGGGTTGGTCCGTCTTCGAATAGACTATCCGTACAAGCATACGGAGTACATACACTCGCATTACGCCACCAACTTCTCAAACACGGACACCCCCCTTCTCCCCAGACCTGGGACATGTGCTGGTACATGGTTATGTACATACTCACTCACTGCATCGCGGAGAGACGGCTGTAAATAGACTAAACCGGGAGTTTGTTAGAGCCGGGACGAAGAGACGAAACGCCGCCAGAAGCGCGGTAGACTACGACTAGAATTTGTGGTTGCGGCGCTGGGTTTGACCCTCCAAATGCCTATCCCGTCCAAGTCCAAGTCCAAGCCTGCCCACCGCGGCTGCGCTGCCCGCAAAGCCCTGCCTCAAGTCATCTCCTCTCATCCAGTTTGATTGAGGTGAGCTGCATTGACAGTACGTAGCAGGTCCATCTTCGAAACGTCTCTGACACTTCTCGGAAAGTCGATCCGATGAGGAATCCTACATGCGAAGGAGACAGGGTTAATCAGCCAAGGTCAACATCCAGCCACTCAGCACCCCTGTTACACTCCGCCCGCATATGGTTCAACGTCCCGGCAAAGCATATCATGGTGTTGAACTTTGTTAGTTGCAGAATGGCTAACAAAGAAGCCATCCATGCCAATCCTGCTATGTGCTCTATCTTCTGTCATCATGGTAGGGGTTGTTTGACAGCTGACAATTTTTTTGTCTCTTCTCTTCTTTGCCTTTATTTGCAGATCCTCCAATGCCCCGCTTCCTCTGGGAAACAACCTTATGTACCTATCTAACTCAAGCCTCTGTTTTTTTTTTTTTTTTTTTTTTTTTTTTTTTTTTTTTTTTTTTTTCAAAATACCCCAGCATCCATTATCACCCACTAGTCTAATATCCTACATTCACACACATCCAGTTTGAAATCCTTGAATCCAAGAATTTCCCACGTTTCTGCTTCAACGGACCGAAGTCTAAGTAGCGCGTTCTGTCTATAAATACAGTCCCGGAATATACCCTGGACCCCCTTGGATCCAATTGAGTTTCCGAACAGTGGAAGCAACTACGGTTTCGCTTTTTACGGTTTCGCCTGTACTGTAAGTTGCCTTGATAGCAAACAGATTTGTCCAAATGTTAAATTCTCCCTACCGTGATGCATATAACGCACGACAACTTGACCTTGGATATTCTTTGTGAACAGTGACATGAGCTCGTGCCATTTGATTTACAACCTTCTCGACAGGAAAATGCAACTCAAGACCAGGCTCTTCATGCCGCCCACTTACTATGATCAGTCTCCCCAAACCGCGAAATACGATTTGCCCGTCGTGATATGACCTGACACTAATGCAGGTCCTTCCATCCACCGTCCTGGGCGTTGCCGGCTCCTTGCCCCGGGCTCGACTGCATCAAACAAAATGATCTCTAACCCTGGGCTCCAACGTGATGTGGGCACCACGCTAACTAAGGATCTGCAGGCAACTGAAGAGGTTGTTTCAGGTTGGGCACTGGAAAGCAACAACACCGAAGCTTTTGAGGCACATGCCCTCCAAAATAGCATCCGTGCCGCTCCTAGACACGCGCGATGCGGCTTGAGACATAAACAAATACTTACTAATAGTCGAGGGGTGGATTTCAATGTCCAAGCGTGGCTGACCCAGAGGCAGAAAATATCACGATTCCTGACTGTTAACCTTGACAGCAAGAATCACCGAAAACCCCCAACTTCAGGAACTCTCTCCATCACTATTAGCCTTTCTTTGGCACGTATTGCAAAGGTTTTCGCATCTTCATTGTATTTTAGGTTTAGTACGTCTTCATGGTTCGCACGAACCCTGGCCCTGGGAAATGTGTTTCATACCGGGGTTGCTGGCCTCTACGCACTATTAGACTATTTCAAGATCCGGGCGACTACGGAACAGTATCACGCTCACGCCTCTAGATAGACAAGTGTCCTCAAACGACATGCCACGGAAGATAATACAGTCGACAGTATGCAAATTTGCCAATTGCTACCTTGTCCCGTAGCCTCGATCCGTGGTCCTGCGCCTCACGGATTCATCAGAGGCCGTAAAGGGGCGCGTATCATCAGCAACGTAGATCAACTCATTACCACAGAACGCCGCCCAGTAGTTGATAAACTGCCGTTTTTTCAATGAGCAATCAGTAGAACAAAGAATCGAGGCCAGATGGTCCTTCACCCTACTGCATGCCACCTGATCCATGACATACATGTCAAGTCTCCAAGAAGTCATCAGAGGCCCAGAGTAAACTTCTCAGGGCTTCTGGTGATCAGCCGTCCCATCAGCTATAACTCCCAGGGATAAAGCTTGTTGATAAACCCACTTGCTAATCATAAAAACGAAGATCGGCAAATGTGGAAACCCCCCAAGATCGATCAACTGCAAACAACCTCACACCTGATTCCTCTCCAGCACCTGATTCCTCTCCAGCACCTGATTCCTCTCCAGCACCTGATTCCTCTCCAGCACCTGATTCCTCTCCAGCACCTGATTCCTCTCCAGCACCTGATTCCTCTCCAGCACCTGATTCCTCTCCAGCACCTGATTCCTCTCCAGCACCTGATTCCTCTCCAGCACCTGATTCCTCTCCAGCACCTGATTCCTCTCCAGCACCTGAACTTCGGTCTGCGCATTTGAGCAGACAGGGTTTGCACGATATTATAAACGCCGACATTACAAATTGAAGCAGGAGGAGGGGGAGCTGAGGAGTCAAGAAACAGCTCTAGCCCCTCGAGATGGGTGTTGATCCAAGCTTCACACTCCGTGGGCTGCATATGTGCGGTTCCAGCGGCTTCCTGTGGGTAAACAGTTCCAAGGAAGTTCAGGTCATCCATTAGAAAGGGGCGGATGTTCTCGATCTCGTTAGTTTCGGTCGTATCTCTTAGTTTTCTGGACAATGAAGAGCCACCCCTTCTCCTGAATTCGTTGTGCCCCCTCCCCTTTCCTTTCCTCGCCTCCCATTCAGACTCTTGGACAGCATTGCAGTAGGGCTACTCCGTAGAGGATCTCTAAGAGGATACAGTGAGGCGGTTACTGCTTTGATGTCTTTGGGAGCGGAATGCCACAATGGCGATGTGTCTGTCGGCCAAGTTTGGGTCTCTCATCACTCACCACTGATGTCGTCAGCGTCCTGCGGCCAGTTTTTTGTCCGCAAAGCAATGTTAAACGCAAGCAGCCTGCTTCTTCAGCCTTGCTAACTTTGCTAGTTGGCAATAACGGATAGTTCAAGTCTGGTCGCATGTGCGCGTTTGTTACGTGAAGTCAATTTTCCCCTGCCACATGCCCACTCTTGTCATCCGATTCAGCTTTTCCATGGCATGGAACTTCCCTGTGGGACACTGGGGACCGTTTGCATAATGAGATGAGTCGAAGCAAGCGAGCTTTTGCTCCTTTGACAGGGACGGAGAGTAATGGCCTGGACGACAAGAAGTTGGGTTCCAGGACAGCGGGCGATTTTCATTGTGTTTCATCAGAGTATCGATTCGTCTTTCGTTTGTTTCAAGAGGGTCGGCGCCGTAGTCAGGCGGGAGGAAAGCCGTTCGCCTACAAGTCCCGGTCGTTAACGCATGGCACATATATGCTTGATCGCTCGATACGAGATTGAAACAATATACCTTGCTCATATCTACCTGATCTAATGCAGTTATATTCGTATGCTTAAAATCAACTTGTGTCCGCGACATAACCGAACATGACCCGCTCTCTGCACCAAAAATGCAATCATAGACAGGAAAGGGATATGATATTTTGCACATCAGATATGAGTAGATAGTTTGAAAATCGTATGCTAGATTGCTTAGGAGTTCATTATAAAGCCATGCAATTGACTAGTGAACGTGAACCAATGGAGTGTCACGTATGATGTATCCCCTAGGGAAGTCCACAGCCGACTTCTATAGCCTCGAAGATGAATTTACCAGGAGAATATACATATGCCCTCGGGTGTTTCATTCAGACTGCTTTCAAAGAGCTCTCGACCCAATCAACACCACAGTAGCTCCCTCAACATGACTCTTCTCAAGAGAGGACAGGTTCAGTCTCGAAGTGGGAAGCCATGATACCAACCACTTGATGCATCACCATCACGAAAACAACGACTTCATGGCTGCAAACACCAGAATAACAAGCAAAAAAAGACATACAACAGCAGGTATTCGCTGGTCGTCACCGACCCAACTACTAATCCGCCCCTTGCAGGCTTGACTATGGGAGAGCGGACGTGATCCCGTATTCTACTGCAGGTATGGTCGTATGTGCTAACAGAGCGCCCTGGTTCAGTTCATGAACACAGAAGATTCATCTCCTTCCAGAGACTGATAATATATATACATGTGGGAGTTACGAAAGAACCGGTTGTATTATAGCAGCAGCTCCATTCTAAAACGGCTGGTCGGTCTTTGAGGTTGCTGTATATACCTGCCCGCAAAGGCGACAAGATACATTGTTGAAACCTAACCACTTGTCAAACAACTGAGAGATGTGTCATTTCACCGGTGTTCCCGCTCTCAGATATGCCCCAATCACACGCCACTGTCCAAACCTGCCCATCCAACATAATATCCCATACGGGCTGTCCCACATCAACAACGCTCCCAAGGATCACCGGCATCCTCGGGCCAAGGCCTGTCAACCTACCTTCGCCTGCAAGCAGGTATCTACCCTCTTCAGATGCACCGGTCCGCGCTTTGACTAGGTACATTCGCCGACCTGGTCGAATTTCCTCGATAATCACTTTCTTGGTCAGAGTTGTCGCTGGTGCTGCACCTTCCCAGCCCTTGAATTCAGAGAGCCAGCCTTGGAGGTCAGCTGCTAGGCCACCAGCAATGTATTTGGCCCCTCGGCGTTGGGGCGAGAATGCTGCGGGTAGACCATCTACTGCGGGATCGAGGTCAACAGGCTTGAAGCGCGGTGGCGCGTGAAAGGTTGGTTGCTGAAGCGGTTTTAACTCATTGTTGAGATTGATGGCATCCTGGATACTCTGTGTAGACTCTCCTGATGGAGTAAGGCCACTTTTGTAAGCCTCTTCTGGGGATTCGTTGTCTGGGTTGCGTTGCTCTTCTGGTGTGCTAGATTCTCTCCGAGGTGAACTCGATACCCTTCGCCGTTTCGGTTCCCGCTCTTCCAATGATGGAGAATCGTAATGCGAAGGTGTAGAGTTAGACACCTCAAGGTCCACAGAGTCTTGAAGAACATCATCTGGTTCGTTATCTGAGATGACTATGTTGCCACCTTGTGACGCAGTGGCATCATCAGACTCAATTTCGATGGAGTCATGAATTGAGTCGTGCTTTCTAAGCTGAACTTGAGGTTCGTCACTCCCTGGAAGGGTTTCTTGCGAATTGTCTCCTACTTCTTCAACGTCTTCAATATCTATGCCGGCTCTTGCCTGTGTCGGTCTCGGAACAGAAGAGGGGGCAAATCGAGGAGTTGACTGGAAACGCGGCAACGTCGCAGGATTTTGCGATGATTGCGTGCCCCGTTTTGGTAAAAGAAACCTTTTAGGCGTAGGTGTCTGGTTTTATTAGGTCAAAACGTAATCTCTGCATTGATGAAATCTTACACTTGGAGGGGGGCTCATGGTATAGGGTGAGTGCACATGACCGCTGTACAACGCAACACACTTGCCATGGAGATATTGCTTGTTTAGAATACCTTATCGTCTCAAGTCAGTATGAGTCCTTGACCACACAGAATCAATAATGACTTTTACTGTCTCAATGGTGAAATACTGTGAAATATCGCTGAGGATGAAGATGTGACGTTCATGACTAGAGGCAACGGTAAAAGCTCGGGCCAAGGACTGCGGCATCAAACATTCTGATGAACCAACTCCAACACTGAATAGGTACCCAAGTGCCTTAGGTCAAGGTAAGGTAGCTCTTAATTCTTGACGGGGAATGACGAGGACGGGCACAGCAAGGCACGTCACAGCATCACAAGCAATAGCAGATTCCCGGCTGGCTAGTTCTTGGTCCGTCTTGCAGCTTAATTACCTCTACTAAAAGAACGCCGAATTCACACGCTGGAACTGACGTACTTTGGTGTTTTGTTTGATACATGTCAAAATTAGGCACTCCAAACTCCTGACACCCAAATGCGCATTTCTCAAGCCCCCCCTATATCTAATACATGATACAACAGGGTCCTTGAGTGTAATCGCATACATGCGGCACTAAAAGGACACGACAGATCCAAGGACGAGAAGCAATGATATCCAGTGATATAGCATGTCTGATTAGCCTGCCTATGAAGCAAGTCTTTGCTAAAGGCGATAGTATAAGCTTACCCGTAAGCTAACTCAAAGGTAGTTTCATGATTATCACTGGTTGGCTCCGTATTCTTGACTTGGTGAAGCATAATTGGGGGTAAGCATGGCCGTCCGTGCTTCTCTTCCCACTGCGGGCCACCGATACCTGTATCATGCCAGCCCATCCAATTGTTGTACAGCCGGTTGGGAGGTATCGCCCGGTAGTACCAAGTGGAACCAATATATCTTCGCTCTCGTCCCCAGCCCATAGGGCTTCCGCGGCCGCCACATTCTCCATTCTCGCCAGGGTTGAACCACTTGTTGAGAAATTTGCCCTTCCAGTCACGGTCCATGAAAACCGGATGAGGAGCATAGACTGCCTTGAGGCCGTGTAGGAGAGCGACTGTTTGTGGCGTCATCTCGGAAGCGACATGGTTGCCACGAAGATTCTCAACGTGCATGATGTTCAGTAGCTTCTTCGACACTCGAGACTGAGTGACGATTGTGGTTCGCCTGGGAATATCTTGCGACTTGTGAGTTGAGTCATTGTAGCCCCAAACTTGATTAGCAATAACCCAGTTGCTGTTAATAGGGTTGAACATGGGAGAGACAGTGACAACATCGGCCTCTTCACCAACCCCCCATTCGTAGTTGTCCTGGCTGGGACTCGAAACAGGAGGCTTGGGCCCAATGGGATTGATAAAAGAAAATTCAGGGGCGCCCCAAATAGTATTGTCGCCGTACCGTTTCTCAATGTCCTGGCGAAACTCGTCGTCATAACCTCCGTGGAATGTCGGGATATACCATCGCTCGTTTCTCTCCCACATGCCTTTTCGAGGCTGCTTCTTGGCGAATTCTCCAAGCTTATCCAAGAGGTGGTAGTGATGACCAGTGAACCGGAAATCCATCTCCCAGTTCCAGACAAAATCGAACTGCGGGTAGTCCTGACTAAATTTCTGGACAGAAAGCCACTGTGCAGTATGGACGTTCTTCGATTCGGGGTCTGTCAATTTTGGATAGAGCTTCCAAACAATGTCATCATTCCAGAGAATTGTCATACTGCGGAACTCAGGAGGAACGCTCTGCGAGAGGACAGTCTGGTAGACATCGTCGTCCTCAAAGATGCGGAGGTTTGTATCCTTGACTTGCACAAGCAGAAAGACCTCGTACTGGCCGCCTGTCTTTAGAGACAGTTCAGATATTAGTGAACGAATATTCTGTTTGTCGTTTTCTGTGTAGTCCTTGCCAGTGTAAGATCGAAGAAGGATAGCAGTTCGAGGCTCTGAAAAATAGCCGGTTGTTGGGTTCCTGGGGCTTCTTGGGTGTTTCTGTGGACTTGCGACCTGGCTGATAGCTTCAGGGTTGGTCAAGGCAGGCTGAATGCCTGGGTTCGTCGAGACTGGGGTACTCTTGGGTTCTGGCTCCAGAGGAGCTTCTCGCTTTGCCATTCGTGCCGGAGCAGGCTCTTGGACTTGTTGAGGCTCCTCCGGTAATTGTGGGCCAATGACCGTTTCAGGATACATGTTAAGGTATTCGTTGACACGCTCTCGGTTCATATCAAACCGCTGGGCATTTTTGTGGAGGCACATTCGTTGGAGGTCCCCCCAGTTGACGTTATCGAAGTTGAGTGGCTGCGGTTCGCCGCCAACCTTTTTGAATTGGCGATGCAGCCCATAGGGGCCAAGCCGAGTCTCACGCTCCCAGCAGAGGTTAGGATCCATATTCAAAGCATCGTAGCTACCAAATCGAGGCAGGGGCCATTCACGAGGCCGACCTTTGAATACAAGCAGATCCTCGACGGGTTCCCCAGTTGCGCCTTTGCAAGGAAAGTACTGGGCGTACCCGGCGTCTTTCCATGCGGCACTGTTGTACTTGGGGTAAGGGTCATAGCGAACCGGCTTTTCAGAGCTGTATTCTACGTCGGCATCTGGGTCAAACTTGAGATCAACGCTGAATTCTTCGGGCCGAGCCTCCTGGTTTTCCAAATTCGCCAAGGTCTTTCCATAGATGAGATTCGAGTGGGGGAAGCTGGGAACATGTTAGTCCATGTATGGATTTTGGATGTCAGCAATACTTACTTAGAAGTGACAGAATAAGCGTGTCTCCATTCTTTTCTCATATCCTTCTCATGTTGGAGCTTGCCCAGATCTCCAAAACCTCGGTCCTTTCCATCAGTCTCAAATCCAGGCTCGATATCATTGGGGTCCTCGCCATCGGTGGGATCGTGCCAGTCCTTGAGGTCCTGAGCCGTGAGTTCCCAGAGTTCTCGATGAATGGCGCCGTATTGATCTTCGGTATCAGGCTCTCCATTTCCAGTAGCGGGTGGCGGCGGCGAAGCTGGGACGTTTGAGTTGGAAGGGACCACCTGGATACTGGTGCTGGGCGCAAACAGGAGGTAGTAGGCAGCAAGCATAGCAAAGACAATTATTATCATAGATCTCGGCCGTAGCTTGGCGCCGAACAAGCGGCGGCTTTGCGGGTGCCATTTCTTCATGATGGTGATAGATCTTGAAGTTGGCTGGTCCAAGGAGCGAACAATTAGTTCGTTCTACTGGTGGAAGAGAATCGAAATTGGTGTCGAAATTGGGGACGAAGAAGGTCGGACAAGATCAGAGGTACATAGCTCAATAAGCTGAGGCGCTGAGACGAGTGTATTCGGTCGGGTCGATGCAAGGGATACAATTCATTAGGAGTAGGTAGTGTCGTCTACTAGTCGTTTGAATATCTGATCGCTCGGTCGCAAAGAAGTCCCCTTGAGGCCGATTGAAGGAGTGACGCGGCTTCTTTCAAAGATAGCCAAGGAAATTGAGAGGTCGAGAAGTGCAAACACGTGTAAATAATGCACAGATAGAAAAGAAAGCCAGGCGCTGCGTTTAGGAGAATGTTGCGTATGATAGAACGGAAGAAAGGGAGAGAACGAAACCTAAGGGAGAGTTCATGGAATGGGTGTGGATGAAGAGGCGTTGGATTGGATTGGGCTAACGATAGCCCGTGTACTGTAACTGGACTAAGGTTTCGATTTAGGGGTTGAGCGTAGCATGAAAGTGGCGTAACGTTGGTGCACCTAAGCGCTACGGTAGCACATTCGTACCCATAAGGTAATATTGTCAACCATTATATGGAAGTTCTCAGATTGGCAATACTAGCAGATTACTTTAAGGTAGATAGAAGCGAATTCAAGACATTCAATATTTAAGGGAGCAAGAAGGTTTTGTCTGGTATTTTTTTTTTCATTCATTTACTATAAGACTCATCCCCTTGATTGAACTTCTTGAATCCCTGGCAGTCAATCTTCATTTACCTATGGCTTCGCCTATCATTGATTGTCCAACCCTTACAGCCTTGAGGTTCTTATCTTTTGGTATGGAGGTCTATTGGAGCTGGGTCGGATACTCCTTATTGTGACTACATAATTAAGATTCTGTCGACTTCGACAGCCTTTGATGTGATGAATCTGTTTGTTTGGACTTTTTTCGGTTTTGATATCCTCATGTTATAAACTCATCATGCGGATGTAGCAAATGGCTCATTCATACAGTTACTAAAATGGCCATCCTGTTCCGCTTCAAATATTAGTTGCAGGAAATTATTATATCACACATAAAAGTTGAGGCCCTTACATCTACTTTGCCTGCGCCTGCGCCATGGGCTGCTTGTCCTTGCCCACCTATGGCTCGTAGTGGTGGAAGCTTCGTTGAAAAGGTTATAAATATTAAGCCTGAGCAACGCTCGACTCCAAACTCCGGGCCGAGTATGGCAGTATACAGTTTGGCCAACATTGTGACTTGCTCTTGAACAGATCTTGTCTAAAGTTGTAGCAAGAAGCAAGACTTGAAATACGTGGTATCTTGCGTCCCTTACCCCGGCCACCAAGTTCGGGGGAGTGTACACATGGTAGTGGGTGCTGCCAATGATTCCTAGCTCGTTTTGTGGCCTGGTGGGATATTGTCTATTGACAGCTGGCACACAAGAGGCTTTTGTCGATTCGACATTGTTCGGCTCTAAATCTTGTAATTTGAGCCCATGAAACACAGAAAGGCGCCTTCTGAGGACACAAATGTGATGTGGTGACCCATCAAACAGATCTACTCAAGGACCATATGCCACCAGACTCTACGTCCAATATTCGCGATGATGAACTTGAAAATGTGCTTCAATTATCAGTGAACTCTTATCGAGAATCACTATAATGCTACGATGCTGAAGCCTGTAATGCTCCATCTCCAACACCCCGTCCATACTCCAGACTTTTCCCTGAATGGCACCAAGAACAGGAGGCATAATCCCACCAATGCTGACGTCGTTGTTTTCAAGAAATGGGGCAAAGCTGTATGATGTTGTACAGAGTGCAGGGTGTTCTAAAACAAGGGGGTATAATAACAATAAAAAAGAGTGCTAGCCAACTCCCGGCATCTTAGTAATGAAATCAGAGCATGTTACGTTCTGTTCACACAAGTGATATTACAAATAAAGTAATGGTCCATGTATCATCGCTCAGGGTCGAGTTTCAATCAGGTCGTTACATCATGCCAAGTCGCGTGTTGCGCTTGTTCATTCGCGGTCGAGGACCAGAAGGTCCAGGAAGACCGGGTGCAAGCCGGTTCCCAGGGGGCGGCATGCCGTATGGAGGTCGTGGAAGCCCCATACCTGGTGCTGGGCCCATGCCTGGTCCCATCCGCTGGGCTGGATGGCCCGGAAGACCCATCATTGGAGGTCGTGAGCCGGACGGTGATCGCCCTGGGGGCGCCTTCATAGGAGGGTAAGGCTGTTGTACTCGGCGCCAGGCATCTCTTTCGCAGTATGATTTGCCGTCAACCTCAAAGTAACCATCAGAAAGAGATCGGCCACAGTCGAGACATCGAAAACATCCAATATGATATTTAATGGAAAATTCATCTTCCAAGTATTGCCCTTCAATCCCCTTCTCACAGCTTCCACAGAGACTGCCATTGAGTTTGTGATAATGGTGCTCGCAATATGGTTTGTCGTTGAGAACATAGAACTCAGCTGATGTGAATGGCTCGGAGCATGTTGTGCAGACGAAGCAAGCCTTGTGGTACTTGCCAGTCAATCTTCCATCTGCAGATGAGATGCTTTTGCCTGTGATAGCTAGGCCGCAAGCTTTGCAATTTCCGCGAGATCGAACGGGATCCTGGGATCCCTTTCGAACGGGAGGCGCATTGGGTGGAGGAAGTGTATGTGCACGCATTAATTCTGGGACCTTGTCGTAATGAATGTGATCCTGAGGCGAAGTTGCGTAAAGCGGTCTCGGTTGTGAATCGCTTCGCTGAAGTGGCATTTCGATTCGGCGTTCATCTTTAGTGGCAGAGCTGGGCCGTTCACCTCTGGGGGATAGTTCGAGGGGCGATTCTGCAAGAGGCGATCTTGTACGTGAAGGGGCCCGCAAAGGGGTTCCAGCTTGAGGATCCTTGGTCCCCAAAGCCTCCATTGAGCTCTCGAGGTCCTCCATCAGGCCATCCATAGCCGAGAGATCGGAGGGGTCACGTCGGGGAAGAGATTTTGACTGACTAGTTTGAGAACTGCCGTGGCTCTGGTGGCTGAAAGTGGAAAATCCAGAGGACGTCGAGTCTGACGGTGTGTGATAGGGGTTATTCACACCGAATTCGGCAGCGAGATCGACGGACCCTGAATATTTGCTAGATCTTGACGGGTGCAGGAGACTCTTGCGCGGCGGCGGGGCTCGCGAAGTATCAGGCCCCATGGATGGCTTGGACGCATGACCAAGGCCACCGGCTGCCTTGCGCTCAGGCTTCGTACCCGGTGCAGAAGGAGTTCGTAAGGGAGGTTCCGATCGAACACCCAGCTTGGGAAATGTGTCGGAGCGATTCATCATTCCCAAAGGCTGAGGCTGAAGTCTCGCTTCAGCTGTCGAAGGACGACCAAACCCTTCGTAATCATCTCTTGTCGGTCTTTGAGGCGGGGCGGACGGACTGCTGCTACTGTTATCTGTGGGGGATGCAGATCTGCGAGAATTAAAATAATCCTTTGGGGATGCACTCAGGAAGTCATCTGACTTGTCGCCGCCTTCGGTTATCTCTTTGGGAAAAGACGGTGACAGCGCTGAGGGACTGCGAATAGTATCAAATGGTCCTGGGGCGATCGTATCCATTCTCTTGAACAAGGTCGCGTTAACTCCTCCGTTGGGGCTGATAGAACGAGGCTGGAAGTCCGGCCCATGCTTCTTCTCGCCAAAGCCTCCATAAGCCCCAGGACGATCGACGGGGCGCGGCGATGGTAGAATCAAATCATCCTCATGTGGTGTTGGGACGTCATCAAAGAAGCACTCCATTTCGTTAACTGGCGATGTGCTGCGCGGCTCACTATTTGGTGTCAGTTGTCCCTGGCGCAGAAACGGATGGTCTACTGTGTTGTTAGCTGGCTTTATGTGCATTGGACAATAGCAACTTACTGGCGGCATTGACATCTAATGATGAAGGTATGCGCCCTGGTTTCTCAGGGGACGCTGGACTATATGGCGTGTACGCCTCATATCGTTCTGGTGGAGGGGAAACTTCAGGACGATTAGCTCGTTTCACTGGATCAAAGTAGCACTCATGATATTTTCTTACGTTCGGGCGCTGGTGGTGCACAAACATGGTCCCCCATCATAGAAATTTCCACCTCCCGATTACACGACGAGCATTTGATAGTCGGGAGGAACATGGATTCTCGTGGTATCGCCATGATGGCGGTGTGAGCTGATGTGCTGCTTGGGGCGGGCGGAGTCGAGTTTATTATGTGCCGCCTTTAAATGTAATTGAGTCGTCGCCGTGGTTTCTCTTGAAATGCCTGAAAGCGCCTTCGACAAAATGACGCACAAGAGATAATTGTGTGCCTTGTCGCGGTGGTTTCACTGGTGGTGTTCTAAGTGAGACCTTTTACATTCGTACCCCAGGCCCGTTCTGCTACCGGTGTCCCTGGGGTTGGTGAAGTAGATTGAGGATGCCAAATATCGGTGCGATTGCACTTGTTGATCGCATAAAGGCTGTCGTAGTGTCCAAAGAGGGCTTTTCCTTCTTTCCTAGTGGCAAAGTTGGAGATCGATAGTCGCAATGCTTTTGTCTCGTCTGGCTGAGTTGAGTAACAGGTAAATTGGTGTCCAAGTATTTGCCAAAGATGCGAGAGAATTGGAGATGATGAGCCACTTCTCGGTTGATCGTGTAATGAAAAGCCAAAGTCAAAAGAGTAGATTGAGATTCGATGGCAGCGGAAGAGAACCAGATTCAAGAATCGAAACACGACACTAAAACACCTGTGACGTGAAAGGATAGAAAGAGGATCAGCTGTCGACTTTCAAGAAAGGGACGATGCAGATGGTGTCTCGAATGTGGAGGGAGAGTGGGCGGGTTGATGCTAAAGGGGACCCTTGACCAAACTAAAGGCCTTTGAGATACAGGCTTATCCTGGAGCCCGACCCTGGTTGGTGTTGGTGTTGGTGCTGGTGTTGGTGCTGGTGTTGGTGCCCTTGTTCATTAACAAGTCAATAAGTTACGCTCGCCGAGACACCCTGTCTCCTGCTGTCCTTTTAGCCCCCCTGGTTGGTGAAGGACGGTTCGCAAACTGTCGGGTTTGCGGTGTGTGCGGTGTGGAATTTGCAACACGGGCACTACGGAGCTTTGTGTTTTGTGCGTTGAAGGCAACAAGAGCGACGACCTTTTTTGACTTTATTCTAGAGAAGCGTTCACTTCTATTAGTAGGTTGCTTGTGGATTGTTGTCGAAGTGGCCCAGCACCCTGGATACCTACCTACTTACTACCTACCTAAGGTAGGTAGGTAAGTATTGACAAATGGCTTGGTACCTAAGGTACGGACGGATGCTCCGTTACTGCTTTAACTTAAACAGACTTTCTTCTCGTATTGTCTTGGCTAGATCGTTGGAGACTCCATTGACTCCAGAAACACGGTAGACGACATTCCAGTAAACTTTCCGGAACTAATAAATGCTTCCTTGGAGCTTCTGGGCCCAAGACAGCGTCCGCCCTACCCTCAAGAGGGGTCAAAAGGGCGATGAGACATGAGAATTCAACCATCGATTTGGAGGGAGGGCAGAAAGACCGACAGGAACACCAATGAAGTCCAAATCCATAGATCCCCCAGAAAAGGGTTTGCTGTCTCGCTTCCAATGTTAATCAATCAATGTTGCATGCCTCTTTATGAAAATGGGGAAGCAAGGGCAACAAGTCTTTGTTCGGTTAGGATCGTCCGCCGCTTGTTTGCATGCATGAGATGAGTCTGGAGAATGATAATCTAAAGCGGAAGAGTCCCTCTTGTAGATGTTAGCCCGCAATTGGTTCCTTGACATCAACAATGATTGCATCCATCTTATTCCTTCGTTTGCGTCACGTCAGTCTCCTGCATGCGTCAAGCTCAGTGGCCAGCAGTCTGGTGCCCTAATAAACTCATCGAAATGAACAACGCAGCAATCGAAAGCGAAGAACCAAAGAAACGAGCCAGACTGAGCCCGGCCTCAGCCGAATCCAGTCATGGGATAAGCGCCACAGGAAGTTCTCTGTAACCTGGTCATTGATGCCAATATCCACTGTTGCCCATGGATAAGGTCGAGAAGATCCACTGAAAACCGTCAAAACCGTCAACAACTCGGGTACCTTGCAGGCAGCTCTGTCCAATGAAGGGGCTTGTCTTACCAACTAGTCTTGTTTTGGACAGACGTCCACCGAAAGGGGATCTGCCTCATTTAATGTTTCTTTTATTACTCGCGGTGTGGTGTGAGAGCTCCGCCTGTCGCTATCGTGAATCCAACTCTGGCAATATGACCACTGCTACGTAATTATCCGTCTCTGCAAATCAATGTGTTCTCTGACGGCATTGCTACTGCATGGCCACATCGCCAAGTTTTCTACAGTAAGTAAACCTGGTTTAGCTATCATGTAGAGTTCGTGTGTAGTTTAACATAACTGGATCATTGGATAGAATTAATACGGCCATATGATAATTGCCCACTCTATTGGCTCGTTTAATGTGACTGGAGGGTTGACCTATATAATTACCTGCACTCATTCCGCGGGTTAAGTCGTGGGTGAATACGGAGTAGTGGCTGATCTTCACACCATACACCAAATGCAGCAGGTTATATCTCGTGTTTAATAAATGACAGTGTTGATGCAGACCATGGTTCAACGCGAGTGTACCCGTTTGCTTTGCAAGCCCGTCTTGACTACCTACGTCTATACTTCGGACAGGATCTACTATACAACTCTTCTTATGACTATTTGCAGAAGAGGAACCAGGCTACAAGCGATGATCCACTGTCTCAGGTCTCTGATCGGGAGATCAAGAACCCGCTACGACATTAATAGACCATGGCCACGGACTGTAATCAATCCGACAGCCATGCACTGGCCTGATTTTCAATAGATCGTTAGCTGGGGCGCCACAATTTGAAACTTTCAGTGTCGTTAGACTAAAAGAATTGCAAACTTGCCGCCACGACCGTTGACGGATATTGGCCCTCGATTAACAGAGCTGCCCCTGTGTTGGAGGAGGGTTGGCGATTTTCTAATACATCAAAGACGCGTTGTGATGAATACTTCACCATCATCTTATCAAAGGCGTGGGGGGGATTACCCAGTAACATGAATGTCTCTCTGTCAATTGATTTCATCAACCAATATGGGCTTCGTAACTGGTGACACTGTCAAATTTTCATTCTGTCTGTTAGAGACCTTCAAAAGTAATGCGCCAAGTCAACACGAGCCTCTGAAGTCACCTTACCAGTTCCTTATCAAACATTTAATGGCTTCAAGTTCAGGATACTTTAGCTTGGACTAGCTAGTCATGAGCTTGAGAGTTACCCCTGGCCCGTCTGCCTATAAGGTTGGCTTTGGCACGTCATTCAGGGCTCTCCAAGGACAATCATTTGGTATTATGACATGGCTGAGACCGGAGTAGTCTTGAGGTGTGATCGTCGATCGGCTATCGTGACCAGTCTCGGGCTCGGGCACATGGGTCTGTCAAAGCAGAAATGCGTCAACAAGTCATCAACTATAGCAACGATTTCTGGACCCTGTATTTGAATCAAGTCTGCAAATGGTGTGGCATATGGCCAACACATAGACGAAAACTTGACCTGTATCATTCATTTCGAAATCACGGCCGAGATGACAGCCTGGGGACGGAGAAAGCTATACCTCCTTCGGGTTCCAGGCATGGGAAGCCAGAATTAGGAATGGGCTATAGTCAGTGGGTGGCTACTATGGCCATGGGACCCGACGTTGAAGAGGTCTGGCTGTCTGTTCTCGAGTGTCACTACGAATGGCGGGAGTATATGACTCCCCCTCTTTCGTCACGTCTTCTCCTGATACTCCCACAATGCGATTTGACCCGGATGTACCAGCTTCTCCCGCATTAGACGGTGAGGGACGACATTGTAGAGGCCAGGGTCTTCTGACGATCTCAACACCATACAGAAGCCATGTGGGTATTCGGCTCGGCATTGCATCTTTCTGCTGCACTTCCTCGCTACACATGTGAATAGAGCTACTTCCCAACCAGCCAATGTGAAGAACAATTACCTTGAGATATACAATTTAAGAAGATTGCGGCCCTTCCTAGAGAGCTATGCCATTCCATGATAATATCCGGTGCCTTCATCCTCTAATCGCTGGAGGCTCCGGGGCATCGTGGCGCTGGGCTAACGTGGATTGATCGAGGTTGATCAACCCCAGGCAGCGGCGAGAGATAACGAGTGACAGTACAGATGATCCTCGCCAGTTGGTCAAGATTGTAAGCCAATTATTTCAAAGGCTCTGGATACCTACCTACATACCTACCTAGTCAATGCAAGTCCACGTTGTGATAAGAATGCACGCGACGTGCTACTAGCAATCGGAATCATCATCCAAAAATCCCTCTATCTATATCTACCCTAGAGATGGTATTTGATTAATCAGAGTCGATTTCGAACGCGGCTTGCTAAATAGGGCTCACCATCCGTGGAACAGACGTCAACAGTATTGTGGTTGGAGAGTTCTGAAATCTTTATCGATTCCAGTAATATCTAGAAACGCTTATCGCGACACCAAAGATACCTTAGTCGTTGATAGTCACAACAACAAGTCATCGACGGCTAATAAAGCCTGTAATACAGGAGACCCTTTACCCGTTCAAGCTTGACCCAGTGCTCTAGACTTGCTGGCGAATAACCCAACAACAATACTCCGTAGGACAGACCTGTATGATCACCGAAGGTCCTGGGTAGAGCCAATCATGTTGGAAGATGTTGACAATATCGGATGAGACAATTTATTATGCTTAGAGACAGGCCCACCGCTTTTGTCCCGCACGGGTTAAGAAAGGTTAAGAAAGGTCAAGTCAGGTTGTCGTTGTCGAATGCTGAGAGAGATGCACAACGTCAGGGGCTCGAGCCAATGGTTCGGGCGGGAGAGGAAGGGTTACGAGGCAGGGTTAAGCTGCATGAGCATGGGCTGTTGTTTGCGGAAGTGCCTTCGCCAAACCAAGCATATTCAACAAATATCAACAACTAGTACAACACGCTTACTCCGCACAATCATATCACCAGAGGGAAAGGAAAGAAAAGAAAAGAAAAGAAAACCCTTGATAAGCCGGGGTCAACCGTACAGCCACAAGTTCTTATTTGAAGCTGTATCCGCCGACTGAACCCCAACTCCATGGGCGAAAATCGTGGGAGAAATGTGGGAAAATCTGGAGGATGGAGACACTATCCATACCTCTTTCTCGGCTCTAGGAATCCAATGGATGTGTGCTAGCACCAGGTGTCCACAGACATGCATGGAAAACATACAGTAGCTTACAGTAGCTCAATATCATCAATACACACGCTGTTCCGAGCTCTCCGCGTCCCCAGCCGCTAGAATATCGCTACCCCACTATTGGCTCCTTGTAAACCTCACCGCCCGAACGTCCACGACAGCCAAGCGAGGGAAAAGTGGCAGTACCAAGGTACGTCTCCCGGAGTCTGCCATATTTGAACCCTCCCCATCCCCGAACTATACTCCGTTTCTCTCTCTTTTCCTTCACCAGCAAACCTCGTCAACTTACAACCAGCTAAACAGCATATCCAAACTCTTTAAAACTCTTATTTTCGGTCAAAATCTCCCTCTCTTGACATCCATCTGCCCCGCTACCCCGCCATCAACAAACCCCCTCCAAAGAATCTTATCATAAAGACCAAGGCCTTGACCCTTGGTCACTACAGTCGTCAAGACGTTTTCCAATCTCCTTAACTCGTAAGTCATCTAATAGGATCCAAGAAAGACGATGACAGATGCTGACTTTACAAAAGGACGCACCACCCGTTCGCAGGAGCCCGCTGCTCAGCCGATTCCGGAGGCTCAGCGGACTCGACCTTTGAACAGTAAAGGTCAAATTTCAAACAGAACCCGTCCAATCTCAAACAATTCGCAAATTTCCACGTAAAGCCACCTCTTCTCATCATGGCTCCTCACGCGGAAGTAGGCACGGGCTCCTCGAACGGGGCGGTCTACAACGGCCGAGGTTCCTCAGCTACTCAGGACCTCTTCACCGTCAACTCCCCAAACGTCACCTACACTGATGCGGAAATTCGTTCCCGATACACCTACCGCACTACCAAGGTTGACGTTGATGCTAATGGCAAGTATGTTGCCACTCCAAATGAGACTCTCTATGACTTCAAGGTCGACCGTAAGATCCCTAAGGTCGGCATGATGTTGGTTGGCCTCGGAGGCAACAACGGCACTACCGTCACCGCCGGCATCCTCGCCAACCGCCGCCAACTCGCCTGGGATACCAAGGAGGGTCCTCGCGAGTCCAACTACTACGGCTCTGTTGTTATGGGCTCGACCCTCAAGCTCGGCCATGATGCCAAGACCCATCAGGAGATCAACATTCCCTTCCACAACATTCTCCCTATGGTTCACCCCAACGACCTTGTCATTGGCGGCTGGGACATTAGCAAGATGAACCTGGCTCAGGCCATGGATCGCGCTCAGGTCCTCGAGCCCACCCTCAAGGCCCAGGTCAAGAAGGAGATGGCTGAGATGGTTCCCCTTCCCTCCATCTACTACCCAGACTTCATTGCTGCCAACCAGGAGGACCGTGCTGATAACGTTCTCGAAGGCTCCAAGGCTTGCCGGGCCCACGTTGAGAAAATCCGCCAGGACATCCGTGACTTTAAGGCCAAGAACGGCCTTGACAAGGTCATCATCATGTGGACTGCCAATACTGAGCGATATGCCGACCTGATCGAGGGCGTCAACGACACTGCAGACAACCTTCTCAAGGCCATTGAGCAGGGCCACGAGGAGGTCTCCCCCTCAACTGTCTTTGCCGTTGCCTGTATTCTTGAGAACGCCCCTTTCATCAACGGCTCCCCACAGAACACCTTTGTTCCCGGCGCCATCGAGCTTGCTGAGAAGCACAATGCCTTCATTGGTGGTGATGATTTCAAGTCTGGCCAGACCAAGATGAAATCCGCCCTGGTTGATTTCCTCATCAATGCTGGTATTAAATTGACATCTATTGCCAGCTACAACCATCTTGGCAACAACGATGGCAAGAACTTGAGTTCCCAGAAACAGTTCCGCTCCAAGGAAATCTCGAAGTCCAATGTCGTTGATGACATGGTCGAGGCTAACCACGTTCTGTACAAGAAGGGCGAGCACCCTGACCACTGCGTTGTGATCAAGTATATGCCTGCGGTTGCCGACAACAAGCGTGCTCTTGACGAATACTATGCCGAGATTTTCATGGGCGGTCACCAGACCATTTCGTAAGTTGATGTCAATGTTTCGAATGCAATAGACTGCGACTGACCATTTTCAGGCTCTTCAACATCTGCGAAGACTCGCTTCTGGCCTCTCCTTTGATCATTGACTTGGTCATCATTGCCGAGATGATGTCTCGTATCCAGTGGAAGGCTGTATCTTCTGACGGTACTGCTACTACCGAGTACAAGAGCTTCCACAGCGTCTTGAGCGTCCTCAGCTACATGCTGAAGGCTCCCCTCACCCCTCCTGGCACTCCCGTTGTCAATGCACTGGCCAAGCAGCGCGCTGCTCTGACTAACATTTTCCGTGCTTGCGTTGGCCTCGAGCCGGAATCTGACATGACTCTTGAGCATAAGCTCTTCTAGTCGTAACGCATATGTTTCATACTCTTGACGTTGATTGATTTAGAGGGGGGATAGCTATAAGGACAGTCTTTACTGGATGCTCATGTTGGTATTTGAAAACTGAAAATTTATAAAAAACGGAGGAGAGATCAATTAGCCGCATAGAAAACTAAATTTAATTGTGCCATTATCCTCATGATATAAGAAAACACGATATAAATATACGTGCCATGTGCAATATCGCCGTGCAAGATGTCGGATTCATGCCTGGCCCTCGCCATGTATCCTCTGAGACATTGGAACTCAGGGGTGTTAATTGAATTTTACTGTGGCTGGCAAACCTTACGCGTGATTGATGCGTATCAACGCGTCTCTCCACGCCAACGCTTTTCCATGGCCCGCGCGTCGCGTTGAGCTCCCCACTACCACTTAGACTCGGGAGTTTCCATTATCCTCAGTCTCCCACAGATCAACATCCACTCTAATGTCAAAACAAAATATTATTCACTCCTGAGGACTAGATGCTAATTTGCTTGTTATTTCCATCTTTTCGCTGATCACTTTCTGTCAAAACTATACCTACCATCGATATCACAATGGCTACTCCCCCACGAGCTTCCTCCCACTCCTCAGAGGGTGGAACTCCCGAACCACTTTCACCACAGTCTAGATTCAAAGCGCAACTTGCAGCTCTTGAGAGTAGTGACGACGAGGCATCCTCTTCAAACCAATACAAAGACCATAACTCAAAAAACCACCTCAACCTTCCAACACAGGCCATACCTGATCAAGAAGCGTCCGATGAATCGGATAATGACATAATTAGGCCACGAGGCAAGCTGGCGGCCAGGATGCAACGGACATGGCAGCAAAAGGCGTCCGGGAGCTCGTCTTCTTTGCAGAGAGAAAGTACTGGGGACTGTATAGAGACGACCCACGAGCTAGGAGAGAAGGCGACTGAAGAAGTGGAGAAGGCAGACAATATTAGCATGCCCGATGCTGAATCGCAAGAGGATGATGCTCTTGTTACACGCCGAAGATTAGTTCGCAAGGCACCTTCATCACCAGCCTCGAAGCGCACCTCTCGTGGTCCCAGCCCAACACTTTTCGTATCATCACCTCTTCGCTCTTCGCCAACCCGATCTATACATAATGGCTCTGATTCAGAGGTTGACATGCCTGCCCTCAAATCCGATCGCTTTAAAGCGATGCTGGAGCGCCGCAGACAAAAGAGGCGTGACGAAGATGCCGCTAAAGAAGCAACAGAGGCCGCAAAACGGGCAAAGCAACAGAAAGTCACCCAGGAGATGGAAGAGATGGTCTCGGATGACGATAATTCCAGTATTACCGACGATGAAGGCGGCCGACGACTAACGCAGGCCGAGCGACCCAGTGCTCGTAAAGCCAGCAAGAAGGCCATCGAAGAGATGAAGAGAGAAACTCAGAGAATGTCGAGAAATATGCAGTTGGCACATGAAGCCAAGACACGAAAGAAGATCACCAAGAACAGTTTGTTTGAGCGTTTCAACTTTCGCCCGGCAGGTGAACCAGAACCAGATGTTGCCAGCTCGAGTAGGGTCCCGACACCACACAGCGATGTTGAAATGCAGGGTGTTGATACACCACCAAGTTCCCCCCCAGTTTCTAAAGAGACTGCCACCGCCGTTACAGATCCAGAAACTGCTCCTGGTGACGATGAATTTGACTTGCCAACTATAGACAGCCTGGCTGAGACAACCAGACTCAAACCAGATAAAGGAAAGGGAAAGGCTGTGGAGACTCGAACCGAACAGGAACAGCCCGTGCAAAATCCGAGGCGCCAATTTCGAGTCAAGCTTCCACCTATGAAAGCCAATGTGACCATGGTAGGTTCGGATGACGAGTTAGAGATTACAAACACCACCAAGGACAAGATTCGAGCTGTATTCGACATGGCGCCAGCAAAGAAAGCACAAGAACACAGTTCCGTTCAAGCATTACGCGCCCTGGCCCAACTAAAATCTCCCGGCAAGGAGACAAGGCGAAAGAACGAAAATCACGGCATGACAGCAGGAGAACTCCAGGCCTATCTGTATCAGAAGGCTCGGCAGCAAGCTAAGGTAGAGCGTGACCGCAGAGTTGATCTGCTCAAGGCTCAAGGTGTCGTTGTTCAGACCGCTGAAGAGCGTGAGCGTCAAATGCAAGACGCTGAGGACATTGTCGCTAGGGCAAGGGTGGAGGCACAGATGATCAGGCAAAAGGAGAAAGCAGCCGCCAAGAAGGAAGCGAAGGAGAATGGCGAAGTTGACCCCTTGGCTTGGGATGACAGCGAGGACGACGAGTATCAGGCATCTGGAAACGAAGCTGACGGAGAAGGATCAGTTGTTGAGTTGTCCGGATCTGAGGACGAGGAGGAACTCAGTGACGAGGAGCAAGCAGATGGCAATAACATGGTCGAAGTCGAGGCTCGAGATGGAGAGTCTGAGGCCTCAGCTGATGAGAATGACGATGCAACTCTTATTGCCAGTCAAGATGCTCAGGACGATATAGAAGAGTTCCCTGCTACAAGATACCGACGATTGCGAAAGCCTATTGTTCTTTCCGACGAGGAGGAGGAGGAGGAGGAGGAGGAGGAGGAGGACACAGTCGAAATGACACCGAGACCAAACACTACTGTCCACATGTCACCAACAGTCCCAAACACCCAATCTCCAACTGCACCTAGATCAGTCCTCCGTTCAGCAAAGAAGAACTTTATCCCTGGTTTACCGGTACAAGGGCCGGCCGGTCTCGGTCTCACGCAAATTTTCGCCGGTACCATGGACGACAGCCAAATGAATTCTGCAGACGGCCCAACCCAATCCCTGATGCCCGATTTCGATCATTTTCCCGACTCCAACTTCTCTGCGACCATCGACGAGCCCATGGAGGACATGATCGTGGACAGTCAAAAGAATGACAGCCAAAGGAATGCTCAAGACATCGCTCTCGACCTTTCTCAGTCTCAAATGCGCGGCCTGGACAGCTTGCTTCGGGAAGAGAGCACTCAAATTTCCGAAATGATTGATTTTACTCAGGATGGTGGGCTCCAAGACCAAACACCCTTAAAGAACAGATTTATCGAGGCACCAGTTTCGACTACAGAGACTATGTTGGTCGATCACGACGACCCGACCCAAGCTTCGCCACTCGTCCGCCGTGGCCGCCTTCGCCGCAGAATAGAGACATCTCAACGCATTCAGGAAACACCAGAGCCGGCATTTGCATACAAGACTGATAATGTTTTTGAAGCGTTGAGGGAGGGTGCCAAGAACGAACATAAGAAACGGCTCCAACCCGAGTTTGATCACAAGAACAGCAAGGCAAAAGAGATGGTTCAGGAGCAAGCTGAGGAATCCGAAGATGAATATGCTGGGCTGGGTGGTGCAGATGGCGAGGACAGTGACAATGAATCTGCCGCTTCACTCAAAGACATTATAGACGACACTGCTGGTAACGACGTTGATGGAGCCAAACTCGCTGCTTTATATGCGTAGGTGCTACATCCCGAATCATTTACATCAAGACTGACATTCCATAGCGCTCGAGAACAGGCAGAAGATGAGAAGCAGGTGGAGAAGCTTTTCAAGGACATCACGACTGGCATGCTTCGCCGTAAACGAGGTGCAGGCTACGACCTTGATGATTCAGATGATGATGGCGAGGCTCGCCGTCGAATGAAGCGTCGACAGTTTGCTAAAATGCAGAAAGCTCTATTTTCCGACGAGCGTGTCAAGAAGATAGCCGAGAACCCCGGAAATCAGGCCTTCTTACGAACGATCGAAGATCGTGGCAGTGATGATGAAATGGACTTTTTGGATGCACCAGAGGAGATTGTTGAGTCCTCACAGTCCCAGTCTCAGGATGAAAGCAGCGAGGCTCAGACTGTTCCTGACAGCCAACCTCAGAAGGTTTTCGGCCCTGCGGGTAACAGGGTCCCTGGCTATCTGCGTAGGACCAAGGATGGCAAGAAGCCCTCCAACATTGGTGAAGTTCGCGAAACTTTATCCGATCTGTTGGAAGAACCCCATGGTTCAGTTATCCCTGCAACTGAAGTGGGCTCAGACAGCGAAGGTGAAGACAATATTGCCACAGAAACTCGCAGCGATAAGGAGAATGATACCCCCAACCCCCGCCGTGGCCGTGTTGCTGTCGTTGATCGCATCAGTTTAAAACGCAATGGTTCTTCAAACGTTAGCACTGGCCGCCTCGCCTTTGCAACAGCATCAAGCTCCTCATTCAAAGTCCCTGCTCTGCTTCGCCGTGCTACTACAAATTCATTTGTATCTGGTACAGTCTCTACCACAAGCTCTGGTTCACCAGCACCGGCGAGCGGATTTGGTGAGGAGGCTAAGATCAAGAAGGGAGCCAGCAAGAAGAGCGGTGTACATGCTTTTGCTCGTGACAACGAGAGACGAGCAAAGCTAGAGCAGAATGAGCGAAAGAGAGAAGAAAGAAAGATAAAAGGAGCAGAGAGGAGAGTGGGGGTCGTAGGTGATTTATTGGGTAAGGGTTCGTTTGAATAAGCTGGCGCAGAGTGGAATTCGTTCTTTGATTTGGTTTATGCATGTTAGGGTTGAAAAATCAACATGGGATGGCGCGGAGTTGGGATGGACAAGACATGATATCGTAGCGATCCTATAACTAAGGTGTTAAATATAGCATTTAATTTGTTGAGCCTGTGCATCGTCCACATTTGGTTGTCTTGGTGGTTATCTCAAATAACATCCCCTCTGGAGGTATACCGACTCAAGCCTAAGTATGAATATCAGACTCCTGGGCAACTGCTTCTACAGCAGAACTTTCTGCAAGAGGAGAAAGAAGACGACCATTGTCCATAACCCAAGACTTGAGTGACTGAAGCTGCTGAAGTGGTGGTTCTGCCCGGGGCCGAACCAGGGCCGAACCAGTGAACGAGATGCCACAACTAACTCCCACAGAAGCGCCACCTCCACTGCATAATTATAAAGGAGGCCTTCTATATGCAGCATAGCCAATTCTGTTTGTCTGGATTACCAACTCAAGTTTCGTAGTGATTACTTCAGCCCTACGGAGTACATTCTACTACTATTGCCGTCCGTAGATCTTCAGACCGGTGCAATGAGCCGCCTATGCCTCGCTAAAAGTACAAGAGGACAGGTTCCGTGGTCTAGTTGGTTATGGCATCTCGTTAACACCGAGAAGGTCCCCGGTTCGATCCCGGGCGGAACCACCATTTTTGCAGCTTCGGTCCTCTGTTCGTTAACTTGAAGTCATCCTAGCCCTCGTTAGACCTCATTCAGTAATTGATCTGGTAGAACCACCAAGTTGAATGACGGACGCCTGTATAAATAAGCTTGACATTACCAGGAAATACCATCTCAGGCCAAGAATGGGACATGAAAAAATAAATCCTTTGAAGAACATGCGTCTGACTCTGTTTGTGAGCAGCATCGATAAAGAATTCAGCCTGTGCCTCAATTCCACACTTGCCATGAACTTGACGAATCAACAATCAACAGGGAGAACAATACACGGCGTTTCTGCGTGTCATCGAATAGAGATTCGCACTTTCGTGAAAAGGAAGTATAGACATAGACCTCCTCTCACATTGCCTTTCTTCTTAGACTCAATATGTACAGATATCACGGAGAGATGCTCTGCAGTGCAGAATATCAACGTATTTGGAAAATGAAGAGGAGGCAATAGGCTATCCTGGCAGAAAGAAGGGAGCAAAGAGGCCAAAGGAGAAGGGCCCATGCCAATGGCCTTGAAATAAGACTCCCCAACTGTTGTTGACCAAGCGAAAACTGCTTCCGAAGTAACCGCTTTCCATGACATTATCCTAAGTCAACTTGAAAATTGTTTTGTTTTCAAAGAGCTAACACGTTGGTGAGTTGTGGAAGTAGAACATAAGTAAGTAACTGAAACTGGCTATCGGCATAATTGTACAGTTGAAGTGCAATCATGTTATTACTTGATATGAATGCATTGCATCATGAACCTTGTGTGACTGGCTTCTATATGCTCTGGGTGTCACGCCATCAAGGTATATACTCTATATCGACACATCTTCTAATTCGTTATCATCTTTCACTTTTGGAACGCCGCACCCGAAAACTCTAAGCTGCCTAGACCCAACATTCTCTTGGTTGATAGCCAAAGTTCAAAGGCCTCTAACTTGATCTCCACGCGCATGAAACCAACCCATGCAGCAAACAACCGCAGAGCATTGAGTGGCCAAAGGAATGAGCCGTTTTGACCGATCTCTTCAATCTTCTCGTGGAATACGGTCTTGGTGCAATATCGTGCGAGGATCATGAACGAACGGATGGGACCCTGCCGTGTCTGGAGATTCTCGTCCAGGCTTCGAGTTAGGTCATTTGTCTTGAGAATTAGAAGGATGATGCGAGGCACGCGGCTGAGAAGCTGCACGAGGTCGACAATGAGACCCTCCTGCAAAGCCCCGCTCATTGTCTTTTGCTCATCCGCTGTTCGAGTCTCGAGGATAGATCCAGACTTGCTAACAATACTGTAGTCTCGACCGGTGATTGCTGAAGCAAAGAGGGGGAAATCCTTGTCTTCTATACCGGCAACCTCATGTGCATACTTCTTCATTCGATCCATGTCGCCATCAATAACCGCAAGCCACATCTTGGCGTATGATCTCCGCAAAGGAAGCTCTATGTCGCGGTAAAGACCATGATCATATAAAATCACGTCAAAGTTAGGACCTCGTCCAAGGCCCCGGCGGGTATTGTTCTTGCGGATTGCAATGTTGCCACCGTGAGGATCACAGTGCAGGGGTGCACCATCACCAAAGATCATTTCGTTGAAGATACGCGCCAACGTGGCAGATACTTCATCTCGGTCTATACCGTTCTTATCCAAATACTCCAAATCGTCGAGTCTGCTTCCCGCTTCGCACGCCATGACAATGATTCGCTTCTTAGCCCAGATGACCTCGGGGATAATCAGGGGTAGCTGTGGAATCTTGGCGAAGTGCTCCTTCATACGTCGGGCATTGTTGGCCTCTTCTTGGAAGTCAAGTTCTTTAGGAAGAGAAACGTCCATCTCAGAAGAGAGCCACTCAAGATCATATTCGGGGAAGAATCTTTTCAGGGTCGAAAATGTGTACCGGGTAAGCGCTAGATCCAGGGGTGCCCATGCTTCAAGCTCAGGATGTTGAACCTTGACCGCAACCTTCTGATTTGACCCCTTGATGGATGCCAGATGTACCTGAGCAAGAGAGGCAGCGCCAATTGGTTCAGGCGCGAAATCAGAGAAATAGTCCCAAAGCTCTTCTCCTGTATCTTTGCGAAACATATCCTCGATCGACTCAAGTGAAGATACAGGGCACTTGTCCTGCAAGGGGATGAAAGTGTTTGTCCATTCGGATGGTAGGAGGTAATTCATGGCGCTCTGGCGTAGTAATTAGTCCGATCGTTCGAGCTCCGAAGTTGATGGAGGTCATACCAGATGCTGGCCGAGTTTGATAAAGATCCCGCCGTTCTTTTCCAGCACAACAAGAGTCCGTTCGGCGCATCGTTTGTGACATGCCTTGAGCATGCTCTCCTGTGCATCATGGTCTGCTGTCGTTTCTCTGGCGTTTAGTGTTGTTCGGTAACTACTCAACATATTAGTTTCGCACCCGCTACACCCAATGACGAGTAAATACATACTCGTTGATACACACGGCGAGCGCAACCGCCACTCTTCCTGTTCGTTCTGCCGCCTCATAGCTACTCTTGATATCGTCGGTGAATGCAAGCGCGGTCGCGCCTACAGTACCAACACCAGCCGAGGCATATAACAGCGGCCGTTTAGGGCCGGACTTGTGACCATTGCTTTTCCTCGAGCCTCTCCGCGATGCGAAACCTCTTGCACTGAAATCTCGAAAGGGCTTACTTCGGACCAACTGACTTCTACAAGTCGAACAGGTCCATGACCGAGTGGCGATGCGATTCGCAAAGGCCGAAACAGATAAGGCGTTCATTTGACTGCCGATGGACTTTTAAGAAGAAAAGATGGTATGTAGTAAAATAGAATTGTACATTCTTAAGGAAGAAAAGCTAGTAGGAATTGACACCACAGAGGCCAGGCTTAAGGTAGGCTTAATTAGATCATGTCGTCAACCAAAATCAGGTCGACAGTTTTTTTGCTTGGGTGTGCCGATTCCGACAAACCTCCGTCTATCGCTCGGCTTGGGCCGGGTGCGATCTTCGGGGGCGAATTCTAGTACCTTAGTGACTTAGCCCGGCAGTATTTTCAGGAGAGGTGCTAGGTACGTCATGTGACTGCGCGACCGCGACTGTAACGCGCCTAAGGTCACCTCTTTACACGACCACGAAACCGATGTAATTCTCAAGTTGAGCTCCCTCCAACATCTACATCGTATGGGCCCTTTACAATCTCATGCAGCATAATTGCCAAAGTTGCACAGTCAGAAATATGATGTCTTTTTCTCCAGCGCCCATTTTCTCCGGTTCTTGGGACCATCGCCCTGCTGTCTCGTCGCCGCTCTCCTCTTCACCTGTGCGAGCATCATCGCCACTCTCACCAATTGACAGAAACGTGTGTCCGCAGCGTCAAATTCAATCTTCTCCCATCAAGCCCCCAAAGTTCAAGTTTTCCTCGCGTCCCACTCGGCCAAACCCAGTGAACAAGAAGCGGGATGAGCTACACGAAGGAAGAAGGAAGGTCTTCCTCCAGAATGTGCGACAGAGCCGTGAAGACAAGGCCTGGCAACGTAGAGACATAGAGGGACAGGTAGGGAGAGATCCCTTCATGTATTAGGAATGTTGCTAATTTGATCGCAGTTTTTAAAGACAAATTATCTTGCCGACCGAGGACAGCTGTCTCATGACGCTCCTGACATTACCGAGGCGGATATCGAGGATGCCATGACTTTCTACCAAGAGCAACCTCCCATTCCGGAACAAGACGAAGATGAAACGATGATGGATGAGGAAGAGCAGCTCGAAGCGATGCTTGCATCCTATGAGGAACAGCAACAGCAGATGGCTTCTTCACAACGGCCACCCTCGCCTCCACTATCAGACGAAGACTATGATGATGTCTTTGCCGAGCTCATAGCCCAAGAACAATTTAAACAGAATAAGCCGCCCCGACCCCAAGACCAGATCGATACTTCTGGAGACATTGAGATGCAATGACGTTCTTTCTTGTTCTTTTCTTTTACTCTTGCTTTTCCCCCCCCCTATTCAGAACTTTACGCGTTTGCTCGCTTGGCGTTGGGGTTAGTCGGATCACCCAGGAAGGGACACGGCGTTCAGGAAGTGCCAGTGGATGTCGTCAGATGTGCACACATATTATTTTGACAAAGGGTATATAGATGGCTTGGGGTCAATAACCAAGTTCCTTATCTACTGAGGGTTGCAGGCTTCGTCTCCTGGATTGAGGGCATCTTGTGCCGATTGCATGTCTCCAACTAGATCGGAAGGGGGTGATCCTGCCGCTTGCATCTAGACAGGTTGTCAGTGATATAGACCCCACCAGTGAGAATAACAGGTAGATGAATCATACCTTTTGCATCTTATCCACAATGAATTCACGGTCCGCCGCATTGGAATCCGAGTACGTCTTCTCTTCGAACTTGGCCACTATCTCTCGTACAATGGACTGTTGCTCCTCGTAGCGCTTCAAGTCATCCTTCTGTGTCGAGTCACGATTCTTGATAAGCCATTCGGGGAATTTCTCATCGAGTTCCTTCATGGGCTCATACAGAATTTCCTTGTTAGTGAGCTGCTCCATCATGCCCATGAGCATTTTGGAGAATTCTTCCTCGCTGCCGTCGCCTCCTAGATCACCAAGGTCGCCCGAAGACAACTGCTTGAGCATCTCAGACATGAAATCATCAGCGGATCCCGACGCAGCAGCAGCAGTAGCTTGGTCTCCAGAAGCTTGCATGCGCTCCATGGTTCGCTTGATGGTGTCTTGGAACGATGCATCCTCAGGTGGTGCTTGGGAAGAAGGCCCTTTGGAAGTGCTTGGAGGTGGTGCATCACCAGCACCTTCTGCCGCAGCGATGTGCTTGAAGATATCCTCAAACTGTGCTTGCATGTCAGGCTGTAATTGTATCAGCAATCATATTCTCGTTGGTATTGCTAGATGAAATAAAACGCACAGACTGTTCAAGTTCGCCTAGTAGATCGGCCATACCAGCCTGGAGCTGCCTAGCAAATTCATCTTCTGAGAACGCATCCTCCACTTCAGGTTGCTTGCCGGAAGCAGCGCCCTTGGGAGCTTCTGGTTTACTGGAGGCAGCAGCGGCTCCAAGAGGCTTGGGTTGATCTAGCTTGACGGTAGAGAACTCTTCCAGCATATCTAAGAACAGTCAGTCGGGTTTCCTCACAGCTCTATGCCTTCTCACAGACCATCTAAATCATCCAAGTCGTCCTCGTCCGGGTCTGGAACCTCGTCCATTTCATCAACGGTTATTGCGGCCTTGGGGGCTGGGGTTGGCAAATCGTCAGTCTTCTCTGCTACAGTTTCTGTCGTGGCGGCTGCTTCTTGGGAGACGGGCTGTTGCGGGGCAGCTTTGGGCGATGGGTCTTGAGGAACAGCATCATCAGGAGCAGTATCTCCGGCAGAAGCCTCGTTTGAGGCAGAATTATGAGGCTTTGAATCTAGAGAGGGAGTCGCTAGACTAGAGGCCGGAGTATGAGCGGTTGGAGCATCAGGCATGAGAGTGTGAGATGAGGAAGCAGCATCAGCATCAGCCTCGGCTTCAGTCTTGAGGTCTGTGGTATCCTCAATTTCATCCTTTTTGTCCTCTGTAACCTCATCTTTCACGCCCTCTTTAGCAGCCTCTTTGAGTCCCTCCGTGGCCTCCTCCTTCAAGGTGACTTCCGTGTCTTTGTCCATGCCCATGATGATATCTGCCTCGTCTTTCCCAGCCCCCACTTCTGCCGAAGGAAGCGGATGAAGTGAGATTGATGATGGAAGTCAGCCAAGTTCAAATTATGCCTTATAAGAAAGGACAATGATGGCGGAAGGTCAATAGAGTGAAGTTTTGTGATGAAAGGACCAAGCCGTAAGTGATTTTATACCTTGGTACGTGGGCAATCTAAGGGATCGATGCCCGCCCGCTTCCAGATTAACTCAATGACTGAGCCGAGGTGACCTATGATGCGGCGCTAGCAGGTTCGCACCTCAAGTGGCTTGCCTTCCACTTGATTAACAAGTGCCCCCCCCTGCAGTACCTAATACCTAAGGTAGTGGTGAACGGTACCTATCTACCTACCTTAGTAGGTAGGTAGACGAAAGGATTCAGAAGGTCAACAAGCCGCAACAGCGCAAATCACCCCCCGGACCTAGCGTGAGCGCCCTGGGCATTTAGGTGACCACTTAGCGGGGTTTGCCGGAAAGGCATCCATGCCCCGACTGGCGTCTTTCAACCAACGACAACAGGTTCTGGCCTGTGCATCGAATCATCAACAAGGCGTCGTTTCGTGAATTGTACCTTGGGCACGATTGCGCAAACGATAGGTCCCGCCTTTGAGCTGACTTTCGATTTGTTTCTTTTCGTGTCAGATACCTATACTTCCACTCTGAAGCATTTTCTTCCCAGCAAACCGAAAACTTGACCGCCAGAGCTGTGCAAGCTCCTCTCCAGGGACTTTTTATCCTGCCGCAACTCGCGTCGCACCTCAGCTTTCCGATCTCTCACACGATTCTCGATAATCTTTCTTTCTCATATCCTTCGCCTACAAATATTGCCGCCCTCATCCCACGTCTGATCGACATAGTTGAACGACGGAATCATGGCGCTTTGCCAGAATCGATTACAAGAGGAGAGGTGAGATTTATAATGCATAGTCCCCGGACTTGACTGAAACCTCAATAGGAAGCAATGGCGACGAGACCATCCTTTCGGGTTCTATGCCAAACCTCAGCGTACCAAAGAAGGTGTACTCGATGTCAAAAATTGGGAATGCGGAATCCCTGGCAAAGAGAACACTATTTGGTCTGGCGGACTCTTCAAGCTGACCATTGCTTTCCCTGATGGTAAGTGCCAACCGCACAATATAGATTAGACGGCGCTAATACTTGTTCAACGCAGAATACCCTACAAAGCCTCCCAAGTGTAAAGCCTTCTCGACCACAATCTGTGAAGGCCGCCTTGCTAATATAAACATAGGCAAATTTGTCCCCCCGCTGTTCCACCCCAATGTGTACCCTTCAGGAACTGTCTGCCTCTCCATCCTCAACGAAGAGGAGGCCTGGAAGCCTGCGATCACCGTCAAACAGATCCTTCTCGGTATCCAGGACCTTCTCAACGACCCTAACCCCGAGTCACCTGCCCAAGCGGAGGCATACAACCTCTTCAAGAGAGATCGTGCCGAGTACGAGAAGCGAGTTCGCCGTACGGTTCGAGAGAACCCCACACCTTGATGAAACGTTCGGGGGCGTTGGGAGAGAAGAAACCTTTTAGACCAAATTTTTCTTTGTAAGGCACCTCAGGCTACGGCGTTTATAGGGAAATACCAAGGCGGAAAGTTACTCAGAGTCCATGAAGTGGACTCCACGCATTACGGAGGCATGCTATATAGCACAGGATGATAAGAAGAGCTTTACAATACAGCAAGAGATAGGTGCTAGCGCAACGTCGTCAAGAATCCTTTTCATACTGGGCAACGAGCAGGCAGTTCACTGCGACAGTGCGCTTCTTTGAAATTCGTTGAAGTCTTCTTTTCGTAAGGAAACCATTTGTCTCGGGACTGTCGAAGAGCCACTATCCTTGTCAATCCGTATTTCTTGGGCTGTCACCGGCGAGTGAATCACTTGCGGCTGCGTTGTCGGGATATGCCCGACCCACTCGGTTACGTCGCAAACGAGAGCGGTTGTCTTGCGTGTGAAAGCTGTCGTGGGAAATGGTTGATGGGGGAGTTTGGTATGAGAAGGCCAGAGTGATATGTGTGACGGGGCTGCGTTATATGTAAGTTTTGAAGAACAGTTTCTTTGTAAAGTATCTCGTATGTCCTGATAAAACACGTTGATCTTCATTATCGATAGCATACTCTGAATTCATAGTTTTGTTAATTTCATCAGAGCCTGTCAACGTTGGTCTCGTGACGTGACAATCGAGAGCCGCATGTCCGCCGTATTTCCCTTATCAAGCCCATAAGTCAAAGTTTATTCAGATTATGTAAACTGGGCCGGGAACGCACAAGCTCAAGGGCTAGACTACTTCATGCTGCCAATTGAGTCTGCTGAATTACAGGCCGAAATCGGCCGGGAGATTTACTCACACCTCAAAAATGTTTTGGCTTGGCTTGGCATGATTGCGCCGGAGGAGTGCAAAGCCGTTATCTCGCAGCGGACAGATTCTTCCGTCCATTTACAAGCGAGGAAGATGGGGACTCGATTTCAGTTGAGACAAACGAGTCAAGCTGCCCGGATCCTCACAGCACAAATGAACTGGCCCGGCATCTTCACTCATGCTGGCAAGCTGGTCACTGTGGTAGTGGGGAGATGCTCATCCGCGTCCGCAGCGGAGTATGTGGTGGATAACCTTACCAAGTTAAAGACTTCCATATGATTGTATCGGCCACGGCCGTTAACCGCTAATAACCTTGCGGCTTTGAAGTATTGGTACTGTCTGTTCTGGTACCCATGGAGGGTAGGTATCTTAGTACCTACTTATCGCCTGTTCTGTGCCGGCGGAAGGAGTGTGGAGTTTCTTATGACTCCTCTTTTTTCTCTCGCCCGAAACTATTGCTAAATATTAATCTTGCTTCGCCCTTTCTCTTCCTCCTACCATTCTTCTTCAAGCACTCCCCTTCGTGATACACACGTAACGCGCGCATTTCACAGCAACCGCTAACATGTGTGGTATCTTCGCCTGTCATCGGTACGCTCCCTCCCTTGCGAAATTGAACATGGATCTGTTTTGGTGGTTTGGAGGGGCATGATGACCCCGCCATCAGTTGGGATTGGAATTGAAATCACCCCGCGGTCGGAAGAGGAAAAGAAGAATCATGGCATGACTAACATTTTGCGTCTCTGCAGTCATCCTGACGTGGAAAAGTTCAAGCCCACGGCCCTGAAGCTCGCAAAGCAGTATGTATCACACTGGTCGACTAAGGCATAACCCTTCCAATTAACCTGAATTACGCAGAATCCGTCACCGTGGCCCCGACTGGAGTAAGTAAAAACAACACCAATGCTGCAGCCCTCACGGTCGCAAGTACTAAATTAGAATGTTCAGGTGGAAGCGTGATTGCCAACCATACCAGTAAGCCCAATTGAATCCCAAAGCACAAAAGCTGCTGGTTCTGACTCTCTGGTTTAGTTCTCTGCCATGAGCGTCTCAGCATTGTCGGTGTTGGTAAGTCGAAAGTCTCGGGTTCAGACGCATCCTTTAGCTGACGATTATTCCTCCAGAGTCTGGAGCCCAGCCCCTGACCAACGCCGACGACAGCATCATCCTCGCTGTCAACGGTGAGATCTACAACCATCGTCACATTCGAAAGAACCTCAAGGAGCAATATCACTTCAAGACCACATCTGATTGCGAAGTTATCATTCCCCTGGTAAGAGGACTAATTCATGGATAGCTTAAGGAAGAATAACAGGCTCACAATAGATATCCTAGTACACCGAGTTTGATACCGATTGCCCCAACCACCTCGATGGCATGTTCTCTTTTGTTCTCTACGACAAGAAGCAAGATCGCACAATTGCGGCCCGCGACCCTATTGGTATTACCACCTTCTACCAGGGCTGGTCCTCCAAGGAACCCGGAACCGTTTACTTCGCCTCCGAGCTGAAATGCTTGCATAGCGTTTGTGACAAGATTGTTGCTTTCCCCCCCGGTCACGTTTACGACTCCAAGACTGGCGAGACGACTCGCTACTTTAACCCGTCTTGGTGGGACCCTAAGAAGGTTCCCAGCAACCCTGTCGATTACAAGGTTCTCCGACATGCTCTCGAGAAAGCTGTCCGAAAGCGACTCATGGCTGAAGTCCCCTTCGGAGTTCTCCTTTCCGGCGGCCTTGATTCGAGTCTGACAGCATCTATCGCTCAGCGTGAGGTGACCAGACTTCGAAAACAGGCTCTCGAGGCTAACGGCAACGTTCTCCCTGTCGAAAACCCTGACACTGGTGAGGGTCTGGTCGGTGTTGACGATGATGATCACCTTGATACTTTGACATACCTTCCCCAGCTCAACTCCTTCTCCATCGGACTGCCTGGTTCTCCGGACAACAAGGCCGCACTTGAGGTCGCCAAGTTCCTCGGTACCAAGCACCACGTCATGACCTTCACCATTGAGGATGGCCTCAACGCTCTTTCAGATGTTATCTTTCACCTTGAGACCTACGATGTCACTACCATCCGAGCCTCCACCCCCATGTATCTCTTGTCAAGAAAGATCAAGGCCATGGGTATCAAGATGGTTCTGAGTGGAGAGGGAAGTGACGAGATCTTCGGTGGCTACCTGTATTTCCACGCTGCCCCTGGTAAGGAGGCTTTCCACGAGGAGACAGTTCGCCGTGTCAAGAACCTGCACTTGGCTGACTGCCTGCGAGCTAACAAGTCCACCTCTGCTTGGGGCCTTGAAGCTCGTGTTCCCTTCCTCGATAAGGAGGTAAGTTCAGCTCTGTTGTAATAGTTGTTCCCAGAAACTAAGAGTCGTAATAGTTCCTCGAAACATCGATGAACATCGATCCTCAAGAGAAGATGATCACCAAGGACAGACTTGAGAAGTACATCATTCGCAAGGCTTTCGATACCTCGGACGAGCCAGACGAACAGCCATATCTCCCTGATAACATCCTCTGGCGACAGAAGGAACAGTTTTCCGATGGTGTCGGCTACGGCTGGATCGACGCACTCAAGGACAACGCCGAGAAGCAGGTGACAGACGAGATGATGAAGAACCCCAAACCTGAGTGGGGTAACGATATTCCCGATACCAAGGAGGCGTACGTTGATACCGATTTCTTGCAGTTGAGTGAGACTAACAATGAATAGTTACTGGTATCGATGCATGTTTGATGAGCACTTCCCCCCTCACTGCGCCTCGACCGTCATGCGCTGGACTCCCACTTGGTCCAAACAGACTGACCCCAGTGGCCGGTACGTAACTTCTCTGTCCCCAGAACTGCATGGTCGGTGGCCCGAAAGAAACACGCTTGCTAATGTCTGGTTGCAGAGCCATTTCCACTCACAACGCCAAATACGATAACGCGGCTTGATGATATAGCGAATCGAGCAAACATCAAGCACAGCAAGCTTGCTTGCCTCATTGTAACTTACTGCCATGTAAGAGATGTCTGGGCCAAAGGAATATGAAGTGTATGTCTTGGGTGTCGTTCTCCTGAAAGAAGAGAAAAGGCGTCTTGGATCTTGCTTACCAACCAACCGCGGAATGATGACGGGAAAGGGTACGGAAAGATAGGGGCGTGGGAAAATAAAATAAAAGACAAGAATTCTAGAAACAAAGCATCGCATCGTTTGCATAGTTCAAGCGTCGGCGAATGGTCGCTTTCACAGCAGTTTGAAATTGGCAGCAGTAGGGGCAATATGTCGTCCTGGTTTGTCCATGCATGAAGGGTCTTGACGTGAAATGGTTGCAAAGAGGGTGTGGCCAACGGACCAATAGACGCGAATGAAACCGGACATAGACACGTCGAGTTCGGCCTTCAATTTACGGGTTTATCAGAAAACTTCTTTGGTACGGAGTACAGGTAGTACCTCAACCTCCTTGCGGGCATACTTACCAAAGTAATGGGTCTGAGGTGTTGTTTCAGCCGCTAATAGTGGTCAGTGAGTGATGGAGTCACATGAGTTGTTAGTTGTTAGTCTCTGAGCTGTTCATGCGTTGACAACATGCAAACTGAATAAGGGATATCCATGGACGGACATGATGATGAAGGACTCCGTTGGGCAGCGAGATAATTGTATGCAATGGACTTGGCACCCCAAAACTCTACTACCTTTAGTACTAACACAGTGGCATCTGTATGTACGAAGCCTCAAACCGGGAGGATCAGGCAATAACCACCAACCTAGGTACGGAGTAGGGAATTTGACGTTGCGATCATGAATGGTCTGGTCTGTCCCTCGGGAAATGGACGTAGCCCATCATCCAATTGACTTCTCTCTCCTCTTTGACCAACTCTTTTCGTTGCCATCGTTCATTACCCCTCCACGTGGGCCCCGGCTCTGGGGGATATTGCTTAAATTAATTACATGATCTCCAGCTAAAGGCTGCCTTTTATCACCCGGCCAAGTGACAATGTGACACAGACCCGACATCAGCCGACTTGGGCTACCCATGTGCAAATTCCTTGCTGGGCGGCGCACAGGGCAGCTTCAGAGCCTGGCACACAAGAGCTTCCCGAGCTATGCACTGAGCCTGAGCTGGTTCCAGCGGGGTTCCCCAACAAGAAAACCCTGTGTAGGAGATCAGCCCTGTGTGAGTCTGATCCCAAGTATTTTCTAGTAAGTAGGTACCTACCTAGGTAGTAAGGTAAGGCAGGTAGGCTCCATCGTCTCCCACTCTCCTACCCCGTTCGTTTCTCTCACATCTCTGTCGAAATTCCAACTTCATTTTCATCACAACTTTCCTTTCGAGACTTATATCTTTCGATACCATCCACCGCCACTATGTCTGTCCCTGCCTTCTCCGACATTGCCAAGCCGGCCAACGATGTATGCTCCTCTCTCCCCTCCGTCGTCTCGACACCTTCTATTGCTCTGTTTTGATTTCTTGGGCTGTGACAATATCGAGAATTGAGCTCCTCATTCTTCGCTCTTTCGGAACTTACGTGATGGAATGAATTGGAGCATCAGCCTCCAGATCCCCTATTGCATTGACCTGCTCCGCACGATCATCCGCTGCTATAGATTCTTGAAGTTTACGGGCTCTGCTAACTCTTGCGCCGTTTATAGCTCCTCAACAAGGATTTCTACCATCTCTCTGCCACGACCTTCGAGTTCAAGGACACCGCCCCCAACGGTGTTGCTTTCAAGGTTACCGGCAAGTCGAGCCACGAGAAGGCCACCTCTGCTGCTGTAAGCATTCCCGTTTCCGCAAACTCAATGGCAAGCCGTTGTTCCTCGGGGGTTCGGAAGTTAGTGTTCGGTCAACCGCGGCTTTTGGTGTTGTTGACCAACTTGATTCACTACATCTTCATCACAAACGAGCTCTTATCGAAACGAGAAAACGGCCTTGCATTTTGGGGTGTCTTTTTTTCTGCCTTCGGGTTACTGACTTTAGTCTTCAGATTGAGGGAAAATACACCGACAAGCCTACCGGTACGACACCACCATCTTTTCCTTCAACACCTTCTTCGCTTTCACCATCTCCGTCTCCACCACCCATACCCAAACCCCGCCGCAAACAGAATCTCCCCTCTCTCAGCGTCTCGCGAATCCTTGGGCCTAAATCAGGCTGGCCGGTCGGATTTGCGACGTTTCTTCAACCTGGCTATGCTCAGCTGCTAATGTTCTATTCCCGTACAGGCCTGACCCTTACCCAGACCTGGAACACCGCCAATGCTCTCGACACCAAGATCGAGGTCGCTGACTCCCTCGCCAAGGGCCTCAAGCTCGAGGGTCTCTTCAACTTCCTCCCTGCTACCGCCGCAAAGGGTGCCAAGTTCAACCTCCACTTCAAGCAACCCGGTTTCCACGGCCGTGCCTTCTTCGATCTCCTCAAGGGCCCTGTTGCCAATGTCGATGCCGTTGTCGGCCACGAGGGTTTCCTAGCTGGTGCCTCCGCTGGCTATGATGCTAACAAGGCTGCTCTGACCGCCTACAGCGCTGCTGTTGGCTATGCTGCCCCCCAGTACAGCGCTGCCATCACCGCTTCTGATAACCTCAGCGTCTTCGCTGCCTCTTACTACCACAAGGTCAACTCACAGGTTGAGGCTGGTGCCAAGGCTACCTGGAACTCCAAGACCGGCAACGCTGTCGGCCTTGAGGTTGCTAGCAAGTACCGCATCGACCCTGTCTCTTTCACCAAGGTTTGTACAACCAAATTCTGGGTGTTGTAGAAATGAGTGACTGACTCGCGCTCCAAAATATAGGTCAAGATCAACGACCGTGGTATTGCTGCCCTTGCCTACAACGTCCTCCTCCGAGAGGGCGTCACCCTGGGTCTTGGCGGCTCTTTCGACACCCAGAAGCTCGACCAGGCTACCCACAAGCTCGGTGCTAGCTTCACCTTCGAGGGCTAAATTTCTCTCAGGAGTTGTAGATCTTCCAATAGCAGAGAGTCGTCGTTAAAATGTCCACTTCAGGGCTGTTCTCCCCTCAGCAGCTCCTTGTCCCTTTCAGGCTTGTGTGCGGTGGTCTCCGGGGATGTAGATTATGTTAAATAAAAAATCTCGAAGATGATATCATGGCAATTGTTTGTTACTCGTACTGCCAGGGTATAGATTCCATCTATGAAATGTTTTGAAGTAACGATACCGTTTAAAATATAGGGATGAGGAACGCAAAGCCTCATAATGACACTTATTCTCTAGGAGACACGCCCAGTTTTCCTGTCTGCAGTCTATCGCTGCTCAAGTCTTGTTCTTTTTTCTCTGCCCAATGCTCATGAACTGAATATATATGAGAGGCGCCAGTATCGCAGTGGCCAGAATGCCCGATATTATGATAAAATGGCCTGTGGTGGTTGTCTGAGCCTCAAAGCCGATGTCATCGTCGCCCATTGCGCTTCTTTGTCTCCTATCTTTGCGCCGTTGGTCCTCTCTTCGATGTGTTCGCGTATGCCCCGCCTTGTCAAAGTGAGGAACATCATTCTGATGTCCAAAAGGGTCATCACCAGGTCCCATTCCCCCATGGGAAGATTCATGACTAAAATGATCCCCCCATGGACTCTTCTGGCGACTATGCGATCCTCCTTGTTCATGTGTTGATGTGCTTCGACCACCAGTACTCTCTTCGTGGGCCTTGCGGCGCTTATCTGCCTGCTCTCCCCAGCCTCCGCTACGGTAAAAGCTAGGCGGCGGACCGCGAAAAGTGCCTCTCCTGCGACTCAAACCCGATGGTGCACGACCGCCAGGCTGATGAGAGTGGTAAGAGCCGTGATGGGAGTGAGTTTGTGGTGGGTGGTGGTGCAAACGAAGGACATCGCGATCGTAAGCTGCTCGACGAGTCTTGTCAGACAGAACAGTATATGATTCGGAGATCAGGGAGAACGTCGAAGATGCGGTTGGATCAGATGGATTTGCATCGGGATGGTGGGTTTTTGAAAGAGAATAGAAAGACCTGAAGTGTTAGCTTTCCACACTCCACAAGCATCATAGGGAGGGACAAAACTTTTTTATCTCAGCGGGTGTTGCATCGTGCCTTATGTTAAGCCTCTCGTAGTGATTCTTATGCGCGACCTCATCATGCCGCCCTCTTCGATGCTGAGCTCGCAGCCCAAATGCGACGCTGTTTGATGTCCGACACCGGAGCAATTTGTTGCTACATGTTGAAAGAATTGGCGTGGGGCGTAGGCTACAGAGGGAAGAGGGACGCAACGGCATGCCGCATTACGGCCGAGGAAAGAGAGCAACTAGGTAGAGAGGGTGAAGGAGAAATTAGAGGAGCCGTTGGAAATGTTGCGGAAGATTCGTGTAAGTGAGTGGCGTAGCTAGGTGGGTTCTTATTTTCGATGATGTAATCGCTGGAGGTAGATAGTATGCGTCAGGCGGGGTCATGCGCGTAGCGGGGTGATTCATCATACCTCAGGTGGCTTTGAGTGTGTTCATGGTTCACAATGACACCAATTTGCTGCAGGATAGAGTGTTTCTGAATCATCATTGACTTCTATTATATAAATCATTCCACTAGTACATATTCAACTTGGATCCAGTGGGAAACCCCTGCGTACACTGCTCTTCCAGTATCATAACGCGACTCGGGATAGACTTGATGTAGACTTGATTGAGAAACGTAGTGGGTGGGAAGTAATGTTGGGAGAAAAGATCGTTGCGATAGGTATTTCGTATACCAACAAAAACAAACCATGCACTTGTTACACCAAGGTAGTCCATTAAAACACCAATAGCCCATAGCTGTACCAGGTCAAGAAAGCCTATAGATTAATGACCAAATTTCCACCACGTTGTCTTTTTCTTGGGAACCTCAACTTCCTCACCCTTGGGACGCCGCAGGGGATGAGCCTCAGTGTTGAGCACCCACTCATCCAAGTTGATGACGTTGGGATCATCAAATGTGAGATAGAAGTACTTGATTGTTTCTGACATCCAGAATGTCTAGCGAAAGTTAGTTTTTGCCAATGATTTGAGAACGAGCGCGACCTACCTCCATGTTATCACGCTTGTCGCTACCTTTCCTGTTAACGTCACTAATTGTAGCAAAAGCCTCTTGGGTCTCGGTCTGCTTGACGATGCCCTCCCACATACGCCAAGCAGCAGTACGCCAGACATCATCGCCGGTGATGCGCCACATGTAAAACACGCTCTCGATGGCCTCAGGGCGCAGGCGGTATTCTGAGTTTCTAACTCGAATGAAACCCTCTGGGAGCTTATCCTTCTTCTCGACAGGCTTGTCACTCCAGCGGCACTTGCTGGTGATGGACTCACAAGCTTCAAGCTGAGCGATTTCGGGCATAATATTGGTGGGGAACGCATCGTATGCCCAGACACAGCCAGCAGTGAGACGAGAGCCGAGATCAACGAAGTCGCTCCGAGAAAGGAGTTTACCTGCCAGAGCATATGTGCCACCGACAAAGCATGTCAAATGCTGCATCTCAGCGGTCAGCTCAGGCTTGCTACCCTCTTCGCCTGCCAAAACATTGCCAGACATCAGAATATCCAGGTCCTCGGGGTTACGAGGCTTGTACAGAATATGCTTGACAGCAGTATCAAGTGCCTTGGTGGTCATTTCGACATACTCAGAATCCAGGCCACCCAACAAAGCATGCATCTTGGGCAAATACTCGTAGAGCGAATCTGCGCCGGCGCCGAGGGTAAAGCGAGCTTCGTCAACTTTCTCATCGCGGTAGTTCATAACATGGGGCCACAAGCCAGGAATTTTGGTCTTGTCCTGGTTACGGTAGAAGAACTGCTTAATGCGCTCAGTAGCATCGTAGTACTTGGGATTGCCAGTGATCTGGGACAGTCGGGTAAACTCGAGGCACATTGAGCCTCCCGCAGCGCCAGACATGGATGCGTCCGCCTGCTGGGAGCCACTCTTGGCAGCCTTGAAATAGAGCCAGTGGGATGGCAATCGATTGGGGGTATCGAACGCGGCGTAGAGCATTTCGCCTAGCTCAATGGCCTTGCCGAGCAGAACAGCTTCGTCAGAAAGCTCGTAGGCGGAGAGGAGGCCACCGAGATGACGGATAGCCACCTCAAACAGATTGAGGTATTCGTCTCCAGTCCGCGACCAATCGATCATGGCGACAACCTTGACGGCTTCCCTGAATTCATCCTTCATATCAAGAATCCACAAAGTGTCGAGGGCATCGACGATTTGGGCAGCCCAACCAGAAAATGTCGTCTTTCCGCGGAGGGACACGGGTGCGAGCTCATCCCAGCCCCACGCATGCTTCTTGTAAGCTTCCCAGCTCTTGGTAAATGCTTGCTTGATGGCTGCTTTCCTAGCCGTGGTTTCGCTGTCTTCTTTATAGTCTTCGGTGCGCTCTTTCTGAATTCGTGGCAGTAGTTTGAACGTGCCGTTCGGTGGGCTCTTGACATCCTCAACTGGGTGGAAGACCTGCTGCTTGCTCCAATCGTAGCTACTCGGAAGATAGTTATATGTGCCAATTCTCACGGTACGATAGCGCTCGTAGGGGCGGAAGTTATGGATCAGGAACCATGTGATGGCGATGAAGAGAAAGAGGCTAATGTAGCGACGACCTGGTCGTCCTTGAAATGTGGCTAACATGGTTATGATATTTGCATTACGGGGTGGAACGGTCAGATGTCGAAACGATGTAGTTATCTCAGCGGGTTGGTTAAAGGCAGGTAGATGAATAATGAATAATTGGATCAAAGGAGCGACGTGAAGGGCGAACTAAGCATGAAAAGCACCGCGTAGCGAACGTGAAGGAGGGAAAAGGGAAGAGTCAAGGTAATTTGCATGAGAAATATGTTACCTTGGTAGGTATCTACCTACCTACCTACCTACTAAGTAGTAGTAATCAAGCACAGTTCCGACCGACCTTGAGTAGGGAATGTCCTGTATCTCACTAAATAAATGTGCGGCGCAAACGTGGAGGCTCAATAGAGAGACAGGAGAGTAAGGGAGTGACATTGGCCCTGTTAGTGGAAGCCAAGTCCGCCAACTCCAAGGGAGGGAGGGTTGCATATGCGCCTATAAGGGGGGAGGCTTGCGTTGGTTGTTTATAGCTAAGGTAATGAGCCGCGTACATACAACAAGCCCCCTGAAAGATTCCCCATAGGCTTATTGTGATCACAATTGCTACCGTACCTTATGTAGCCATTCTCAATTGAATTCAAAGTCCATAGACGCCCCGCGGCGTCGCGTCCGTTGACAACAATCCACGACAAAGCCCTGCCTGCCCCGACGGGACGGGACTGGGGGGCCAGGAGTGTGATCTCATAAGTACCTTTGTACCCTGGTAGATATCGGGATTTGGTGTAATGGTCCAGGCCCCAATAGTTTGTCCCCCACCACAGCCGTTCACACTTAACAAGCAGGCCACCTTAGTCACAAGCCAGCTAGCCCCTGTGCCCTGACCCAATCTGTCCCCCCTGTACTGAGTACTAGGTGAACTGTCTCACACATGATTCTTTAGAAGAGCAATGGTTCAGAAGAAGCAACTTCAACGTCCACATAGTATATTGGCATCCCTTAGGTCTTTGGCGTACAGTATATGTTCTGATTAAAGACACAGTGGAGTGTCAACCTGGAATATGCCACCTTGTTCAGATAACCCATGGGATGCCTTTTTCACATTCCATGAACCATTCCTTGCCTCACAAGAACTCATCTGCATATTGAAGACACTTATTCCTGCATGAGATGTTCAAGGTCAAAAGAACGGCTCAAGTTTGCTATCTAGTTATCTGGTAAAGACTGACCAAGGCCAACTCAGAATTTTAACGTAGGGTGCCAAAACACCAAACAAGTGAGTGACTCACGAGTTCTTCGATGTAGGGAGGGGTTTGCCAGTAGGGTACACATGGCGTTTCTTCCAACATCTCATCTTGTATAACGATATCTGAAGGCAGTCTTTCGTTGCTGGCCACTTCTCAATAACACTTCTAATCACCACCCCCCTTGACCCTTCCACTATTGCACTGCATTCTCGAGATCAAGACAATCTGCACCTGCCGGGCCTGCTACGACCCTGTAGAGGCCGCCGTAGGTTGAGCCTCTGGCAATGCAACTCTCATGTCTTTGCCCTGGCCTATCCAGCCGGGCGTCACCCATGAAACGGGCACGGCACGGTCTCCACAGATATGGGCAACTCTTGAAGATGTCAGCCTTGTTGGGAAGACTTCACAAGAAGACAATAATGTGAACCTCCCTCCGCGCTCAATGATCCGGCGGTGGTGACAAGTCGTGCAGCAGAGCCCTCGGGATGCAAAATTGGAATCATCTACCCGTAGTGCTCATGTCGTCCTTCAGTCGTAGCCTCCTCCGATCTGACTATGGAATGCCGTGCTGACACTCTTCTCGTCATCGTCAAAGCGTCGCCCATAACCATTTCCAGGAACCATGCGTCCACTGCTCTCAACATACTGTTTAAGCCGATCACTTTGGCTATAGGAGACAGGCCGCATGCCCGTGACAGCGTCGTGAAGCCCCGCTCCAAGACTAACACCGCCCTGGCCAACCCCTTTACCCCCGATGACACTAGAAGATGCATCCGTATATTCGGAGTTGGCCACACTCTCACCTGCAATGCTTTCCGTAGCACGTCCACGGCTCTTCCCGCCTCGGCCCGGGGCAGTGACCCCAGGAAGTCCAGGCCATTGATCAGGAGTGAAGCTTGAGAACATGGGAGGGAAGGCGCTGCTAAGAGAGGCACCTCCAAATGCAGAGCCATGAACAGAGGACACATCGTCGGGGATGTAGGACACCATGGAGCCTGCATCAAAGTCTCGACCAGATGGAGCGGGGTTGAAGCGTCCTCCACTGGAATAGCTGCCGGCTCCGAACTGCGGTTGCTGATTCTTTTGACGATAGCTGACCTTGGGTCGGCTGAACTGGAGCAAGCATGCCTGCAGATTGGTCAACGGGCCTTCGACAAAACATTTACGATCCTTGAAGTGGACAAGAAGATTGTGCCAAAGCTCATGTTTAGACAAAACCTTGGGATTGCCCAGGATGACGAGGCCATACTTGGCTCGAGTCAAGGCCACGTTCAAGCGACGAGGGTCAGATAAAAACCCAATACCCTGATTGTCGTTGGATCGAACACAAGATAGAACAATAAAGTCCTTCTCACGGCCTTGGAATGCATCAACTGACGCGACCTCGACTTCCTTATAGTATTCCTTCTTGTAGGTTCCTGAGTTCTGCATCGTAGTCACAATGTAGCTTCGCTGGCCTTCATATGGAGTAATAACACCAATGTCAGCGGGCTTAACGCCGGCCTTAAAGAATCGTGTGACCGCCTTCTCAACATTGGATGCTTCCGTGCGGTTGAGATATGAAGTTCCGGAGGCAGAAATCTCCTCGTGGCCCAGGTTAGACCAGAACATCATGGGCATCTCTCCGACGGGCCAAGGGAAGTCGACGTCCTTTCGAAGGCGATTCTCATGAGTGACACCGTTCTGCAAACTACCGTCGTAGAACATGTTGGACGGGAACTCGGATAGACAGGGGTGCATTCGGTATTGGATGTTGAGCCGGATAGGCGACAATTTCAGGTTGACCAAGCGCTCGAAAAGCGATTGGTTAAGGCCAGCCTTGGCCGCCTTCTTGTTCATAATAACAGGGCCAAGCTGCTTGTGATCACCAACAAGGACGACCTGCTTACATCCAAGAACAAGAGGGATCATGCACTCAGGCTCCGCCGACTGAGTCGATTCATCAATCAGAACATTCCGGAACTTCATCTTCGAAAGACGAGGGTCGCCAGCTCCCACGCATGTGCAGCAGACGACGTCAGCGTTGTTGAGAATATCTCGTTCAGCTATCTTGGTAAGCTGTTTGTACTTCTTCTCATCCTGACTGGACAGCTCGCCAAGTTCGTTCTTCAACTGGGAAAGTTTGACAAGCTCGCTGTTGTGCTCTGACATTCGCACCTGCTCATGAAGCGCTAAGAAGCTGACAGACGATTCCACATCCTCGCGAGATTTGGCTGTGAGACGAACAACCTTGAGTCCTGTACGGTGAACACGCTCGCAGAGTTGGTCGACGGCGACGTTGGAGGGCGCACATACGAGGACCTGGTTCCCGCTCATCTTGGCTAAGTGGTAGATGATGGTAGCCGATGTGACAGTCTTGCCAGTTCCAGGAGGACCTTGAATCAAGCTCAGGGGCTTCTGAAGAACTGCCTTGATGGCGCCAACTTGACTTGGATTGAGATCAGGGAGACCAGGGGCAGACCACTTCTTAGGCAGGTTTGTCTTCATGACCTGTAGCTGGACCTCATGACCAAGCAATGTGTGGAAAATGTAGCCAGATACACTCATATCATCAACAGCAAATGTTTTCATAGCCAACTGCATGCGGTCATAGGAAGTCGCTTTCCAAACGTAGTCTGCTGAAAAGTTGTGGGATAAGTCAGTGGGCACAAGCTTTTCGTTTCCAGTCTTGCGCAGCTCCAGTGTGACCTCATCAGACTGGTTATTCGGGATCTTGATGACATAACCAACCCCTTCCCAAGGAGATCGCAGCTCGCCCTTGTAACGCAGGCGCATTTCATCACCAACAGCAAGCTTGACATCTCCGGATTCGATTTTGTGGAGATTGAAGCTGACTAGATGCTTATTGTTCAAACCGTAGTCCCAGCGTACGAGGAGCCCATCCTCTGATTGCGCTTCCTTTAGTTTCTTGTCGTAGTCGGATTCCATTTTGACCAAAGGTCCGAAAATGTTTTGGTAATGATAAGGATCGTCATAGTTTAGCAAGACAGGTTGAGGGTCGTCATCAATACTAGCTGCCTTCTCAAGATCAACAACTGTCGCTTTAGGCTCGATCTTCCACATCTCCTCCAATTTGGCAATCATATTGGGTGTAAGATGGCGGGCTCGGAGCTGTTCGGAGTCGGATGGGGTCGCGACAAGCCAAGGCAGAAAAGCTCGTTCTTCGATGAGGGGTTGCCATCGTGATGTATCCCAGTTCATGTCCTTGTTCGAGGTATTGGCCGCGCAAGGCTGTCGGCAGAGGAGGACGACAACAGTATCGGACTTTGCTGGAATGAAACCTAGGAGAAAGGCATTTTTGGTTCCGCAGTTATAGCATTCAAGTACAGTATCACCCAGCGTAGACTCAGGGTGGAGTTGAACCTCTTTATGGCGAGCTCGAACAAGATGATTCACGATGTGGGTCGAGGTGCCGTTGCCTCTCGCACTACAAAACCATTTGTTGCAGGTGAGACATTTGACAACACATCCTGGGGAGTGAATACCGCAATAACTAAAACCATGTCAGCCAGATCCAAACATGAAGGCCACAGATAAACCTACGCGCAGGCATGGGCTGGAAGTTCTTTCTCTTCATCCTGGCCCTTAAGTTTGAGTCCCGTCAGTCCGTCGATCGGGACACTGTTAAGACTATCATTGTCGTCTTCTTCAAAAGCCTCGGTCTGGTTATCATCATCATCGGCTCGGCGGCGGCCATTACGATCTCCATATTTGCCATAGAGTAAGCTCTCGTCAGGGTCGATCGTGGAAAGGTCATCGGCTCCAGCTTTGATGGCAGCAGCGGAGTCGGATATCAAATGATTCCCAACATGGGTGAAGGCGCCCTCCATGTTGGTGTTTTGTTTAAGTTGTTGGTGGCTCGTAGAGTTTTTCTGCACAACTTATCAGCAGCTGAATGCCCCGCGTCAGGGCAAAGTAAGGGTGGCGGTGACGCAGTGGGCGATGAAAAGATCCAATACGTTCCTCGGCAGCCAAGACAGCGAGCGCGACTTACCTAGAGCTGTTATTCTTCCGGGACGTATCCGTATGGGAGGCCCAGGGTGGCTCGGATCGGATAGTAAAAGTGTTTGGAAGTTGCAAGTCGCTGGTAAGGCTCACATCATCGCGGGAACGAATGCGCCGGTACAAAGAATGGCCAGGCGGCGAGGTATATTCTCGGAGTCAGGCGGGTTTGGCAAGTAGTAAGGATTGTCACAGAACGCACGTCACAAAGTTGGCGGCAAGAAATTAAGCCTTCTGTTGAACAATTACATCCAGGTGAACAGCTGGACCCTCTTTGCGAAGTGCAGTTGGTGGGACATTTTGCGCCCACGTGATAGGCGGTTTTCGTTATCAATAGATGTCCGCCTCGATAAGGAACTTTTTCTTGCGACTGACTTCTTGGGTGGTAGCGTATACCTACCTAGTATCTAACCTAGAAATTTTATACATGTTGCAAAAGCTCAAGCATCACTTTGCGAAAGCGAACAGACGCCAAAACAATGATTGTAGGTTCTAGTAGGAGTATCTTTTTTCTTTCTATGAATATTAACTTTGTTGGCATAGCGCAAACAAGCGCGCCAAAGGCGCGATTACCTCTATCGACGTGCCCTTCTTCTGCGGGACGCTGAGATCAGCGAGAAGCGAGCCAAATTGAGATCTTCTTTGGCTTCTGGCAAGCCTTTGGATCCTTCAATTGCCAACGACAAGTCACTTCGCAAAGACTACCAGTATGACGAATCACGACCTGATCTCACCACCAACGAGCAGCTCGACCTAGACGATGAGTACGCTCAGCTTTCAGGCATTGTCGATCCTCGCGTTCTTGTGACGACTTCACGAGATCCCTCGGCTAGACTATCAGCCTTCGCCAAGGAGATCAGACTTCTACTTCCCACTGCCGTGCGCCTCAATCGCGGAAACCTCATCCTGCCCGATCTAGTACGCTCCGCTCAGTCAGCTGGGCTCTCCGACGTCGTCCTTCTTCACGAACATCGAGGCACTCCAACTGCTTTGACATTGTCGCATTTTCCGCACGGTCCAACTGTCTCATTCTCTCTTCACAATGTCGTTTTACGCCACGATATTCCTGGAAGCGTTCGAGGAACAGTGAGCGAATCGTATCCTCACCTCATCTTCGATGGCTTTACAAGTCGCTTAGGTGAGCGTGTAGTGAAAGTACTGAAACACGTTTTTCCTCCTAGAGAAGCCATCACGAGCAAAAACAAGGTCGGCAACCGAGTCGTCACATTCAAGAACATCGAGGACAGTATTGAAGTCAGACATCATGTTTTCGTACGGACAGGATACGACAGCGTTGAGCTAGCTGAAGTCGGGCCACGGATGACAATGAGGGTATTCGAGATTCGAAGTGGCACGCTTGACAACAAGGATGGTGACGTCGAATGGCACCTCACGCAGTACACACGAACCGCCAAGAAGAAGAACTACTTATGAGAATGTCACACACTTCCCGTAAGCATGCGATCCTATCGGAGATGCCCTACCATGGTCACCTCCTGCCTGATCGAAACGAAACCGCTTCGAATCTCAAAGGCCTAGGCAGCCTCTGCACTACCGTTCATCATATGATCTGGATAACTTATCGAGCTGGAACATATCGTGAGCAGGGACGACGCATGGTTGCATAAAAACCGTGACACGATATTGGCGTTTTGGAGTTTTTCGATGCAAAATTATGAGGCGGTGGCCTTGAGAAGATGGCGACTGTGGTATTGGAAGAATTGACTTCGGCTACTACTAGTGGCAGATGTTTATTGGTTTATGGCGACCAGCGTCAGCACTGAGGTGAGAAAGATGATAAAAAAGACTCCAGGCAGCTGGGGTCAAGCTCGGTCTTGCGGAGGCGAGTTACCCTTGAAGCGAAACAGTTCTGTTTGTTGTCCCGCAGCAGTTTCAATTGGACTCATGTTGGCTATCTATCATCAAAACTATCTAGAACCAAACCAGTGCCTTGGCGCTGCGGATGGAACCTACCTTCGACGGCTTAGCCACCATTTGACCATATGGGAATGGGGGAAAATTCAGAACAAAACACTAGTAATTCTCCATAACACTGATTTTCCCTTCTGAGTTGTAAAAGGTATGGTAATGCTTCATCAATGTGTTGAGTGGCCCGGTTTATCATAGTCCTGTCCACCGATTTTTAGGTCCGGCGGACAAGGGAGATCAATGCTCAGCCTCAGTGGGCAGTTGGGGGGATTCGCATTCGCTGTTTGTATATGACCATAGCCTCAATGGCTGACGAGTAGTAATCGGTGGATGGCGCAGAGAGGGTCACCAACAAGACGAGAAACCCAAGCTGCCTACCAAGAGACCCTTGACTGGGTTTGTGTATTTCTGGAAACTTACCCATTGTCTCTTTTCCGTGCTTGGTTCGAATGAACACCCGCCACTTGCGTACGCAGGCATCTAACGATTCTAGGTAGATCCGATACTGCCGGGGTTCAATTTTAGGACCTTCATACATAAGCCGAATGAATTCCCTCTCGGTCAGCAATTGAAACCTGAGCTTGGATCATTCATTCTGCCAGATAGTAACGTCTAGTTGCCACATCAGCATTGATCAAGTTGGCGATCTCAATAAGCGAGGCTGTTTTTTGTTTACTCATTTCTCTCGAACCTGCTGAACCAAAAAAGATCAAGCTTTTCCAGACCCAAACACCTACCGGGGCACCTACGTCACGTTCGTATCCGTCCACTGAAGGACCCGTGCTCAAAATCCACCAAAACCGCAAAAAACCACAGGCGCCACTACGTCCTGGCGCTCGGCCCCGGCCCATATTGTCCAATCCACGTTGATCTTAAGGCCAAGACAAACTAAGGCTCGGTCGAGTAGCTTCATCTTATCATTTCTCACCACCAGCACCAGCCTTTTATTAGTGCTTTTTGCTCTTCTCATCATCACCATCCATCCCCCGCCATTGCTTCCTTGTTCGACTATAATTGATCACCATGTCCTACGATCAATACAATCAGAACCCTTACCAGCAGGGCTCGGCTCAGGATAACTCCTATGGCTATGGCCAGGTACGCGCAACCCTGTTATCCCCTGTTCCTCATAAACTGACCACAATCATACTGACCCGAATTCTTCCATGCAGGCCAATCCTTATGCGCAAGACGCGCCAGCCCATGGTAATGACCAATATGAAATGCAGGATTATTCGCAGCAGCCTACAGCTACTAGCACAAGTCTTTCTCAGCAAGAATTCTTGAACCGCGTGCAGAAACTCCGCGATGAAATCAAGGGTCTGACCAACGACGTCGACTACATCGGCCAGCTCCACCAACGCACCCTCAGCAGTACCGACGGGTCCGCCAACCATGACCTCGAGCAGTATGTTTCTCAGACCCAGATCCGAAACACCGCTATCAAGGACGGCATCAAGGGACTCGAGCGCGATCTCGCAAAGACCAATGACAACTCCCGTACCACAAAGAACACCCAGCTGCAGTCTCTCAAGACCTTCTTCAAGTCAGAGCTCGACAAATACCAGAGCATCGAGCGGGATTACCAGCAGCGCTATCGCGACCAGATTGCTCGTCAATACCGAATCGTCAACCCCGATGCTTCCGAGCAAGAGGTTCAGGAAGCCGCCAACGCCGACTGGGGCAACGAGGGTGTGTTCCAGACTGCTGTAAGTAACCCCCCCAAGCGACGACCAGCTAGCTACTTTCACAGACAGCATGGCTAATGCTAATGAAAAACTCAGCTGCGAACAAATCGTACCGGTCATGCAAGCTCCGTACTCGGGAATGTTCGCGCTCGTCACAGTGAACTTCAGCGCATTGAGCAGACTCTTTCCGAGCTTGCCATCCTCTACCAGGAGCTCGCCACCATTGTCGAGCAGCAAGAGCCGGTCATCCAGGCCGCTGAAACTAATGCGATCAACACCGTTGATCACATGGAGAAGGGCAACGAGCAAGTCGAGGTGGCCAAGAAGCACGCTGCCAACCGTCGCAAGCTTAAGTGGTGGTGTGCCCTCGTCGTCTTGCTCATCATCATCGCTATTGCTGTAGGCGTCGGTGTCGGTGTTTCTGTGGCCAACAACAACAAGTAAACGACTGGCTGATCATCTCCGACTTTATTGCCGCTGTTATGATGCTGATGCTCTGCTTGTTTTTGTTTCTCATTTATCCCTTCATAGATATCTCGACGACGCATTTGAGTTCCCGTTTTTCCGTTTTTACCCACATGACCAGAGGGTTTGACACGTCTTCAACCCGTATACCGCCTCCCGTATTTAATCATTCTTCTTCCCTTTAGCGCTGAGGCGTTAGGGGCCTTATTGTTGGGGTCAGGGAGGAGAGGGTGGATTCACCCTGACTATTAATGCGAAACCCGGGTTTATGTGAGCTTTTATCCTCATATGGTATTTTTGCTTTATTTTTGTCTGCTGGCCTTCCATCTTTTTTGCTTCTCTGTACGATTACGGAACCGTCTCCAATTACAAGAGGAGAGGTAGACAGATGGGAGGGGTATCGCCATTTTTGTATATATGTATCTTGAAACACGATCCAGAAAACGTCATGGAGTGCTTGAGGCTATTGGAGTAGAGATTCCATGGTATTAATGACATTGCCTTTGTAGGCTGTTCAATCATATCGGTCTACATAGTGATTTTGAGAACCAGATTCACAAACAAGTCATTGGACAGGGCGTGACGAAAAAAATACGACTCATTTTCTTCCTCCAAAGCACCGGTGCAACGATGTCCAAGCCTGCTGAGTACCTGCCCTGCGTCCATCCTCAAAAATTCCCGATATGCTTGAGAAAAAATATAAGAGAAGCACTTATTATATACAGGTACAGTTGGGTTCAGTTGTGTACATTATAGTTCCCAACTGCAGAGCATTGGACCTCACTTGCTGGTGAGGAAGCAGCTGGGTAAGCTCCCTCGGTGGACAGAGTGTGCTTATGTCCCGCGTCCCATCCTAAATCAACGCCATCCTTTTTCTCGTCTGCTCCTAATTCGTACACTTTACACGCCTCGGCCATTCATTGATTGGTGTTTATTTCTCGTACAACATTTATTGGGGACCCATACGAAGGCCACCGGGTCCAGCACCACCTGCCAACTTGGCTGCCAACTTTGGGTACTTCTCTGTGACTTGAACTTGTGTTCTGGTTGCCTCGGCATATGACAAGGCGTTGACAATCTCACCCTCAGTTCGAGCGAGCTCGGCCGCGCGCTCGAAATACTTGAGAGCAGCAGGGACGTTGTTCTGTTGAAGGAGAAGCTGAGCCATGGTAGCGACTGCGATATCGCACTCCGGGTCGACTAGGTTATTGTTAGGATAATATTTGGCTGCATTGTGTAGGAGAATACTTACTAATAAGGGCCTTCTGGCAAAGAGCCTCAGCTTCCTTAAAGTCTTGCTTCCACTGGAACAGAGCCAGAGCTTTGTTAATCAAGGGCAAGACGTTCATTGACATGGGCTTAGTCTGCTTTTCCATCTCCATAGCCGTGTCGAACTTCTCGACAGCTTCAGAGAAGTTACCCTGGTCGAGGAGCAATTCTCCATAGTAGTTGTAGACATCAGGTACCTTAGGGAAGTTCTTAATGCAGCGTCGGAAAGTAGCCATGGACGAAGCAATTGAGCCCATCTTGTACTGGGTGACACCGAGTTGAATATGGGAGAAGATGAAGTCCTTGTCAAGGTCGATCGATTTCTGGTAATCTTTCTGGGCATCGGCAAGGTCTCCTTTGATGAAATGGGCCTGAGCACGGTGGTAATAGACATCGGGGTCGTTCTTATCCTGCTCGAGAGCCTTGGCAAACTCAGCCTCGGCCTTCTCAGGCTCACCCAGCTCCAGGCTGATGCTGGCACGCTTGATATAGCTCTGTGTCATAGAGGGGTCGAGCTCGATGCTCTTGTCGAAATCCTGTGTTGCTTCGGCATGGTTGCCTAGCAAGGTCCGGAATGTACCCCTCATGTTATAAGCAAGCGCCTCGTGCTCACCCAGATCGCCGAGCTCTAGAGCCTTCTCGAAAGCCTGGCGAGCCTCTTCATAGCCATCGCCAGTCTTCTTCTCCAGAGCTTGGAGTCCAATCTGCACTTGTCCCTTACCAGTATCAGGGTCCAATTCTTCCGAGTCCTCAAGGCCTTCGGGGCGAGGCTTAGGGCGAAAGCTTTGAAGGTAGTTGCCGACAAAGATGGGGCTGGGCAGCTTAGGTGGTCGGGAAGCCATCATCTCCTTGGCCTTTTGCTCGGCGAAAGTCTTGAGAAGTCTCTCGACAGCCTGGGCCGTAGACTCGCTCTTGAAGTTGTCGATGATACATGAGGCCGTGAAATCGAGGAGGGCCTCGGAGTACTTCTTCTGGTGCTCGTAGGCAGTAGCACGGCGGTTGATGGCCTTTACGTACTCAGGATCCATGTTGATAGCGGCAGTGGTGTCCTCGATAACCTGGTCCCATTCGCTCATAGCGCTGTGGCAGGCTGCCCGGTTGGAGTAGAAGACAGGGTCGGCCTTGCAGAGAATGGCTTTAGAGTAGAGGTCGATGGCCTTGTTATATGACTTATCGCCATAGGCCTTGTTGCCAGCCTGTTTCAGCTTGGCGGCATACTCTTCACGCTGTTCTTGGGTGAGGCTAGAGACAGTTTCTTCATCGACCTCGGGCAGCTCGGGCTCGCTCTCGGCAGAAGCAGGCTTGGGTTGAGAGGGGCCACTTGAGGGCGCTTCTTTATCAGCTTTGCGATCGGCTTCCTTTCGCTTTCTCCTCTCCTTCTTGCTCAACTTTGGTGTTGTGTCTTTGCCGCTCTGCAGTTTTAAATTGCAAGTTAGTCAAGGTTTGTTCATTATTAGTGCAGTGATATCCATCCGATACAGAGCCGCAAGGTGCCCGCAAAAATATCCGACATCATCAAAATGGAGACAGTGGCAATGGCACATACGTTGTCATTGAGGTAGTAAATAACGCCGGCACCTGTCACAGCAATACCAACACCTGCAATGGTGTAGACGACGGTCTTGTTCTCAGAGGCCCAATGTGTTAACCGCTCCCAGAGGCCGGAGGAAGAGTCGACGGGTACGTAGGTTGGCTGGCCTGGAGCCATTGACGGAATTGGACCCGACATTGCGAAGTCTATGTGTTATTGAAGAGGATCGGCGTAGCGGGGGGCGAGAATAGAAGTGAAGCCGTCGATGCGGGATTGAAGGGAGTCGGGAAGCCGATGATGTATGGGCGCGGACCGGAAGCAGTATCACAGAACCAGAACCAGATCACAGTTGGTAGCTTCGGCGGGCTGGGCTGGGCACGCGCAGAAAAAGCTGACGGCTCTGTTTGAAATTTGGCGCGAACAGTGGAGGTTCGCGGGCCGGATCCACTGAAAGTTTTTCCGATCAGCACCAACTTTGGTGAATTTGGATATGGATGCCCAGACCTGAGTGAGAGGTAGTGACGCTATGTCTTTGGTGACGTCCTTCTACCTTACCCTCATGCCTGAGGCACTTGGACGACGGGCTGGTCTCGGTAGGTAGGTAGGTACCTACTACCTATAGACTCAGCTGGGTACTTCTTACATTATCCTTTGATGTGAACTACAAACTATTACCTTAGTACTTTTTTAGTTATAATAACCTGAGATTCATCATATAGAAGTCGGATATGTTTATAATCCCTGGCGGTTAACAGACTGACTCAATGGTTCTGTTCTTCGCACGACCCCTGTCGTGATTTTGATGGTTGGCGGTCTGCCGATTTCTGCGAATTATGAGGTGACATGTTGCGGGGATTCTTCCATAATTCGGCACTCTCCTACATGAGATCGATCTTGAAAGCCCTTTCACGATAAAAATGCAGGGGAATAATATACAAACCCATGCTTAGGTAGGCATGGATGAATGGACAATGCCTGGCTCTTGAATACAGGTCTTGTCAAAACAGTCACTTACCAAAACTTGGGATATGCAACATCCATATCATGATTGGCTCTGGGACATCAACAAAGCCTTGTGCCTACTTCCCCGGCTCAGCCCTGGAGAGAGCGGCTACTGCATCTAAAGGCAATCAATTCGACATCTCATCCATGGAGATGGGGAGATGTTGACAGCCACCAGAAACCTCGCTTGCTCTGCTGTGCTGTTTCTGTTTCTGTTCAAAACGGATTCCATATTACTAATTCTGCCCTACTTCCTTACCTCTAGGTCTAATGTTACAACTTTGGCCATGCAACCCAGCTCGCTTTCAAAACTTAAGTGTCATATCCGACTAACTCCAAAAACATGCACTGAGAAAAATGCCCGACGACTTCTCCATTTTCACCTCTATGAGGTACGACGCTAGACTTGCACAGCTGAAAAGTCGAGGATGCGCTGGCGAGGGCTGGAACTCTGAGAACAACTCCCCTCTGTACATGCTTGACTTTCATCGCGATCGGCTCCTCAAGGCAGCGACACATTGGGGCTGGCAGTCCGCAGCAGACCAAATATCCGGTGACGATGGGCTGTCATATCTGGCTCAACTCATTGCAAGCGCTGTAGGGCCATCTCATCCAACACCTTTGAAACTTAAAATAGTCGTGTCTCATCAAGGCGACATCAGAATCGAGCACTCCAGCACACCCGAGGTTCCCATACACAACCTCTTGCCAGCTCGGCTTCCAGACCCATTTCGTCCTTCGCTGGAAAGCGAACCACAGAAGGTTTCTGCCTATACGGTTCTCTTGGATCAGGCTTCAACGACGAGGTCCGAGTATACTCATTTTAAAACTACAAAGAGGGCCATGTACGACGCAGCCCGACAGCGTGCTGGCATTAGTTATGCAGACCCCGTAGAGGTCTTGATCGTAAGCCAAGACGACGGTTCTGTGATGGAAGGGACATTTACTACGCCATATTTCTGGAGGGCCGGCCGTTGGGTTACACCACCTGTTGCAACCCAGTTCAGCTGGGAGGAAGGGAATGGCGGCCAAGATGGAACCTCGAGACGTTGGGCATTGGAACGGTATGACCCCCCCTGTCAGTCAATGAACAACAAGAGTCTCGATGCTGATTCAAGAGCAGAGGACTCGCTTCAGAGCAAGTTATCGATTCCAAATCTTTGATCCATGGCGAAGAATGTTGGATTAGCAACGGTGTCAGAGGATTCATTCCGGCCACCATTCGGCTCTTTTGATTAGAGATTACCGTGTCAATATAATTGGATCCCCATTGATAGCCACCATACATCACGGCTTCGTATACGCTCGTCTGGTGGCAAGTTGGGTATGGATACAGTTTTGACCGTGAGTTGTCAACATTGTGTTGCAATGCTGCTTGAGCCGCAGACTGTTGAGTCAATCTACCATTGGTGTACCTTTACATTTTATGCACTCTATACGTCTAGTTGATCATCGGGTTTACAGCTCTTTGTGGTCAACTCTAGATGATAACTTGAACAAGCAATGTTGCATACCCCTGAAAAGCAGGCATACACTCGACCGTTACTTCATCAACATTATCATCTCCTCTCACAAACGGGCCTTTTGCTTAATCTATCGGGGCCTTCGAGTTCTTCTATTCGCATGCACTGCTGCTGTATAACTATATGCCCGTTTTCACCTGATCCGGGGAATTTATGGAGTGTGGAAGGATAACAGGAGAACAAAATTAGCTGTCGGCTCCTGAGAAAGGCAAGAAATTGCAATTCTCCTGCGGCCGGTATTGACCGTTACACTTAATCTAGACTTGTTGTATTACTACCAACCAAGGGCTGGTTGTGTACCTGTGTTGAAAACAGTACAGATCGAGTGGCCTCTAACTCGATTCAGAGTAACTACTTACGTTAGATGGCAACGAGATTACTGCTGTTCTTACTTCCAACCAAGATGCTACTATCGACTTATATTGATTCGGCATGCGGCAATTTGGTTCTTTATTGTTCTGTATAGGTAAGGTAGAGTAGTTCAGCAGCTGAACTTGTTAGAAGGCCAGACATAAAGCAAAAAGATTTATGGTGTAGGGTAACTCGAAGTTTAAGTGAAACTCGAAGGGAAACGCGTCGTCTAGGAAGCTTCCACATCCTTAGGTATACATTCACCTACCCCTCCACGCAGCCAAGGAAGCGACGCTAGAGTAACAGATTTAACTTATGTTCGACCGTGGTATCGACATAACCTGAAGTTACAGTGTCAGGGATGTTTATGCTGAGCACGCTTGACCTCTGCTGCCTTAGTTGTCGTTTTGGGGGTACACAAGCGCCGGTCACTTGGCGATCCTGGCCAGACAACTGCACAGGTGAGACAACCTCAAAGCTTCTGTTCGCGAAATCGCAGATAAAATGCCCAGACGGTACTTTGGGCGGTCTTTCGACCCGATCTCGCCACTTGGGAAGCAATCGATTCACATATCAATGTGTTGCCTAAACTCTTGTTTCAACGCTAATAAGGAAACCAGGCCATACTATTATAGTTGAAATGAGGCAATCCGCTGAAACATCACCATCTATCAGCTACACATACCAGAACACTATTGAGCGCGACTAGTAATGGCCTCCGGAACTCAAGAGTCAGCTATTGCCGAAGGCCGCCAACTGTATGGCGCCAAGCAATACAAACCCGCCCTCAAGCAATTCACCAAAGTACGAGGCCTATTGTGCACAGCTTGCCTGCCCAGTTACTGACTATTCGCACCAAGGCAATGCAACTCTGCGTTTGTACTCGACAAGAGAAACGGCCACGATGTAGCTGCAAAAACTTCGAAAAGGTTGCTTCTGAGGGCGGCTCTATCTTCCACGAGGCCATGTATACCTGTGCCTGCAGGGTGCGCAAGACGTTTAGCAAATGCGATAATAAGTTACACATACAAGCCCTTGACTACCGTGCCGCAACATTTGAAGAGATGAAGGAGCTTGAGAGGGCTCAAAAGGACGCCGAATGGATACTAGAACTTGCACCACGGCTTCCAGATGTTTGAACCTCCCCACCAAACACATTTCAACAGGATACTTACTTGTTCAGGGGTATTTACGATTGGGCAAAATATCGCGCCTCCAAAAGAAACATGAATTCGCATGGAAAGTATACACTGCCGGCATCGAAGTGGGAAATAAACACCGTCTTGCTGAATCGCCTAAGTTTCAGGTACGGAGCTGCTTGTTCATGCGAAAGTGAATGGATTTATTTACTGATCTGATGCTAGAAACTCCGAGCCGCAAGACAACCACTGCACATACGGTTCTATCGCAAAGACCCCTTAAGAAACCCGCAGGAGATTGTTCAGCGTATCTTCCACTACCTCGACTTCGGGTCTCTCGTCCGATGTACCGGTGTCTCCAAGGAATGGAGGCAGTACCTTACTAGTCATGGCAATGAGCGGCTGTGGCGTACCTTGTTCTTCAGAGAGAAACTTGCCCATGACCGGCCACCTGGCGTGAAGTCACTTAAGAAATTGATTGCCTTCTCCGGAAACGACGTCCGTCAGATCATTGTCGAGGACATATCTCGCTTCAGACTCACTCAGCAAAAGTTAGTTGCCCTATTACAAGGGTCAAAGAACCTTGAGCATCTTGAATTGAGGGGTTCTACTGAAGAAGACCTAAGTATACCGGAAGGAAAGGGTATACTTAAAAAGCTGAACCATATCATTCTGCAAGACATAATCATCACGAAGCCCCATATCATGGTATCGCTCCTACAACATGCCCATGAGAGCTTGCAAACTCTACACATTGACGGCTTACCCCAAATCGACTCATCAAACCAGGCCATCTTTCCACACTTACCTAACCTTCAGTACATGCGGCTTGAAGAGCCTCGAAGACCGAGTCCTTTCAGACTGCGTATGGTGAGTGATTTTATTCTCTTGAAAACTGAGCGCCTAACTGACTGGGTGTAGTGGCATCTGGCCTCAAAGACGCCACGCATGCAGCAACTATATCTGAAAGACGTTCAACTTTCTGGGGATCTTCCTGCAGATGCTAAGCTGGATGAATTTTGGCCAGAACTCAAAGCAGTTACAGTACATGGACCCAACGATTCTGACCTGAACACTGCACAAACAATCCAGCAAGTAACTTCGCTGCGTGGAGGCCACACACTGCAATACATTGATTTTGATTTTCGATGGAGACCTGATGATGAGGGGCCTCTTGGCTTGATCATGTTGTCCGAGATACTGAATCGAGAGCCCGAGATGCTGGCCACCGATGGGTATGACAAGAATTGCCAGTATTCAGATCTCCGGTCATTACGTCTCCGGCGAGCAATGGTACCGCCATTAAAACTGCAAAAGGTGCTTCGTGATACCCTCACTTCGCACAAACTCCATACTCTTGATCTTGCCTTTCCTCTCGATCCCCAAGGCGTCCTCGAAGGATCTGGCAGTACCAAACACATTCAAGATCATGCCTGGTTGCGCGGAGAGCCGGCTATCAGGTCTATCGGGCTTTCAGAATTCCGATTCCGCTCATATCCCAAAACCATCGACGAGATGTATTTGCCGAACTTTCTAGCCAGCTTCCCTAACCTCGAGATTCTTGAAATCAACTCGTCGCATTATGAGGCTCGCGAGTTGTGCATTATGATCGAAGCGATACTCAAGGTTACCCACATACAACGGATTTACCAGAAAACAGTTCATGGGGAATGGGGAGACAAACTTCGTAAAGTGACGGAGATGCACGGAGTAGAGCTTATATGGGGTGACAGGCCAAGGGAATGGCCACTGAAGATAGATGGTTAGTCCCAATTGCCCCCATTGAGGCATTGCATTTAGAATATAATTTTGTCTTCGCCATAAGAGATACACTCGCGGGGTTCATATGGAGGTGAAGACCTCGCATCGCAGGCTTGCGATTCATGGCTGTCGGCCCCTCAAGACTCTAGTATTGCACACAAGATAACATGAGACAAATCAAGTGACATGCTATCAATCAATTCTCTTTCCGAATGCGTTATATCGAGCATATCGTTTCCCCCTTCGATATCAGTCCAAAGACTTCTGTGTGGACGTTTCATACCCCGATCTAAGAACAACAATCCCAACGCCTGTCGTACAAATATGCATTCTGAAGACAGCAACGATAGTTAAAATATCTCAACCAACGATGTTTGTAGTTCAAGCTCTGCCGACCTTGAATGATAGAACCTGAATGTGCTCTGTTAGCATGGAGTTTGGGAAAATGGAAGATTGCAACATACGTCATTCTTGCCCACAGCGACAAAATCGTCTTCAGATACTCGGATATTTCCAGCCCCCTCGACAAAGGCGATAGGTGCATCTCCCATCACCTTGCGAGCCACGTCACCGACCGTGCTGCCTTTCTTAACAAGAACACAATCGCGGAAAACAAACTTGGAGTCTGAAGCACCAGAACTGAAGGTAGAAGTATTCCGGACGGGGAAAACGGGCACGAGACCAAGGATCTCAGCGGCCTTAGAAAGGACTTGAACGACACCGGTAGATCCAAAGCGGTAAAGTACCATGTCCTTGAGATTCTCGATTCGATTACGATTTTTCTCGTCGAGATCTTTGAGGCCACCGCCCGTCGGGTCGCCTTGCTCTATAAGATCCTCCTTGGTGTCAATGAATTCACTGCCTTCGATATACTTGATGTAGCCCTGTTTAGCCATCTTCCGCAAGAAAATTTCCGAGATGGCTGAACATAACACAATGGTATTAGGGTCCTGCTGCTTGGCGATTTTGGAGATGTTTTTATCAGCGTCTGGGTGATCGATTTTGTTGAGTGCGATGACCGTAGGAAACTTTTCATCAATGAAGGCATTGACGACCAGCTCTACGGTCTCATTAGACCAATCCTCTAGGGGTTCCTTGATGCCGCAGCGATCAAGAGCACGGTTCACAATGGTCGATGTCGCACCGTAACCGGAGAACTGCGCTTGCAGTGTTTCTGTAGCAGTTGCCTTGATAGCCTGGTGCCTTCGTCGGATAGATCCCCATCGTTGCATGAGATTGCCGAGAACCCAAGCTACGATTTCGCTTCGTAGCCAAGCAATGTCCACGGAAGGATCATAGCCTCTTGTCTCCTTTCCTTCAGCATCGACAGTACCCGAAGCATCGACAACATGAATCAGAGCATCAGCATGTCGTAAGTCATCGAGAAACTTGTTCCCCAGGCCTCGGCCCTCGTGAGCACCGGGGACGAGACCGGCGACGTCAAGAAGCTCAATAGGTACAGAACGACGGCCCTCGACGCAAGCTCCATAATTGGGTTTGCATCTATCTGATACGTTATACCGCGCACAAGCACACTCGATCTGAAGATAGCCGATTGCACGCTGGGGATCAATTGTGGTGAACCTAGAAAGGTCAGCTCTCGCAACAACCACGAGCTTTCAGGGCTACAGGCTCCGAGATGCAGAGCAACAGAGACAGACATGTAGTGTAAGACAAGGGTGAAGCATACGGGAAATTGCCTATTTCATTTCCGATCAGCGCCAAGTTCCAACAGCTTTGGCCAGGGTCTTTCTACCAACCAACTTTAGACGAAGCATCAGTTAAGCTGTTGAGCGTAGAGCTCTTACCAGCCGAGGGCTTTCCCACGAGGCCGATGAGGGGATCGCGAGGCATAACGAAGAAGCGTTTTGCTCAGTCCAAGGACTTAATAGAGGCTTGACTGAGGGCAATAAAGTCGCTAGATTCAGCCCTAATACAAAAAGACCAGGGTTTGCTTTCGTGGTTGGAGTCCAAGACAATATCTACTGACGTGCGACTTGTCTCTGACAAAATAACGGCAGAACACCGATGCAGTGATTGATCCTTATTTAGGTATGTTATCAAAAGGGCGCAAAGACTCTGCCGTTGATATGATACGAAGGCAATGAGTGTACGGAGCACGGATATGTGACTCCAGTTTCATCGTATGAAGGCTTCTCGGCGCAAAATTAGTTCTCGGCCAAAAGAGGCTGAAGTGGGTCTAGCTTTTGTGGTCGGTGGTAATAGCTCGGGTATGTCTATCTGAACCTTTTCCATTTGTCTCACGCTTAAGTTGTGGTAAGCATAGGTGGTAGTAACCGACATTCTCTTGTTCAAAAAGCCCGGGAGCCTTTGCGTTTTCCCACCTGATAGACCTATCTAGGGCTCACTCTTTCGGACCATGGTCTCAAAATCAACCTTACCAATCGACATTTTCCCAACCTGGGCACGCTTGAATGATGTGGAATTTACCAACGCCAAATTGCAAGAGACGGATGAAAAGGGAATTGGCTTAGTGGCTACCAACAACTTGACAGCAGGTGTAGAAACATGGGGACTTGAAGGAGCAGAGGACAAACCAGAGACAGAGGGCCAAGTTTGCAATTCAGATGGCGAAAAGGGCGAAAGAGCTAGGGTAGAGACTCATGGCCATGTCAACAACCACCCAAAAAAGATACTACAGGTTCCTCATGATTTGATCCTTTCAACCGCCTCCACCGAAGAGTATTCCAAGGTCGACCAAAACTTTCGGCAACTGCTTGACTCTGCAGGACATCAGGTATGTCACTAGACCAGGAGACATCTGTTCTCCAATACAGCAATAGCTCTAGTCTCGGAGCGTGCACTAACAACCGCTGACTGCTCCTCATCGAAGTCGACCCGGACAGATATTATGATATATCTCTTGGCACATTTAGTTCTCTCCCGTCGAGATACTTCGAGCCCCAGAGATCTTGTGCCAACACCATGGACAGAGTACCTGAAGTTTCTGCCTCGTGATATCCCAGTCCCAACAATGTGGTCGGAACTTGAGCGAGCTCTGCTCCGGGGCACTTCGCTAGAGGTATGTTTTCCCACAAACACACGAGCATAACTAGACCCGGGGGGTTGCGGAGCCGCAGGCTCTTTGCTAGAAGAGGGATTTCCCCGCAACGGAACAAAAGGGATTCTAACTACACTGTAGGCTGCACTGGACGCTAAGCTATCAGCTCTGAATAAGGAGTTTGATGAGCTCATTGAAAAATCATCAGCTCTCCCGTTTTGGAACTCGTTCTTTTGGGAAAGAGGAGCGGTGACTATTGGCGATTGGGTATTAGTTGACGCGTGGTACAGATCTCGGTGTCTGGAACTACCGAGATCTGGGCACGCGATGGTTCCTGTCCTTGACATGGCTAATCACTCGCACTCCCAAACTGCTTACTATGACGAAGACGAGGAAGACAACATTGTCTTACTCTCTCGGCCCGGTATGGAAATATCCATTGGAGACGAAGTGAATATATCCTACGGAGAAAAGTCACCCGCAGAAATGATTTTCAGCTATGGGTTCATTGACCGCGAGTCCACTGTAGAGGAACTGACTCTACCTTTGCAGTCTTTGGCCGATGATCCATTAGCAAAAGCGAAACTCCACATTTTTCGAGGGTCGCCGACTCTTAAGCTATCTCGATCAGATGGGGAAATAAGCTGGCAATGTCCCTTTGTCTACTTGATGTGTCTGAATGAGGAGGATGGGCTCGAGTTCAGGGTCCTCCAAGGAACAAACGGAGACCGGGAGCTAAGGCTTTTCTGGCAGGAAGAAGATGCCACGGCTCGAGCGAAGGATTTTGGAGATCTCATCAAGAACCACCCCCTCTGCCAGATCTTTAGGCTTCGAGCTGTTTCGGTCTTGCACGAGGTCGTAACCGACCATCTCATGCAGCTCTCTTCCGGGATTTCCCATGATGAACTTGAGCCATTGCTCCGGGCCGGACAGATCAGAGACGGCCGCCTTCAGCTGGCTCAAAAGCTCAGAGAAACCGAAGCCAGTGTCCTTGAAAGCGCTGTCATAGCTTTGGATGAACAGGTACGTACTTCAGTATTTCTTTTTCATTTCAGCACATCCATCCATGACCTATGATGTGGCAAAGAAGTCGACAAGCCGAGTGGCTCAGGGGACTACTGGTATGACTTGCCGCAGCTTGCCCTATACGCAGTGGTGTTATTTTTCGAATTCCCATGTTTCATGTATGCGGTCCCGGCCAAGCAGCACTTGGATCAAACACTTCCCCAGATTCCCCGTAAACTCCCCCAGGTCCTTGAATGTCAGGGAACGTTCTCCGCATTCTTGGCTTACTAGCCTGTACCTATGTCCCGAAACCTAGTTAGCAGGAGGTGCTCGGTCACACACCGAGCTTTCTTTACACTTCTCCGATACATCTGCTTGCACGATCCAAAATGAGTAAACGACTAACGAGGTGCGTCATCGGGACGGCGTTATAGAGGACCCATCTTTTTGCGGACGACCACGTGGTAGCATATCTCGGATCGATGGAAGTTTCCCAAGACAGGCAAGCGTTTCAACCAGCGACCAATGAAGAAGAGGATTTCAGTTGACCGAAGCACACCTTGCATTGGATTGGATGCTTGTCGGCTATTGTTGAGCATTGACATGCTGGGATTGTGGGGTAGCCGGCAATTGCTTCACCTGCTGTACGGAGTACATCCTTGCTTTTCTCTCTATGTAGCATGAATGGCACCCTGTGTGACGAAGCTATTGCGAAGCCATCACGTTGGCATTCGCGTCACTTTAGAGAATTCTCAGCTTCCTGTTCACCTATCGCATTGCTCTATCTCTTAGAAGAGTCATGGGGATTAGGCCATGGGCAAGTGTCTGGTAACCAGTATGTATGCAGCTCCCCAAGTATTCTCATTCCGCAACGTAGAATGCGATGTAGCGTCTTTCAACTTTCGGACCAACTAAACCTCGAGATGGCATCAACTGAGATTCGGGCAAATTCCGTTTGCAAAAGTCCATTGTTGGCTGAATCAATTAGAGCAGTACTGAGAATGGCATCCTCCTGCTACTTTCCTAGCCGACTATCTCTAGGATTCGCGAAGGCATCCGTAACACTTTTGTTCAAGGGATCCGCCTTGGGTACGGATTGCTAGCCAGAGAAACTAGTTGTGCCATACTTTTGAGGAGACAATAAGCCCCTGATGAATAGCCATTGATGCCAGATAAATCAGAACCCTCTTTCATTACTCTGCCTCGTAGAAGCAGAGGGGCCATAAACGTTTTGGGGAACCTTAACGCAACACAAAAGCCTTTCAATTCATGCGCCGCCGAGATTGTCGAGGAAAACTGCGTCTCTCTGTTTTATTGTGCGGGTCAAGAACAAGGCTCATCGAGATTGTCTATCCTAAAAAAGAAATGTACATCCTTTCGGTTTCCCCAGATGTTCGCCAGAGTTCAGATCCCGTTGAACATGATCTACCTCCCGGGCGGTTCTCGTGGAGAAACGCGGAGAAAATGATGCCACAACAGTCGTGTATTAGCCACACCTCTATCTCCTTTAAAGACACGCCATGTCGCCCAAATTCGCGACAACATCATCGCATATGCACTATGCTCCTTCGACAAATTGCACAAATTACTATACAAGCCCCTTATTTTTTTCCACTGCATAGCGAATGCAAACGGGACCCGGGGATGAATATATCACTTAGCAAGCTCCTAGTGCCCCAGAGAGATGGCGGCTGAATCGACGAGACTACAAAAACGGCGGATTGAGGGTAACTATGGGCATAGACGCGTTGTGGCACGAATATGTAGTTGAGTAGGTAGTTGAAGTCTTAGTCTAGTTACGGTATGTGCTGTATAAGATCAATGAGCCCGGTGTATAGAAAAATCATCCGTGTGACCAGTTGGGCTGGAGATAGAAGTGGTGACGGCAAGGTGTGAGCGACGTCTCGGTAGGTAAGAAATGCTTGAGTTTCTAGTCAGAAATTTCCCCTGATAATATTTTCCAGCTCTAACCTAGTAACGATCATTAAATGGGATCTAGACATTCCGATGACAGTCACAAAAGTATGAACAATATTCCCCTGATAATCTATTTGTCGTGTGTCGAAGAGGCGGCACTGTTCATGATGCCTGCAACGCAAGAAATCATAGAGAATAAGGCTGGGCGTCTATTCGTGCTTGGGTTTCGAGATTGATGGCATTGGCCCTTATCGAGGACCCCCAAAAAGAACTTCCCATCCACTAGAGATACCCGTCCGTAATTATATTTCAGTCACGGCTCGAGATAGTTTGGTGTTGTTGAGAAATGAAGCTTGTCTGCCAACAATCTCGCCGTTAGTTTCATGCCCCAAGCAAGACAGGTCCGTTGTGGGAAGGACGAAGGCTATCTAGCACCAGGGTACGCTACAATTAGCTGCGGATCAGTGATCTGCGACAACTAGGTCCCTAGTCAACGACTGCGGCTCCGAGGTGGGTCTTTTGCGGTTCCCCCAGGGCATGAGGCTTGAGGCTAAGCCTGCTAGAGAAGCGATCTCAGGGCTGACAGTGTTTGACATGCAAATCCAAGGCGTGGCCTGCTGATGGTTGTGCTTCGAGATCAACTGGAAGCTCGGGGCACATGGCAATAAGGCGGGTCAGGTGTGGGCAAAGGCGTCCGTTAATGAGGTTCGACTCAGCTCGTGTGAGCAACCCCCAAGCCAGCCGATGATCTCCTCTTCACCTAACACAGAGTTACACCAGAGGCGTCCACCGCGGTGAGTGTACTGTATACCGCAATTTCTTGGTATTTAGTTGGTCCCAGCTTTGCGGAGCTTTCAATTTGTTAACCTCCCCCTTACTTGGGTTCTCTTACCTGTGCCGCTGTTGTATTGTTCTAATATCTACATTTATGGGTCAGAATAGCTGGATCTGCGTATGCGTGTTTCTTAGCTGAGTCAGGAGCGTTACGAGAAAACGTGCGAACTAAAGAGGCTTAAGAGCTCGCCACATCTCTCATCCGGTTCACATCAGTTACCCCAGAGTTCCCCGGGGGGATGCTGGGATGGCCAGGCTTATAATGCTAGCACATACAGCATCATGACCAGTTCATCTCACGATCATATCTGGGGTTATCGTGGATCTTGGGTGAACTGAAGGGTCCATCCACGATCATCGTAAACATATGCCGTTGTGGCATCACCCTGTACACGATATGTCTCGTGAGATGCCCAGAGACCGGAGACATGATAGGGGTGCATGGGGTGGTTAATAAGTGCCTGTTTACTAGTCAAAACGGGAGCCGCTCTGCTTCTGCGGCTCCGTATGCCAGCAGCCAGTTGGCTTGGACCTATTTACAAAAATTGTCAACTCAACCAAGCTAGTGAGCGCTATGCCCCAGCACTAATATCAACCTCGTGGCTCAGCGGCATCGCAAAGGAGAAGCATTGGCCCGTAGTAAGCCATGCGTGTTAAAGAAACTATTACAGGCTTTGTTACCAACGGAGGCTGCGATGAGGTGAAGAAAAACTCCATGATCGAAAGGGATGTCGATACACCAGGAAGTGACTTGGAGAGTTGACCATGTTCCGTCGGAGCCACAGTCTGTAGGCCAAATGTATCAGAAGAGATAAATGGAATATGTTTACTAAAATTTAAATCGAGGTGCTGCCACAAAATACTCTACCTATATTCATCGCGGACAGAGAGTCAATGAAATGCCTGTTAATCTGGGGTAAAGGACCCAGACCATAGCAACTATAACTAATTGGACAAGAAGCGGCCAGTGCCGGGTGGGTGTGATGCCATGGGCTGTTGTGAACATGTTGGAGTGTTCTAGAGTTTTGCGAGTGGTGCCATTTTCTTCCCCCCAGCCAAGGGCCACCATTGGCTGAGCGAAGAATACCTGAAGCTGAGAATGACCTCTGTATCCAGTGTTCACTTGTTCAGGTCACATTTGGGGACTTCTCTTGACGGAGCTTCATTGATCTTTACTTTTTTTTTTTTAAATATTCGTCTCCCAGTGCTGAAGAAGTCAGGGTCAAAGATTGTATATCCTTTGGCAGTTGATAAGAGCTAGAATCGCCGATATGTTAATAGCCACTAAACAGAGCATAAGTGGCAATCGGGACCATGGATAGAGCCAAGAGATAATCAGAGGAATATGCCCTTGAAAGAAACCTTTTGTTTTCCCCCTTCTTGGCAGGGCACTTAAAGCCCTGCAGTTTCTGTGTTAGGAGCTGTGTAAGAGAATGCATATCAGACTCAGATTACAGCCGACGCTTGTAGACAAAACGAATACAACATATCGCAACTCAATATTGGGTACTGCATTGTGAATAGCACATTAATGTGTCTGTCTTTCCGATTCTTCTTCATATTTCCTCTATTGCATGTCCTTGTGTCCTAATCTTTTATGGCCGTTGACAACTCTAGCAAAGGAAAAGTCTCTTGATCTCTTAACACTTTCGGCTCTCAAGTCTTCTGGCATGTAAGAAGGGGCATGCCTGCTAATGAATTTAGCTGAGTCGAGTTAAGTTGTATCGATGTTTCTTCATTTGTAGTATCAATTGCACAAGCCCACGTTTTCTTACACACCCCCCCACCATAACGGATTGGATGTCATCACGCACGCCCCCAAGCACAGCATCTCACTCAGTCACAAAATAGGTAGTGCTAAATGGCCGCGCTGCGGCTGTATGTACTCCATGTACCTCTCAGCTTAACTCGTTAGCGCATAGCATCTCGCAGAGTGGTGAGGTGAGCAAGTTGAATCGAGTCAACATATTTTCCCCAGTGGGAGCCGCTCATGGTCTCGCACTGTAACAGATAGGGCTTCGTTTGGATTTGCTGTGTAGAGGGCATTGCCTTACCATCTGATTCTCGGCATTTGCACCTTTGCAGTACGGCAGACTCGATGGCATCCATTCCCTCCCCTCCCCGGGCATGTCCCTGGTCCCTGAAAAATGAAGTGGCATTATAAAGTCGTGCACTGTATCCATCGTCATGATGCACGCCTGCCCAGGCCCATGGACCGGGACTGGCATCGGCGTTGACATTGGGATCAAGGATGCCAAGAGCACGCCCCCATCCCCAGATTTCTCATGGTACCCTCTCAAGTTCGTTCGTTCATTGTTGAAGACCAGGTTAATCGAGAACAAGCATGGCACTGACTGGCCTCTCCACTGTCCCTGGGCCTCCCCCAGGATTTCCACTTCTTTCTCCACACCTCAAAGAGCCAACGACCGGGCCCATTCCCATTTCCTCGTTTTCTACTAAATCTTGCTCTTTCCCACCCTGAAGAATCTGGATCCTCTCATCTTTCCCACTTTTACGTTTGCATCTTTACCATTATTTCTCTATCTATCTCTATTCTTGTCCCCTGGACTCGTATATATATATATCAATCCTACTACCTCAACATTTCTCTTCAAGATACCCCATAGCAAACAAAAGCCTACCTATCTACCCGGCTACTTCACATTACCGCGTTCTTAAACCCCACCAACCAAGTCACTGAATCACAATACGCCTGTACTCACTAAGTCCCGGTGCTAAAATCACTCGACAAGACCTCGGCTATGACCATTCAACATTTCGGAATTTGACCGTTTCAAGAACACAGGACAACACCGTATATAAGGAACACTGCAATAAACGAGCAACCCTGGCACCCACATCACCGACCAGTCTCCTCACTTCGGCAATTTAGCCGTTTGTTCCACCCAGGTCCCATCAACTCAACGACTCAAACCCTTCACCTACCTACACAGAACAACTACCGCTAAGATGCCCGGAATTCTCCCTATGAAGGTGATCAAGGTGGGCACCAGCTCTCAGAGTCGGATTGCACAGGCTTGTGATCGTTGCAGAAGCAAAAAGATTCGGTGTGATGGAATACGGCCAACATGTTCTCAATGTGCTAACGTCGGCTTTGAATGCCGGACAAGCGACAAGCTTAGCCGCCGCGCATTCCCTCGTGGCTACACCGAATCTTTGGAGGAGCGCGTGCGACAATTAGAAAGCGAAGTCCGAGAACTCAAGGACTTGTTAGATGAGAAGGACGAGAAGATAGATGTGCTCTCGAAAATTCACGGCAACCGATCAAGTCCTACAATGCCGGCGAGCAGCCCAGCTGTACCCGAGTCACGGAATGAAGCCATGGCCGCAAAAGAAGATACTTTCCGCGTGCAAGCTGCACCTCTATTACTTGGAGTCGAGAATTCTGATTCTTATTTTATGGGCGCGTCTAGCGGCAGAACATTTATTGGTACTTGTCTCCATCCTTTCCTATGAGTCAACGCAACTGACACTCTCGACAGAGTCTTTCAAGCGAAAATTTCAAGAAACCGGCAAACCTAGCACCGACTTCAACCCAGAGGCTTTCTTGCATATCCAAGGCTGCAAGCCCCTTGGTCCCAAATCGCCAGAGCAATCTTTTAGGCTTCCTCCTCGTCTCTTCTCTGACCGTTGTGTAAATGTTTACTTCCAGGAGTGGGCTCCTCTGTTCCCCATCCTCCACAAGCCCACATTCCTCCATGTCTACGAGGAATTCGTCGCCGATCCCGAGAAGATCAAAGGCAACCATAAGCTCGCGCAACTCTACCTCGTATTCAGCATCGCGGGTCTGTCATCAGAGAACCCTGACCTTCCCCAGCTTTCTGCATGTGAGCAGCAATGGCAAACCTCTTTGGATGCTATTCTCATGGAGGATACTATGAATACCTTACAGTGCCTGTCTCTCGCCCTCCTTTACTGCACTATGCGTGCAGACTATAAGCGATTGCAGCACTACAAGGGCATCGCTGTCGGCCTCTCTCATCGCCTAGGCCTGCACCAGAGTCAGAGGAGATTCTCCTTCGGTGCTCTCACAATTGAGACACGAAAGAAGGTCTTCTGGACTATTTACACTCTCGATTGCTTTTCTGCCGCTACTCTTGGCCTTCCTAAGCTTCTCAAAGAAGAGGATATCCAGACCGAGTATCCATGCGATACTGATGATGAGTATGTTACTGAACAGGGCTTCCAGCCTACGCTTCCTGGTGAATATACTCGCCTTTCGAGTGCACTAGCCTTGTTCCGTGCGACTCGCATCCTCGCCAAGGTGCTAGAGAAGAACTACCCCGCCTCAAGCTCCTACGAGATTTCGCTTCAACAGATGGCTGCTCTTGAGAGTGAGCTTGATGCTTGGTATGACCAGCTGCCTACCCATCTGCGACTGAACTTCGTCCAAGATAAGCCATCCACAGATGTGACTGGTAGCCGCTCACCATTGCTGGCACTGGCCTATTACTACATCCGAACACTTATCTATCGTCCGGCAGTAGGCTCCAGTTTGGGTTCCAAGGCGGCCTCGGCCCTGATGTCAATCGGAGCGTCGAGCAAGCACATCGTTCAGATTGTCCAGCTGCTTGAAGAACGCGGCATGACCTTCTCATTTTGTTTGAACAAGACGGATCTGCTGGTTGTTTGTGGCATGGCGCTGCTCTACCACTCGATTGATCTCAAGCAAGACAGCAAACTCATGCGCGATGACGAACGATTGGTAAATGCCGTTATTCATATCCTGGACAAGAGCGAGGGCTCTGGCTCACTGGACTTTAAGCGTGTGGCTAGCGTGCTGGTCAAAGTTGACGAATCCGCTGTCTCGCCAATGCACACTTCACGTGAGGTGTCGATGCCCCCCGCGCCCGTCTCCAACCGAGGGTCGCCACCAAGAGACATGGTTACCAAACCCAAGAAGAAGGGCAGGGCAGCCTGCCCCCTCGGTCAGCTCCCAGCCGCTGCAGCCAGCGAGAGCAATTTGATTGACCACCAGGAGAGGATGCGTCGCATGACGATGCCCTGTGTCGCCGACCAGCGACCCGAATTATACCGTGCTCGGGGCCGTCAATCATTTGACAATCTTCAGGCCGAGGTTCCCATGCTCCAGCGAGGACATCGCATGTCGATGTCCCCGAACCCAGACCGCAAGGCTTCCCCCCTGTCCCGCAATCTCGACTTCATGCCCTTTGCCCACTCATCGCAGTCACCACAGCCAACTTCACCACAACAGACACGTGCGCACTCCCATTCTGGTCCTACAAACCAGGCCCATCACATGATGGAGAGCTCTTCGGTTGCTGCCGCTAAGGTGAACGGGGTTTCAACGACTGAGTGGGAAACATTGCTTGGATCATTGGATGGTGGAATGAACAACGTATACGATGCTATCTATGGTGGGCAAGGACTTGTCAACGAGAGTGCCATTGCTGTTAGCAATTGTGGTGATTGGCCCCCGGACAATTGGGATCTCGGCGGGTTCAGCATCGCCGAGTTTGGAAACAACCCGCAGCCTCCCCAGAGTGTTCTCAGCATGAGTGACGAGAGCCTTAGCTCGGGTGAGGAGGTTGGCCCCTCGGAACTCGGACTGAGCGTGGAGAGCGTTGACTATCGCAACCACATGGTGACTCAACAACATGGTCATGAAGGATATATGATGCCCGACCATATGGAGACGTTCCCTATCTTGTAAGGGTGGTGGACAGAATGATACAACGGAAGAAAACCTCTGGATTTGGCACGGGTCTGACAACGGAGTTAATACTGGGGACATGAATTTTAACGATGTGATGAATGGGAGTCGGGCTGGGAATTAACTGTCGTTGAGTGTTTTTCTATTGAGCGATCTACTTTTATTGGCCAACTATTATACCTGGGAGGAGAAATTTGTCACAAACTTGGTATTTTGGAGTCTCTTATCCTCTACAGAGGAAACGTAGACGTGGAATAAGGATGATGGGCAGTTCAAGGACTGGCCTCGCAATACGGCATGCTAGACCATCTAGTTGTTAGTTCGTAACTTGCAAATGAATGAAAAGAACGCAGACAAACAAGCCCACTCGTCCAGCGGTTTAGAAACGCGATATGAGTAGTTGATTCGCTCGGGCCCGGTGTATTTATTTGTTGGCTTTCAACAGCAGGGGACCTTTTTTCGCAGCTGCCGGCTGCCGGCTGCCCGGTCTTGCAGGAAATGCAGTACGCAGGAATGAGAATCGACGCCTGCACAAGCCTCAAGGGAGGATTGGACCGGGTCTGACATGCGTTGCCGGTGTTGGAGAAGCCAAAGGACCCGGTCAGAGCAAGCAAGTACATGGGTTCTGGGGGAAATCGTCTTCGGGGAGCAAGAAAGCTTCTGGTATTGAATTGGGGTGCCAAAAACAAATAGGTGTACCCCTTGGCCTCAGGAGTCTGAACCGGATGGGCACAAGATTGGCTGTAGCCGGTGTGCCTCGGGAAACGACCCGGCCGTACATCCTATACGTCTTGCAGTTTCATCAAGTTGGTGCCAAATACTATGACATGGCTCAGGTTCTCCGTCCTTGTCTCTCATCAGAGTCAATCTTGACTCCCAGGCCTCCCTGGGTCAGATCAGATCAGATCATATCAAGCAAGCAAGCTTGACGATGGATCGACAGCGGGCTACGTTATATAGGTTGATGGCTGAGGATGCAGAGAGTCTGGACCATCCATCAGTCACCCGAGCCAATTGAAGAAGAAAGGCACACAGAAATGCTGTTCTGGCCAAAATACCTAACTATAGAGAGTCTAACTAGAGAGTCAAGGTGGAATCACATTGGAGTGAAGCTACCAAAGCGAAGCCAAGTGTGGCCGTGCACGATAGTACCTAGCAGAAATAGGTACAGTAGGTTACCTAGGTATGTAGCCTGTAGTAGCTACCTTATTTAGTATTTAGGGGCGGGATGACGTCTCCAGTTGAATCAACCTGTCACGACTCCCCATTCTGCTATCGTGTTTCTATCCGAGCAGTGGATCTGATGGAGAAAGCTCTGTTGACCATGGCCAACGAAAGCACATGAGTGCCCTGGTCTTAAGTCGTCTCCATACTCGAATCCATGACCTTGACTTTTCTAAGCAAGAAAGCGTGTGTTGGTCGATCTGTTTGGTCAGTTCAGCCATTCCATTGGCAGGGACCCTATTGCGCTGCTGCTAATCATCAACACTCATCAACTTGGCTTAATCGCCTTCCACAGACATCAACAATGGAGGCGGAGCGACAGTCTTTAATCAAGAACAACGCCCAACCAGGGCCCGTTCCTCGAGGTCAGATACGCCAACGAGAATACAAGCCGTTGCAACACCGCTAAATTCACTTCATCACAGCGCCATGGGCCGCCGCCAGACCGTCACCACGAGATCCTTCTCGGCGACTCCCACAGGCGATTGCTCATCGCGGCGCAAAGCTTGATTGGCCCGAAAACACCATGGCCGCCTTCCGAGGTGCAGTCAAAGCTGGTGCTCATGCGATAGAGACAGATATTCATATCTCGGCCGATGGTGTTGCTGTGATATCACATGTAAGCTAAAGCTCCATGACATTACATGCATCACCACAACTTGTCTTACTTGCCTTGGCTCGGCTCGGCTGACATTTGAGCAGGACGCATCCCTTAAACGCTGCTTCGGCATTGAAGCTCGCATTGGAGAGTGCTCGTGGGAGTATCTCAGCACTCTACGCACAGAAGCCGAGCCTCATGAACCCATGCCGCGGCTCAAAGACTTTCTTCAGTGGTTGGTTCAGCCGGAAATGCAAGACATTTGGGTGGTTTTAGATATCAAGGTCTGCTGCATCAGCTCAAGCTCGAGCATGTGTCATCAGACGGAAGCTAATGCAGGCCTCCCAGCTGGATGATGACCCGGCAGAGCTGATGGCTGCACTTGCGAGGGATCTAGACGGCGTCCAGGCACCTGTGCCATGGGATCAACGTATTATTCTGGGATGCTGGAATGTAAGCTGACACGACACCCTTGGCACAGTTTCTGCGCTTTCACTTTCACTTTCACATAGACGCCTTGGTGATGTTGCAGCTGACATGCTTGAACAGGCATCATTCCTACAGGTTGCGCGTAGTCAACTCCCAACTTATCCGTTGGCCCATATCAGCACCTCCCTCTTATATTCACACCACTTTCTGCGTGTGCCCAACCTCGGCTTCAATCTCAACCAAAAGACTCTCATCGGTCCATCAGGAAGACTCTTCTTACGCGAACTTGGAAAGACTGACAAGCTTCTTATGACGTGGACAGTCAACGAACCTCGCCACATGGAATGGTGTATCCGTCAGAATCTGTGTCATCCACGGCGCCGCAATGGAAAAGTCGAGGGGCCTGCCTTGATAGATGGTGTCATCACTGACAATCCTCGTTTGTACCTCGAGATGTGCGAAAATTTTGAGAACGAGATGGATGGCAAGCTCGCCAGACCAAAGCTAGCTCTCACTGAAAGGATAAGGAAAAAGGCAGAGATGGTAGCCGTCGTTATCCTGACGGAGACCTTGATGATGGCCTACCATGTTCTCAGAAGGATGCAGGGCAAGTTTGATTTCCTCCGAGACCGCCGGAGCCTGGATAAATAGTATACGCAACATGATGAGTGATAACAGACACTAATGGCCTAGGTAACGGTTGACTTTGAATACAGCAGCAAAACTTGGACAACTTGCTGGCTTTGTGGGCTACACCAGGCTTGCATTTGCCCATCACATTTGACAACCTTGGGTATTCACAATCAATATATGCGGTCATTCGTGCCATCACTGCTCTCCAAAGGGCAAGCCACCACCATATGCTGACATATTAACCACAACACAGCAACCGTTGGATCATCAGAATTATAGTGACTGTCCATCAAGGTCTACCTGGTCATGAATCCCTTTGAGCTCAAGTAAACTCTATGTTAAGATATGGATGTAATCCGCCCTACCCTGTGTAAAAGACAACAACGGCCAAAACGCTGCTCATGATGCCCTACCCCTGTCTTTGCGTTCCCCTTCAAATTTCAACGTCAATATCCAGGTCTAGTGACCCAATCACATCGTCATCCATCAGCGGCTTATGTATAGTAGGGATACCCTTCTCCTTGTGTTTCTCCTCCTGCAACTTTGCGAGATGAGGTAGTAGTTGAGATTTGACGGCCGCCTTCGGTGTGCTAGTCCCAGGAGTGTTGGTCCCGCTGCCGTTGGCCGCTGACTTTTGTTCCACCTTCTCGCTAGCGTCATAAACGAATTTGGCCTTGGTCCTAAGTCGTCTTGACATGTCGCCTTGGTAGGTTTCACCACGCTTGAGGGCTGCCTCGATCTCCTTCGACTTCGCTTTCTCCTTCAACTGGGCCTTTCTTACAGCTTCCGCGTTCAATCGCCGGTTCTCTCGGTTGCGCTCAGCCAGTCGATCTTGCTCAGTTTGGGCCTTAGGTACTTCGTTGTGCTTTGAGGAGCCCAGACTCGTCCTAAATGCTAAGCGTTGGGAACCAAGGTTGTCGAGCTCCTCCTGCAACTCTTCGGCCTTATCGTGCTCGCCATGTTGTCTTGCTTCCTCGAGTAAGTGGGCTATGCGTTCTCGCTCGGCAGGGTCAAATCGCCTTTTCAGCTCTTTTATCCGTGCAAGCCGAGCCTTGATTTCCTCTGTGGTCCATGAATGATTAATCAAGCCATTGATCTCATCAATTTTGTCCATAAGGTAAGTCTTGCTTGGGAGTGTCACGCCCTCATTATGGCATGTGACCTTGTATCGATTGAGCTCGTTCTATGGATCCGGTTCAGTAGAATCCAAGAATGCAGTTCTGGTGCAACATACCTCTGTGAACTTTCCGCTCGAGGCAGCGATGAAAGGGAACTCTTTGATTGCCTTACCATGCGCCGCCTTGACATACTGATCTGTGACGAATGCACCGTTGGGCCCCTGAAGAGCATATGGGCGACTGGTCGTGAAGCCTATGAAATTTGTCAGCCCTGCTGCTGTGCTGTGCTGTACTGATGGTTACAAACCTTTGATGGCTGCCATGCGATACTGCTCAATGCCACTTTCAGGATGCGGTCCAAGAGCAATACGTATATAACATCCAGTGATAGCCTGCTCGAATCCAGGAGTGAAGCAGACCTGAGCGAACTCGTTTCGCCCCAGTCGAACTCGTTCATAATCACGTAACTCAGCTGGCGGCTGATCGCGATTTTCGTCGGCATCTGGAGTTGGGGAGCGTCCGCGATTATAGTCATCGTCACTGTCTTCTGCCCCAGAGTTGCGTCTTCGTGGAGAGTAGTTATCCTTTCGTCTCTCGAGATCCTCCCGTCGACGCGCTTTCTCTGCCTTGGCTTGGCGTAAAGAGTCCATCGCGGTCTCCCTCTTGCTCTCTGTACGCGGCCGTGATGCCTTTCGAAGTCGATCGCCGTCTTCCAGCTCCGCAGTTCCAGCACTGCGCTTCTTTTTGACCTGTTTGCGCTCCTCATTCTCCATGTTGCTTACCATCTGACGCAGCAGGCGGTTCTGTCGCTGACGCTCTATGTCCGTCATACGCTCAGCGATAAGCTGCTCACGTTCGAGTTCTGGCAAGGCCATGATCTCTGCCTTTTCCTTCTGACTCTTGTATCGACCATCAATTGGGTATGCTTCATCGTCGTCCTCTGCAGCCGCTGCTCGACCTCGCGATGGTTCGTCGTCGGAGTCAGATTCATCCATAGGAGCGGACTCAAGAGAGTTTGGCGTTCCTGGCGCAGACCTATATCACGACGGGTCAGCATACTGTAAGTATATCGCAGTGATCTGGAGGAGCCGCAAACAGGATGCGGATTCGGAGGTCGGGACAGTGTTCAACTCCAGATCATCATGCTGCCAATTTTAAGGGATATCACTCACGCCTCACCCTCCTCCTCGGAGTCATCGTTTCCTCGTCGCGACTTCTTTCCCGCCCCTTTCTTGGAACCACTTCTTTTCGCTGGAGGCGGCGATGGCGATCCGCCCCTGCTCTCGTTGCCAGAGGCTTCGTCATCGGAATCCCCACCTGCGAGAGCGAGAAGCTCGTCATCAACGTCAGACATGACGGCCTTGTGGTGAGCCAGTAATTACACAGAACGCAATGGCTTTAAGACACAACAATCATATGGCCCAGGCGCAACCGCGTTCTACGCGTAGAAGGTGAACCGGGTGAGACTTTGGCGATGGAATGGGGTCGAGAAATGCGTAATCGTGCGCGCGGGGATTGAGCGATGAAAGAGGTGGAAGTGGATGAAAGGAAAGAGGATTGTGCGTAAAGCAGCAGTGCACAATAGCTTCTCCTTCAGCACTTGTTCTGAATTCGTGGTTTCCATCCAACACCTCATTGGTCAAGGTTATGTCATGCCCCTGCACGTGTGTGGCTGGTGCGATGGGACTGCCGGGGAAGCTTTAGTCCGCCTTCGGTGAGCGGCCTGCTCACCGAGAATGTCCAGGCTCATCATTCGATTTTGGGGGCCGCCATCAATTTGATGATTGGGAAGTAGGCCAGACTTTGTGTAGCAATTATGCCTTTGTCCAGAACCCTTGCCAAACCTCTGCGCTCTCTTCTAGTGCGATCAACACCAAGTCTTTACAAGTCATGTGTCCGCACCATCGCCACGACTCCAGCCTCAGACTCAACGCCTGGGTCTCCCAAGAAACTCAAAGCACTCACCCAGGAGCAACGTGATTTTCTCGACTCCGCTGTAGGACTTCCGAGACGAATTTATTTGGCCGGTGACTGATATACTGGTAGCTTCGTGTCAATCAAGCTGGTGAACTTGCTGCAGTCCTCATTTATGCTGCGCAGTCACCCATCCTTCTCCGATCAAAGCCTCATCTCCGCAAGCTGATGGCACACATGTATGATCAAGAAGACGGTCACTTTAAGACCTTCAATGGCCTCATTCACAAGCATCGCATTCGCCCTACTGCTCTGTATCCTTTGTGGTCCGTCATGGCTACTGGTCTAGGCTGGTCTACGGCTATGCTCGGTTACGAAGCTGCTATGGCTTGTACAGAGGCTGTTGAGACAGAGATTGGTGGCCACTACAACGAACAAATTCGGACATTGTTGGAAATGGTTACTCAATGGGAAGCCGAGGGCTACGAAGTCGGCGAGGAGTTATCAGATCTTGTCAAGACCCTCAGAGTGATACGAGACGAAGAATTGGAGCATCTTGATCATGCTGTAGCGCATGATGCACAAAAGGCAGAACCTCATTGGCTTCTCACTGGCGTCATTCGTGCAGGCTGCCGAGGTGCTATCTGGGTAAGCGAAAAAGTTTGAAGCCTCAAATCAGATGTATTATAAGTGTAATATAGGCCTACGCCAGGCTCCGTGGACAAACATATATGAATAAGAACTACGAGATAGGAAGAAACATGCGCGTGTGGGAGGATGGACGCGCTTGTCGAATGCTTGCCATGAATAAAGTGCAAAACCCCCTGATCAAACTCCTTGCCATGCCTTTTGCAAAGTTGAAGTCAGAATACACCATCCCGAGAAGAGCAGGATCAAGGTCACACCTAGTTGCTTCATGTTGTTAGTATTCTGCCGTTCATTCAAAGAGCTGGACTTACTAAATTGCCAAGGGGGCAACGCCATCGACTTGATAACCCCAGTTCCCGTTCTGCTCCTCCGTAAGGAGCCAATCATAAGGGAACTGCACGATATTGCCCTGGACCATATTTAAAAGCTCTTCAGCCTGCCCCCGTGATGGCATGTCGTCGATACTAAAACCGCGTCGGCTATTCTTAGTAGTTGCACGGCGTCTGCGTTTCACTGAGCCAAACTGCCCCGGTGGAGGTGCATTAGTATCTCTTGAGGAAGGTTTCTCGAGCGTCGAAAAAGTAGTGCGCCTCTCTCTGTCCTTTGTACCTGTCTGTGGGTCAAGGTATCTTCCACTACTGCCTCCATCGAAGGCAGGGAATGGCGTATCTCCGGGCGAGTAGACTGGAGATGGTGCCTCTGTATGTTGATGTGCATCAGGACCATTGTCATTCTCCAGCCCAGTGGTGGGCCGTGATGATATAGCCTCACCGTCTTTCATTGCTTGTTTTTCATCAGTATCACGCTGGCTCTCGCCAGGAATGACGATTTTGATTCTATCCTCCTCATGGTGGCCAAGAGGGAGCTTCTCGGTCATTCTTCCGATTGCCTTCTCTGCTTCAGTTTCAACAGCCTTAGCCATCACCTCTGGTCCTGGTGCACTAACACCAGCACCACCCGCAGTGGATCCACGATGTCTCGAGGATGGAGGAAACTCCGAGTCTTCACCTCTTGATCGGCCACCTTCCATGCTTGCCCGGAACCTCTCGCCGTAGGTCGTGTACTCTCGATATTCTGCCCAAGTGCTCACCTCAGAATCCGGCATACAACGGAACACTCGTCGATAGAGCTTCGTGTTGTTTTGAGCAGCCCGGTTCCAAATTTCGTCAATAAAGTTGGGGTTGACTGGATCTACCATACAGTCTTTGTCGATGTGTGCCAAATGAATATCTGCGGCCATCGGATGGAAAATACCATTAACCGGTTTTCCTGTTTCAGGATCGATATGTAGTGGAGGGCCGCCAATGTCAGTATCGTCGCTTATCGGCAAAGACGGTAGCTGTGCGGGACGGGGCAGACCAAGTTGATCTGTAGTGCGACGATTTAGAGCCGGCACAGGGGGGAGGCTGTCGTTGTGGTTTCCTGGGTCCAGATATCGATTATCGGGTTGTGGACTGTGTGACTGTGTCTCTTTGGGTGATTGCAGTGTCCCCTTGCCTTCATTACCGATATTGCTAACAAGAACTTCGCGACCGTTGATGATAACAGAATCGCGGCCGGCATCAAGGCCGGATTTCTCGGCAGTCTTCCAACGGTCAGGCCCATAGCCGGTCACGTCCAGCTCATGCTTCACCTTATCCTCCGATTGATTGATGATAGTACTATCCACTTCTGCGTTGCTGTCACTGCTGCTGCTGCTGCTGCTGCTATCGTCTTCAACCTCAACAGCAGCATCTAGATCATGGTTAATACTTGGAATGCGTAGGTGATCGGGGCGTTTCGGTGAAAGCTTTGAGGAATCGGCAGGACCACCATTCTCTTCATTATATATATCCTCCATCTCTTTCTCGAAATCCTGACGGTCAAGCTCTGCCTGGCGCTCTTGCTCAAGTATTTCGTCAACGTCGAGGCCGAGATGTTCTCGCATCAGTCGGAGCCGGAGTGTGTGAGCAAAACGGCCAACCTGGTATGGTCTTCCAGCCATTGTCGAGTTGATCATGTCAGTATCTCGAACGATTGCAGCACACTCCGAGTCACGACTACCAAGCATTGATCGCTCATTAATGTTAGCGGAGCCTATAAGAGCCACGCGGTCATCAACGATAATTGTCTTAGCATGGATGTAGAGTTGCTCGGTGACAAGGACATCGTTACTCATGACTCCCCATTGACGAAGCGAGTAGAAGGCGATGTAGTCTTCCGGCTCAATGCCAGCGGTTCGAAGCCTGCCAAAGATGGACTGTTCGCCTCTACAAATACTAGCGTACTGACACATCAAGATCAGGCGAACACTTGTACCCTCCTGTTCATCGACTGTATTTTGAAATCCAGGCATGAGGGGAATAACAATAACGCAACGCCAGTCTTCATCATTCTCGTGGGCCCGTATGATGCGTTCAACAAGAGCGTCGCCGATACGATTCACGATTCTGGTGTTATATGCCTCAGTACTGGTAATGAAAAACTGGTTTTCCATATAGACAAAATGATCTGACTCCTCGATCATTTTGATGTATGCATTCTGAATACTGTGCTCAGTCTGCTCAATACCCAAGGACCAAGTGGTGGCAGATCGGAGAATCTGGACTTCGCAAGTGCCTGTTAGACCCAGCTCCTTCAACTCATCTACGTTAGCGTCCGGCGGGGGGAGCAGGAAGGGCAACGGGCGTGTAGGCTTTCGTCCTCGGCGAAGATAATTCCAACGTTGGACAAAGTGGCGCGTCAAGTCTCTTGCAGGCTGGCCCACAACTTGCATGGCAACATCATGCCAAGGCATGCGAGGTACTTTGCTTCGGTCGTACATCTCCTCATACGGCTCGTTGAGCCTGAAGAAATCCTGCACTCGAGGGTTTGAATAGTCCTTTCCGGGGAATAACTGGCAATGCTCTGCATCCTTAGGTGTCTCAGACATCTCAAATCCAGTTGGTTTGTCGTCGACGATGGGATGCTGAGGACAATCCCATCGTCCAAAGCACAAATCAATTCCTCCAACAAAGGCTACATCATGATCCACGATGCAGATCTTCTCGTGGTGAGCGAAGAAGAACTGGTTCTTCTTGAATTGGTTGGGGGATCGTTGTACGAAGATGTTAGGATGGAGGTTCAACAATGAAGATTTGGTATGCTCGGAATCTATCGGAACGGCAGCTTCGACGTTTCGGTATACTATGACGAAGACTTTAACACCTTCTCTAGCTTTCTTCTGCAGCAGTCTATCCAGTCGCCATTTCTGGCTGATAGCTGCTGGTCTGCGCATGTACAGCTCGGGGCTCAGCCACCAATCGTGGATGTAAATGACATCGCGGGCCATATTGATAGCTCGAGAAACGTTCCACATATAGTCGCGGCCGTCAACGAGCCATTGGGCAAATACATGGTTTCGCACAGGAGAGAAGCTGTCAAATCGTTTGTTCTGATACCAGGGAGTTTGCTTGAGCATCTGATTGATGGAGTCCTCAAACTGCTTCATCACGGATTGGTTGCGGGAGAAGAGGCGGACCTTGCGTTCGGATGAGCGAAGGGTCATAGTGTGATGTTTGTCAGGGGGTGCCTCCACAGTCAAATCGATCTCAGCCTTTTTCTCAGCGGAGCCAATCGCCTTGACCTTACTTCGCTTCGAGGAAATACTGAATTTCGAATCGACTAGGTACACATCGAAAATGTTCATGTTTTCAGGAGACTCTACGCAGACGATATAGCTCTGTCGTACGAGGAACCATTTTCGACTGTGTCGAGAGATAACCTTCGCTGGTGTCAGAGCACGGCGAAAGTCTAGACCCTTCGAAGGTTGGATATGAAGGTAACACTCCTTTCCGTGGTAACTACCCTCGGCGGCGAGGCGAACGCCAAGGGCCGAGAGTTCGAGAAAGCGGCAGAGTCGGTTGCTGTCAGCTCTGAACATGAGCCATCTGATCATCTCAGACAGGTACTTTTCAAGAATACGCCGTTGCTTCTCAACATAACGTTGTCTCCGCGTTGCCATGTCCATAGTAGGCATTCCTGGACCCTCTGGGTTGGACATGTCCCCAGGATCGGTAATGCCTGTGGATCTGCGCCTCGGGCCCATCCCTAGGAAATTGCGAGACTTCCTTCGCGGGAGGCCACCGGGATTCTCGGGGTCACTGAAAATGCCGTCCCCTGCTGCTTCAGTTGCTGTACCTTCACCAGCTGTCTCTTCTTCTCCGCGAATACTGGCTTGATCTTCTTCGTCGCTTTCTTCTCCCTTCTTGCGAGCACCGCGAAGATAAGGGAAGGCCGAGTATGGAAATTTGGGCTGCTTTGGCCGGCCACCCAAGTCCATGCGTCCGGGCATGTACTTATCGTTGTTGATAGCAAACTTGTAACGCAAATGCAGGTTGTAGATATCTCTAAGCGTTCGAGTTACGGTCCAACTCATTCTGCTCGGTCCACTTCCGTATTCCAGTTCTATGGTGAATAGCCAGTGTCGGTCCTTGTCGTCATCCTCCATGGGAGAGCTATCGGTAATGCGAAGCTTGAGCTGCTCAAGAAGAACCGGAATCCTCTTGTTCCCGTGTTCATCTCTTTGTATCATGCTAGCAAGCATAAGAACGGCGGGAGCGCCAGCCCTTAGTTCGGCCATCAGCTCGGCCGATTTATAATAGTCAAAACGGTCTTCTTTCTTCTGCCGAAGGAGTTTGAGTGTGTTCTTGACTTGCTTCCACTTCTGAGCACCAAAAGTGGACGCACGTTCAGAAGTGAAGAAGGGGCGTCGAGGTGTCATAGCATCACCATCCGAAACCCCTCCACCACCAAAAACGGTAATTCGGCGGACGTGACCTGTTCGTCGTCCGACCGCTCCAGGGCTTTCGACTTCATCAATTTCCTCGCCATGGTGTCGCACAGCGGAAGTCATCCAAGAGTTTCCTCTGCGGAAAGCCATGCCCAAGCGGTCTCTACCTTCGCCTTCAGAGACACCATAATCAGGGACAGTTGTATCGGGCATACTTGCGCGGCGCTTAACCAACTGGTCGAAGCTATCCAACACATCGATGTCGCTCACAAAGCGCCGAGGCGTTCCGGGTGTAGAAGTGGTTGCCTTCTTTGTGCGGCGCATCCTCCTCTTCTGTTTCTTTTTCTTCGATTTGCCATCTCCGGGGCTGCCCTCATCGGCTGTTTCCTCGGCGTCGGCATCGGCGTCAGTGTCCTCCTCTGTCAATGTGCCAGGGACTCCACGGCTCGGTCGCGTCGGAGAGTTGATGTTTGATTGATTGCCTTGACTCGAAGGTCCAGCCACAGTAGATGACTTTGGTGTCGACACGCCCCCATTGTTGGTGAGAGCCTTGAGTTTTGACATCAATGAGGCACCACGAGATTTGCCCGGGGTTTCTGGCTCTTCCCATGAATTGCCTCGCATAAATGTTGGAGGCGTATCGACGCCATCTGGGCGGGTGAATTGTATGCTCGGCCTCGAAGGCGCCTGACTATTGTCTTGTCCGTCACCATCAGCGGCCAGGCCAAAGTCTCGGTCGCTGATGCCATGGTCCTTGAGCGACTTGGTTGAAGCTGGGGTGGATCTCGGTATGGCCGATAAAGGTGCCTTGCCGTGGCCCGAAGCCAGTTCGTTTGAAGCTGGCTTCATTTCTTTGGTCGAACCTGGAAGGTTTGACAAGGCTGTAATCTTAAGCCCGGCAGGAGGTAGGAGAGTATCGGAGGTTGATTTGGAAACAGAGGGGGGGGCAGGTTGGGGATTCGGGTTCTCTGGGGAAACTGAACGAGGACTGACGTCCATGGGCGAGACATCCCCGTCTGGTCGATGTTGTGTCATGGCGAGTTGTCGCTCTCGATTCGAAGGTCTGGTGGTAGTCCTATCCTATACTACCTAATTGGCAAGGACAACAACGGGCAAGCTGAAAAAAGGTATTGTGTGTTCAACTGTTGTAGCCACGTAAAACATGCTGAAAGGAACAGAAAATAATCAAACTTGGAAATTGCGATCTATATGCCGTCGTTCTGTTGTCACAAGCAAGCACAAAGTGTGTGGTTCGTAAAGGGGGCCTTCAAGCGTCGCACGCACGTATGTTGGTCGCGCGGCGAAGGGTGGTGACGAACTAAACAAGCGGTCGATGAAGATGGATGAGTGGTGGAACAGCCAAGATGATTTTAGTACTGTAGTCGAAAAGGGCTTGCTGTACAGCGTTATCGACGCTGTCACGAGACTTGTGTCGGACAATAACTATCGGGGTTCAAAGGGAGTTTGACATCCTTTGTTAATCACGGTCCATGTACCAAAATTTCGGGAGACAAGCTACCTAACCCTTGTCATAGTCAGTCGCGGATGGAAGATCTGTCCAGGTTTCTGGCTGCGCGTTGGAGACGGACAAGAAAGAATCGAGCTCCACTGAATTTCGAGTCTACCCGGTAAGCTTTAAACTAGAAACGGTATAGGCTTTAGTTAGAACACCCTTATTTGTACCTGCAGGACGATGAAGCCCACCTTGGTAATCCCCCAAGTTACCTAGAGCTTCCATCCATAACCGCTCACGTACCCATCACGACAAGATCCTCAAATGATGTGTGGGTTTCAGGGTGAAATGACGATCAACATTAGATTGGTATACATATGTAACTTTTCTGTAGGGTAGCCGTGACTTTAAGTAGAAAATAGGTACCTTACCATTATGCTAAAACGGAAGGTACCTCCACATTAAGGTATCTCAGGTTTTACGTCTTTACACTTGAAGGGGGGTTTGTCATTAATCTCTGGCCTAAGTGTAGCTCGATTAACGATGTCATAATCATGATGGTTCTAACGGCTTGTTCGGGCCCTTGGATGCCCCATATTGGACCTAGGCCAGAGGAAATTAAGATTGAAATTAATCGAATCATCGCTGAAAGTTGACATGACCCTTTTCATATGTACTCCGTATAGAAGGGAGCTATGTTCTTCTTACCTCCTTCGCTCTACCAAGAAGCGCGTGGGAACAGACTAAGGTATCGACTCGTAGAATACTAATCATTAGTAGTTAGTTGTCATGTCATGGATACTTCTACATGAATTACATCCATAGGTGCTGCCATATCTCGTACTCCTCAACCAGATTCATGTCCTCCAGTTATTGTTATCTCTTGTTGCACAGCCAAATCACCATTATAACAACTGTTACCCTGGCACTGTTACTCGTTGTGAGCAACATCATCTCAGGTTTTCTGCTAGACCTATGATTTGATCGATGCCAAGCTCAGTTTAATCTTCCTGTCTCACGACCACATAGTAGATATTGACATTGACACAGACAATGTCCCCTGTCTTTGCGTACCTGAAGCATGAGCAACCGGAGTTGGCCAAGAAACAAACCACACTTGTTTGAACTCATGCATATCTACGTATGACACTACGATCCTGGTTTTATATGTTACACTAATATCACTAATATCACTAATAGTAGCCATTCATACTGTACGTCGAGGTGTTGGTTGCAGTAAGCAGCGCCTTGACCAACGCACAGGAGGGACAAAGGAAAACACATAGTTCTTTTCACCAAACCCAAACCAATCGTTTCGGGTTCTCTTATTGCCTGCCCGTCACCCTTGATAGCAATATTGTAGGCATTTCATCAGGCCTATACTGCAAGTATTTCAACTCAGCATAGCTCCTTCAATACGCGCTTGACATTACCCTATACAGCACGTTATGCTCCACTTAACAATCAACCAATTGTCTAGGTAGGTAGGTAGGCATTTATATTGCCAATTTAGACCACTATCCTGTATCTTATATACACGTTTATAAGCAATATCCGGCCAGCCACTGTGGTCTCAGAGTAAAGTGGTGGGTCTTATATTATTGCTCGTACATTCCTTTAGTGTCTACCATAGCTTGCACAAGTTTGGTAACCTGTTCACTTATTTTTTTGCTCTGCCTGTTAAACATCAAAGACTGGATTCCAATCATCAAAATATTCCCCGAAGCCTAGTGTGAATCCTAACTCGAGTAAGCAGATGGTGCCGTGGTTGGGGTATTGTTAACACAATGACTTCCTGGAGTCTTGTCACCTCGGTTCCCGTATCGTGGAGGGCATGAAGGGTTTACCAGCAGAGGAGACGTTTCTCTCGTAGAGTCACCAGGGATATCGTCCATGATGGTGTAAAATGTCGAAGCTACTCGAACAATATGTTCTCGATAAGAGCATATCCCCAAGTGTGCGTTGAGACATGAGAAATTACGTCAATCCAGCGATAATGTCCTTGCCGCCGAAAGGAGCACTTGGAGGTACACAGAAAGCAATCCAGGGCTCGTCTAACGAAAAAAAAGCTGCCCTTGTATTCAGAAAGCCAACTTAAGAGGTCCAAGTACTGGTAAAAATGTTGACGGGACGGGTGGGAGGGTTAGCGGTACCATTACTACACTCAACCGGAATATAATGAGGCTGACGCCGAATTTTATTCCCTTTCCCGGGTTTGATATCTATTGAATATGGCCTAGGGAGCCATTGCAACCGCTTCGAAGAGTATTCTTATGCCCCCCCCTAACACACTGCCCTCTCTGGAAGTATGGCACGGAACTATGTCAGATCGTCGATGCTAACCATCAATAGTGCTGTTGCCAATCAAGAGGACTCAAATTACGGCAAAATCTCCCGAAGAGTTTGGAGAGTATATGCAGGAGCCGATCGACGAAAAGAATATTGAAGCCTGCCGGGGTGAGCGTATAGATGGTATGGAACTTATGGGATGATTGGAAAGATCCAGCTAAAGGACTGATGTCGGTCCTCACCCGCAAGGCAAAGAGCTTCACAAGGGGACACCATCACAGGATGATGTCCGTGGAAACACCTTTGTTATGCTAGCTGCAGGACATGAGACCTCGGCAGGCGTGCTTCAATTTATCTTGTTGGACATGGCAGACAGCGCAGTATCGCAAAGGAGTCTTCATGGTACCATTGACGAGATATGTGGTGATGGTGACCATCATTGTACGACTATGAAAACCCGATCAACCCCAACATGGCCAGCATGTTGGGTGTTTGCATTAAAGAAACCCTGAGAATGACACCTGCGGTTTTCGAAACTCCCGTAGAAGTGGTTTCAAAACAGGGTCGGACCGTCACTGTCGACGACAAGAGTCATTTGTCCTGAGCAAGACATTCATATCGTCAGGTGCCGTATCGTCGTACCGTAATCCACAGTGGTGGCCGGGACGGCTCAGCCTGATTGACGACGGCGAGGATGACATCAACGCTGGGTCGCAGAGCGGCGGTATCGAAAGAGCCAGGAGTCAACAGCAAGATCAACAGAGTCAGAGGGTGCCAGCACCGGGATGAGGAATTTGGGAGCCCTGCTACAGGCACACGTCTTTTTTAGCCAGAGGCAGACTCGTTCATCTCCTTTTAGTGATGGCCAAGATCATGCCTCGGCCGACGGATTTCCCAGGAAGAAATCATTGCTACGTTTGCGGTTTTGTTCAAGGACCACATCCTGGAGTTGGCTACAGATGATTGAGCGAGTGATGAGCAAATGGGTCGAGAGACACGGCGCGAAGTCTACACCAAACCCACCCGAGCAGCAGAAAGAAGATGTAGGGTGCAACTTCAGTGCTAACACTCAAATCAGTGATGACATATGCCGGTCAGGCTGTTCAAGAGAGGACGAGAAAAACTTGCGAGCTGAATTTAGAGTCACGACAGCCAATGGAAGTGTTCCTATAGTGTTTGTATAATACATGGTAAACTCATGACTGGAGCGGTTCCAAGCTGTGTTGATTGGACTACACCACTTCGCTCAAGGTACAGTTCTGGCATTCGCATTTACTACCTGGTAGCCAAGCTCTCTGTAAGGCTCGGGAAGGGAATATATACTACTACTTCCGGCATATTTGGATCCATGAATAAGTGTGTTTTTGAGTTGTTTCCATCTTTTGACTGTCAACAGTCGACTGTTATGTTTAATGCCTGCATGACTACGTTAGTAGTTTATAATGGCATCTGCCAAAGGACCAAATTTGACATCTTGACAATATCGATTGTGGTAGATATTGCCATCATATTGGATTGAATAGAAAGCTCCCCACTACGGATGGAGCACGTAGGTGCAAGCTCCTTCAAGATATATTGCTGGGGATGAATAATGAGGTCATTTTTTTTTTTTGGCGCAAGAGAGCCCTGGCCCGAGTTGCAATTGAATGGCACTGATACCTATTTCCTAGGTGGAAGTCCCCAGGAGCTTCAATTTTCTCGCCCTTTTATTGGGCGCTTCTCTCACAACCAAACCATACACACCTTTCTGCGGGGCATGACCATCAGATCGAAGGAGAAGACACGGGAGTAAAAAAAAAAACATAAACAAGGGACCGGACCCGCCGCTCATTGTTGACACGGGCCCTTCCGTTCTTCACCAGCCCATCAGCCGTCAGCCATCAGCCGTCCCCCATCCAACGTGGACCCCCCCAAACAACACATTCGAGCTTGTGCCTCTGTTCTTCATCACCATCACCAGCTTCATTTTCTCCTTCTGGCCGTGGCCCACTCTCCCACTCCGTATACATATTGTACTTTCACTTGCGACGCCCCGTCAATTGCTGAAATTCGCTTTATGCGCATTCGCTTTCAACCTATCCTCCAACATGTCCAACCACAGATACAACTCTTGGCTCAAGACCAAGAAGAAGGGCGAACTCGAGAATCTTGCCGAGTCTGTTGGTCTGTCAGAGTATGTTTACTTCACCCCGATCTACTGATATACGTGCCATTTGCGCGCGCACCACCCGTTCTCCAATATTGCCCGCATCACCTTTCTTTGTTCTTATTCTGCGCCCAAGCTTGTCCAAGCGCTTTCGCGACGCGCCCACTCTACCATCATGACCCCTCCATGCGATCAATGAAACACTCTTGTGCTGACACGAACATACAGTATCGACGGCTACAAGAAAGACGACCTTGGTGTGGCTCTTGATAACTTCCTCACTGAGAACTCGACGCGCTTTCTAGCCAACCCCGAGCTCGCTGGCTACTTCAACAGTCGCTCTAAGGCCCAAGGATCTCCTGTCAAGAAAGAAGTGTACCGTGAAGATGCTCTGAAGGTAGTCCGAAGACGACCTTCCAAGGCCGTGGAAGAAGTAACCCCCGAGTGAGTGACCTCCAGTCATACAAGAGTCTATGGCGCGTTTTGCGCTTCTTCTGAATTGGGCGCGCGCGACGATACAAATAATGCATCGCGCGTCGCGATTGGAGCAACTAAGCTAACATGATGATTTCTGAACCGTAGAAGCGACGATGCCTCATCTCCCCAAGCTCCATCGACAGCGCTCGTCGAGACTCCTGGTCGCGCTCTGTCCGAGGTCGCATCGCGCATCGCGCTTCCAGCCACCCCCGCTGATGTTGCTCTCGCTGTTGATCGCTCCACTAGTATTGTGCGCCAGCGCGTCTCGTCACTTTACGAGGAGAGTGGGATCACCGAGGTCAGTCATGCGACTCGCGACACTCTCAGTACCGTCACCAGCATCCTATTCTGTGTCGCGGGCTGGGAGCTTTGGAACGTTCGACGCGAAATTCTGAGCAATGTTTACGCGTTTACAATTCCCGCCATCAGCACACTCGGTACATCGGACTACCCTGTCTATGTTCCCGATATGTTCCTTCTTCTGACGTCTAGCTTTTGGTCTCCAGCCTTGACTTGGATACTGACCAGCGTCATCATCCCCTCCTTTGCTGGTTACTTCTTCAACCTGAGCGCGACAAGCCCCCCACCTTCACGCGGACGCCCTCGCCCAAGCCATGCGGACTATGTTGTCGATCCCTTGACTTTCAGCATCGTCAAAGCCTTGGTTTCATTCGTTGTTTACGGGCAAGGCGTTAATTTTGGCGGTCTTCTGAATGACCTGTCTATAATGCGCCTCGAGAACGCCATCTATGGCGGCTATAAGGGTATCCTGACCGGTACCGCTGTCACTGCCGTGGTCAGCATTTATGATGCCGTTCTGAGGAAGTAAGATGTTTCGAGGAGAGCCTGGTATTATCCAGGGTTTCTGATCCTCAGCAACCTCATATACGATTTGGGAGACAGCAGCAGAGATGACGAGCAACCCATATCGCTCGTATACTTAGCGACACTCGCTTGAGTTATTCAGTCTTGCCGTAACTCGGGAACTTGCATTTGGGCGTCATGGCGTTGGTGGGGTTTTGAGTGTTGAAGGCGTCAAGGGATTTTGATACCTCGAGGATAACTGTGTTCTCTTGTCTTTGCCTCTTGAAGATGGTACTTTTGGGTTAAGCAAGTCTTCGTGATGCGCCTTTGCCTGCTCGTCTGAATCGTTCAACAGCCCTTTGTCGTTGAACGAAGTTGAATGTGAGTGACGGGGCAAGGAATTCCCCGGCAACGCACGAAATGGCGAGCGCATATTGCTCTATACTATATTGACGGCCAGCCTGGACCTGGCATTTGGTTCTTTTAGATTGATATTTTGGTGTCATTCTGAGTTGGGACATGGAGACCGGTTAGTTGGAAGAAGGCGCTCTCAATTGAATGGATGATGGCTTAGCTTATAGTAGGGACTTTCGAATTATGAACAGATAATATGCCCTCAATGACTCTCCTTCTACACCTCTTGCATTCCAAGAGGATACTGTTCCTCGAGATGAATCTATGTGTCAGAATGATTTGCGCAAACAACATCCCATCACCTTCTTGCAAGATCTGAACCACGAATGAGCTAGGACAAGAGACGCCTCCCTTTCGCTACTGATACTTACGGGGCAAATATAGCTTCAAGTGATATGACGGTTCATAAACTCACGTCGAAATCAAACGGACTATGTGGAAACGGATCGATGACTGTTGCTTACCTAGGTACCTTACCTCTACTAACAAAGCTGTCCTAAGAATCCAATGGATAGTGTGGGTTACCACATACCTTACGGTGTCGAAACAGCTCACGTGTAAAGTTTGGCCCCTGATCTCTGACCATTTCTCTGTATTTTGTAGCGAATTTACATTTGCCCGAAGTTGACTTGAGGACGCAGCACATGAGGCACCTAGATTCGTTGTTAAATGCCTCTAAGCAGGGGGAAAGACATGTGGCTCTATCGTGGAACCAACCGCCACCCAAACTGAGACAAGTTAAGTTTACTTCGGATGTCGTCTGTTGAGCAACGTCTGGCCTATATTACGAGTACCAACAATCAAACCAAAAGGTTGGTTTCAAACCCAGTTAGAATTTCACACCAAACTGCCACCTCTAATACTAGATTGAATCTATACAAGTCGCACCATGTTCACATTTGTCTTCCCAAAATCCCCCGGTCCAGAACGCCCCGTAGCATGCGCGGAGAACCCTTCCGCGTTTGGTCCTGGATGCCTCGTACCCAGAAACGACATGCCACACTGATTGAGTGACAAAACTAAAGTAAATAAAAAGAACAGAGAATTAACAGACAAGTTGAAAACAGAGAATTTTGGGTTTCAAAGATGCAGACAACCTCGAATGATTCCCAGCCAAGACGAGAGGGGCGAATTAGGACCATGTTCTGGAAACCGTTGGCCGAGAGAATACCCAAACATTGGAAGTGAAGAAATAAGTAAGGTATGATAAGGTTCAAATAATAAAGTGTCTAGGTAGTTCTAGGACAAGTTCGCTGGGTCCGTAAACGGAATGCAAGCCGGACGAAGGAAGGAACTGGATAAAATGGATGCATAGAAATCGCGTCATCTCCCTCATCGTCATGGTGGTACTAGGAATCGGATGTCTTGCCATTCAGTAGTCGTGGGTATATTTGTACAGATGCTCCTGCAAATGCATATGTGCGTGGTGATGTCTGTCGTGTGCGCTGGTAGAGGGAGGACATGTAGCGTCGCCTTGCTCATGACGGCGACAAGGTTGAAGAGGGACTCGGTCTCGCGTCCCTAGACTCAAGGTTTCTCTGAAGGATGTTCAAACTTGATGGGATGCACCAGCATACCACGCAGACACAACCGGCCGCTGCTGTTCTCGTTCATCTCTTCTGTCTTGCCACCTCTCTCCCGTCCCTCATTGGCACGACCTCCATGCTTGCCACGGCCATCTAGCTGGGCATAGCCCAACCATCGGCGCCACATCAGACCAGCGAACTCGCTGTTAAAGTACCAACTGGTGCCCTTGTGATTATGCTCGTTGAGTTGGTCAAAGGGACTGCCAGGACCAGATGTCGAGTGATCACGACCAGCGTTGAAGGCTGCATCAATTTCACTGAAAGGGTACCAGGCTCGGTCGAGGAAAATTGGGTGTGGGGCGTACACTCCCTTCATACCATGATGCAGAGCAACCGTTGGAGGGAACATCTCGGAGAACATGGTATGGTGGTATCGCCAAACCTCTTCATGCATGGACATCAGCAGACGTCGGCTGAGACGCGATGCAGTAATGATGGCGCATCGTCGCGGAGGAGGAGCCTTGTAACCTGTAGCATCATCCGAGAAGACCCAGCCAGATTGCTCAGTGTCGAACAGTGGGTTAAGAGTGATAATATCAGCCTCTTCACCAACGCCACATTTGGATCGATCGGGAGCATCAGAACTGCATGAAGGGGGCATCATCGACTGACCCCACTCATCATGTCGTAGCTGTTCCTTGCCCTCGAACGATAGCGGGCCGAAGATGGGAGCGCGACCTGAGGCCAGAGTGTCTTGCTGCACAGTTTGAGAAAAGTTCTCCCAAGTGCCATGGTAGGGAGGAATATAGTAGCGAGCGCTGCGTTCCCAGAGAAGGGTTCGAGGCTGCTCCTTGGCCCACTTGCCTAGGCGGTCAAAGAATTCGTAGTAGCTGCCCAGATATCGCATATCCATCTCCCAGTTCCAGTAGTGTTCATACTCGGGGTGTTGCATAGCGAAAACTTGGAGGGGGAAGTGGGCGCTACGGTAGATGCCGTGGATATCGGCACCACTGGGGTTCTCGATCGTCTCGCCAAATCGTCCGGGGTACATGAGTCTCATTTGAGGCTCACTCCAGAGCGATACTAGGCCTCGGAACTCAGCAGGGACGTTGTCATTGATGATACGCTGTACAGTCCACCTATCAGACCAGATGGGCTCATCAATGTTTCGCACCTGCATCAGAAAGTGAACCTGGTATTCACCACCTGATCGCAAGGATAGCTCGCTGATGAGCGCCCGGAAGTTCAGCACAGCTAGTTCAGTCCACTTGAAGCCGGTGTATGTTCGAACGACGACAGCAATGCGTCCCTTCTTGTCGCTTGTCTCCGAGAGTTCCTGAGTGTCAGGGTTGACCTGCTTGAATCTATGCTTATTGGCCTTGTAGCAATCTTCCTGTGCATCTGCCCAGTTGACATCGATGTAGTTGATTTTCCCAGTCTCTGTCCAAACATGCTCGTTACCAGACGCCTCGGTGTCCAAGCCAGTATCTAGACCACCCTGGGCTCTGCTATAACCTAGGCCGTAAGGTCCATACCGACTGAAACGATCGAAACAGACGTCGTCCCTGAGTCCGAGGAGCTTGTACGAACCGATGGCGGGATCCGGCATGTGCTGAGGAACACCATTGTAAGCATACAGATCAGGAGCAGGCACCGTTTTCTTGGAATCGAGATAGCAGGTCTTGACATCACTGCCATGGTCGTAAGGAATGTACTTCTGAGGCTTAGGCACATGATCGCTCATAGTGGGAGAGGGCATCGGAGCCTTATCAGTAATATTGGGATATTCGGGAACAAGGTTGGCTTTGCTGACAATAGTCCGAAGACCGTGGAAGTACCCGTCGAGGCTGAATACATAGTTAGTAAAAGTATTAAACTAGACTGTTCAACGTACTGAGGAAATCTCAACCAAGGCATCTTCTCAAGTTGCGCAGCAACTTCTTTCTTTTCATCAGCAGTAACATATTCGTTTTCAGGAACGGTTTCGAGCTTTCCATCACCATCCATATCACCGGTGAGCATTACAACAGTTTCGCCGTGTGTGTTCAAGACGGTGGCGGTCGCAATGGGTTGCTGAGTCTTGGTGCCGCTCATTTTTCCAACACTGTAGCCAGAATTTCGGGATTTTACAAAAACCAGGGTGATGAGCACAGCCACGCCAAAAAGCCAGGTCAACACCCTTCGGGCATGGCAGGGGCCCAGAAGTGATCGCATACGAAGTCTGGGTTTCTTCGTTTTTTCTGAAATGATGGAATAGGGGAGAAGAGGATCGATCTTCCTGCCCGATGGGCCTCGCGAATTATTGTTGTTGCGGGCGGCCATGGTGACTGAATGGCGCCGCTGCATACTAGGCTGAAGAGTATGGCACGCTTAGGCCGAGGGGTTGTCGGTTCGCAGGAGTTTGTACAGCGGGTGCGTGGGATGGTAAGATTTACTGGTTGAGACAGGTGATGGCGAAAATTAACTTGTATGCGGAGCGAAAGTCGTAGTGGAGCCGGCCGACATCGAAGGTTTTATTTCAACAGGTTGCAGGTGAAAGTAACGACTGGCAGTCGTCGAGATATCCTGGAAGGTAAGTCGACGAAAGATATTATCCGATAAAGGGCGGAGGATGAGCAGGTGAAAAGACTACCTCGTCATCAGACGACGGCAGTGAGATCAAAGGAGGTGAGGCTGAACAGCACAATCGCACGGCGCGACGCAAGCGATTGAAGCAACACGGGAACGGTGCTTGTCGAATTTGCGATTAGAAGAAGAGGGCGTCGAGGAGAGTGACGAACAGGCCGAGCGATGAGCGAAGGCGTTGACGAGGGGGAAAAGAAAGGAGGGGGGAGTAAGAGAAAAGAAGTTGACCAAGAAGAGATAGGAGGGAGAAAAAAAAAAGCGAAGCCAGACCAGGCCAGGAGAGGAGAGGCGAGAGCAGGGGATTATGGACACGGGACAAGGGGTTGCTATCCAGGACCTTGCAAAGGGCGATAGGGGGACGAGGGAGGAAAGCACTCGGGGCAGGTCTCTACCTACTGCACAGTACAGCTCGGATGTACCTACGGATGGGGCCCGCTAGGTACGGGGCTCCGCTAAAGGGACCGGGAAGGATGGATAGTGGAAGGGGTATGGCTACCTACCTATGGAACCTCATTTTTACAGTAGGGAGCAGGGACAGTCTTCTGTAGGTGACATTTACTTTCTATCTCATACCTACCTGAGGTACGTATGTGCTGTAGATGCACATTGTACTGTGTTATTTGCACCCATCTTCTTGACTGAAGGCCTCTCTAATTTAGACCTGCATCTGGTGGCTGTCGTCGCCTAGGCGCTCAAGAACTTCACCTATGCCCCGGAGAGCCCGGGACGCACGACTGCAAACAGGATGTTTATAGCTGATGTAAAGAGCGCCCATCCAAAACAGCGTTCGACGGATCACAAGTAGGTGGCAGTGTTGAGAGCTCACGAGGAGAGACCTGTGGCAGAGACTCGGGGCTCAAAAGAAAGAGGAAGGAAATAACCCACTGATATCAGAGACCCTAGGATTTTTGGGGATGCGCAAACTGTACCTACGCTGCACAGTGAATGTCGGACAGTACATGTAAGGTGTCTTCATCTTCAGTTTCGAGACCACCTAGGCCTGCAGGGAAGCTTGTACACACTTCCAAAAAAAGCCAAGTCTCGCTACTGACAAGGGGCCCAGGGAACTTGGGTCAACGTCAGGCATTTGGAGAACATCGAAGAATTTGGACTGGAACAAGGCTCCATTCAAGCTTTAGAGACTGGATACCAAAAGCCCCAGAAACGGCAATAAGTGGTTCACTGGCAACTTCTTCAGCTCGCATTCAGCACCAAAAGGTACCTACCTAGATTTTGCCGAATCAACACCTTGAACAAGGCCTTTTCCCTTGACGCTCTATTAGACGGTGTTGCCGGGGGTGGGGACAGATGTCCAATGAGAAACACTGTATCCTTCAAATATCCAACCAACGATCGAAATCAAAAGCCTTCGGGGCTTATCTGATACTCAATTGGCTGAGCAATTTGGATTTTGGCAAGTCCCCGCTGATCTGACATACAGTACTATCGATGGCCTTGGGAACCAATCCGTTGCAGCTCTACGTTGTAAACAATCAACAGGGCCGTTATTGCTATGGACATGACAATGTCATCGCCAGCTCTACTGCCGCCATCGCTACCGCTGTCCTGGAGACGGGCTTCTGATGCCTCGCTAGTCGTTCCGTATTCTCTACCGACGAGAGGGCAGGACAATGGTTGTCAGGAACAGTCAATGGCAATCACTTCCAGCTAAGCCTTGAGTCCTTGCTTGACCCAAGCCTTGCATCCCCTGTCATTGCGCCATATCCCAGCAACGTTCTGTCGCCTCCATCCCAATCAGAAAGATTAGAACGCGCACTGGGGGCTCCATGGAACATGGGCCCGTGGGTCTCCGAGCGAGGGCCAGTCCGCCCCTATTGTTAGAGAAGGGAGAGGCTCTCGTGGCTGATTATGGCGCACTTTGTCAATCATGAACCTTCTGAGCTCAAACATTGCCATGCTTGCCTCTGGCGGTGGTTGCGCGTCCTGCAACTCCTGATCGGCGTCTGATTCGAGACCATGGACTCAGCCGCCTGTCAATCGACAAACCCATCACCGGCGCGGCTCTTGCTTTGCGTCCTAGAAGAGGCATCAAGCATAGAACTCGGAACTGTCCCTGTCACACTGCGACGTCAGCCGTGTGTACCTACCTCTATGCTGAGATCTCCAGCTAGAGACCAGCCTGGAAGTCAATGGGCTCAAGGCATGTCTCACTGGCAAATGAGTGCCGAGAGCGACCCTCCTCTTTTATGCTTGTTGGCATCTCATTTCGACCCTTTCCGAAAAGTCGTCACTCCAATTATACAGTAGTAAATTAGCTCTGAATCGACGACAAGCCGTTGAAACAATCCCTTTCTTGCGACATAGATCGATGTCGTCGGTTTAGAATCTTTTGCTGAGCAATCAGACTAAAGACATGAGTCGGTGAATGTTATCTACGCAAACCCCGATTCTCTCCCCCAGCCACGCCCCCTTCCGTCCAGTCGAAGGACAGGGACACACGATGGGCGAGGGTCCTCTCGCCACGCGTCCTCAGGGTCTACTCCAATTATTTCTTTTCCTCGGGTGTCAAATGGTTTATTGTGACTGTGGACATTCATAACGGAGAATTGTACCAAGTAAAACTGTTGGAGATTGATGGACACTGCTTCATTCTGTAACGTTGGTTGCGAAGCCTTGTATGCCGATCCGATCCAAGACAACGTCAACGTCAACATCAATCTGAGAATAGCAACCTGACCCCCACTGTCGGCCTTTTTCAGGGTCGGCCAGCGTACCGATTTGATTTTACAGAATCTCGCGATTAGCCATCTAGTCTGCCGTGGTCTAATAAATGCACATCTAGTTGATTCTACACACAGTAGAGCAACGGTGAGTTCACTCATTTTCAACCAACCTGCTCTGCGATTCAGTAGAGGCGAGGATCCATGACCGTTGAAGTTTGAACTGTCTTCTTGGCCAAGCTTTTGGCCATGGTTGCATCGCGAGAAGTCGCCAACGCCACAGGTGCCACCTCCAAATGAAGTTTCGCGACAGGGGGCTGGCGAGGAAAGTTGACAATAATAAGCAGCACCTGTTATCTCAGATGGACCAAGGTCAGCAGCAATAGATTGCCAAGGGCTGTTCACTTGCTGACACGAAGTCAGCAGCCGGGCGTTTTAGTGCGTGCAAGGGGCGAGCGAACCAGTTCTGCAGACGCATGCATCGCCTTGCCTAAGGTAGTCAGGTTCTTTCTGCTTACGGAGTAACAAGAAGATGTTGCAAATCGCTGACTTGTTAATTAGCTCATCGTTCACTACGATGTACCGGTATTATTTTGTCTGTGGATATGAACAAAACCGCCGGAACCGCCCGTGACTCAGCATGTTCTATTGTTGGAGATGCACCACGCAACGTGGTAGATATCACTGTGGTATATGCTCCACGACGGAAACCCTTCACATAATGTCCCCGTTCTCGTGTTTCGTCCGTGTAACGTCTTGCTGGCGATTATGCTGCCACAGGGTGGGCTTGCTGACTGGGGATTGTACCACTGACTATGGTGTGGGGGGTTTCCCGAGTCTACTTGAGGTTGTGCCGATGTCGTTGCAAAAGTATAATGCATTATCGTATCCACTATGGTTCTTTATTACCTTGAATATGCTTGATATTTGAGATCCGATGCCTTCGTATTCTTAAGCGAGCGTTTGACTTACATCAAAAGAGGACCCGCCATTTTCTGATCAACATATTCCTTGGCAATTAGCAAGTTTATCGCTACCTGAGGATGATTGACTGGGTCGTGGTCATTTCCTAAAGTCCCCAATCCCAATTAATACTAGAGGCAGCCGTTGTGAGAATCCAATCTCCAAAGCTATGCAAGGTCATTTCAAATGGAGCGGGTCTCGCGGTAAGGCCAAGTTGAAAAAGCTGGTGTTGACCAGTCACCACGCGCCAATTGACCAGCCCTGCATCGTTATCAACTTATTTTGGCGTCTTGAGCTAGGAATTTCTCATATCAACCACTTAACTCAACTGGGGTTGAGATTGACTTGCGGGCCGGAATCCCTCAAAATCTCACCCAACAGAGGCCCATACTATTACAAGGTAGCTCGTTATGCTGCATTGCGTTGCTCGCACGAACTCGACAGGAAGAGAAAAGGCATTGTTGCGTTTTGCAAGGTGTTCATGTATCGTTCCCTTAACCCTATTGAATCATATCGTATCGCATAGGCCAACAGGCCAAGACGTACGTTGAGGCCAAGGTAGTACCATGTAACCTTGAATTCAAAGAAAACAACGAGCACATACTGGAAACCCATGGTAAGCCCAACACTAGTTAAGCCTAATGTTAAGGTTGCGTTATCTTTCTGCTACACTCTGTATGTGCATACATTTCTATATACTACACCCTTCCCACTTTAAAGATGCCACCAAACAACATGGCTTGCGTTGATACAGTTATCGGTCGGTTACATCTTTCAGCAAATAGGTAATAGTTAGCGGTAATATCAAGGCCCTGTAGTGTAACAGTACCAACGGGGAAAACATTGTATGGCTGGCTTATTCTTACCCCCTAGGTTCTTCGGTTCCTATCTGAATAAGGCTGGGGTGAACGGCAAACTTTGACATTTCTCCCATGATGCATTGCATCATAATATATTAATTGTATCTGTCACATGCAATCGATGGTCCATGGATGCAACATCTTTGCCGTCCATTTATTTTCCACTAGGTCATCTGAAGCGACAGCCCTATTTGTAGGAAAATCAAGGCTCACAGAAATGCGAAACAACTTAACCACTTCACTTCTATGCCCTTATTAGATTCTCAGTTCTGCTCCAAATGCTGGCCATTCAATCTCATTATCCTCGGTACAGCTTGCGCCTATATCTGACCAATGATGTCTCCGCAAGTTGTCCCTATCTAGTCCCATTCCTTTGCAAGAATCAAGTCTCACGGCCTATGTTTTGGCTCTGCTGTTCTGGACCACTCCTGTCAGACGCGAAGCTGGGTCCCAATACTTGAGCGCTTTTGGGTCGATCTGTATCCATATCATGATCGGGTTTGGCCTCGTTCTCATCCTCCTTAGGACCCTCTAGCCCTGCTTGAGTTCTCTCCCGCCAGCCTTTCCCCCATCGAATTGCAGCCATGGTAGCCAGAGCTGAGCCTATTAAATACGCTGCTGAGATGGTCGAAAACCATCCAATGCCGACAGCCTCGACAGCTGGTAGAACCACGGCTGAAGCGATGCAACCAACCAGATATCTTGCGAAAAAGTTGGTTGCAGCCACCTCTGCCCCATGGCCAGGCATGACGTCGAGACAGTAAGTGTTGTACGAGGGAAAGCAAAACAATTGCGCCACGCCCTGTACGAACATGGCGATGACAGGCACCGGAATACCTCCAACCTCCCTGTCGACAGTCCAGCCATATACCAGCATGCTTCCCGGCATGATTGCGCCCATGAAAGGTAGAGTAGATCGAAGTCGATCTTCCGGTATACGGACACCTCCACGTTTCTTGATCCATCGCTTGGTCATCATGTCCGCCCAGTGCCCCCCTCCGAAAGTCCCTACCAGGTAACCGAAGCCGGGTGCCAGGTAAAACAGACCCGACAGCAACGGCGAGTCGAGCTTGAAGCGTGGATTCAAAACATAACGGACCGGTGTTAGGAGGCTGTACATGTTCCAGGTTAAGGATGCACTACCACATGCCACCAGCGTAATATTGAAGAATCGAAATAGTCGTAAGACTCGCATCGGGCTGATCATGCCGAGAACCTTCAGTGTTCTTTTCTTGCCCGAGAGGCTTTTCAGATCGTTGATCTTGAGGTGATGAGCTGTTTCGCATACAACAAAGTACACGCCGAGTACCCCGGTAGCAGCCAGTCCCGTCTGAAGCCAAAAGATACTCCTCCAGGACGAATATGTTACAATAATGCCACCCAAAAATGGTCCAAATGCAGGACCAACGAGTGTGCCGGTCAGAAACCATCCCATCGCTGCACCGCGCTCTATTGGACGGTAAATGTCACTATTTCTTGTCAGCATTAATGATTCGCATAGCACTCGTTGCTATTGAAGCTCCGTGAAGATCGAGCTGGTCATTTGGGTAAACAACCAGACTCAGAGGTTGGTTGCTCAGAGCATAAATACTGACAAGTCGAGGTTATTTTTACGGTCACCAATAAGATGGCTCACTGTCTTACCTTTCGCCTGGGGTTCTTTCAAGGGCATGGGGCAGTTTATAAGTAGAAGAATGGAAAACCTGGCAACTTACCCAATGCAGGCTGGGCCGATGAGAATGAAAGCTGTTCCCCCAAACGCCGAAGCTGCCCGAAAGACAATAAACGAAGTGAGGTCAGGAGCCAATGCAGTGGCTAGGCTGAGTAAGAAGAAAATAGCTGAAGAAGACAAGGCTGCCTGTGGAAATGTCAGTGTTTCTCCTGCTCTTATGGGCACTGCGTCAAAATTCGGGAAACGAGTTGGCCTCACCGACTGAGGCTCACCACAAGCACTTACACTCCGCCTTCCATAAACCTGGCTCATGGGTCCCCAGAATAAAGGTGACAACGCCATAACAATCATATAAGCTGCATTACTGAGATTTATAATGCTTCCCGTGCTGTTGAAAGTCTTCGCAACCTCTGGTGTCGCTGCTAACACTGAAGTGCTCGATATTGGCGATAGGAACGCCCCAAATGACAGGACGGTCACGATAGCAACTTTGCGTCTTGAGGAAACTTTGTCAAAGATCTCATCACCTGCCTCGCGGTAAGGCACATTGCCATCTGACGCAGTGATGATGGCAGCCGGTTCGAACGCATCGTGGCCAGATATGTGTGATATTGTGCGGTTGATAGCATCTTGGGTTGGGTCTCGGGCTGCAGTCTGTGGAGAAGATTCTGCCTCGCTCATGGCAGATGATGAGATTTCATCCTCTGAATCATGTAATATCTTCGGCATGGTAATCAGTGGGCTCTAAATGTTGATTTGGGGTTCCGGAAAGAATGTGGATTTACATTCCCGCTTCAAACAAAAATAATTAAACAAGTCAATATTTCCTAGATATATATGAAGTCAGAGCAATAAAGCAAACGCGATGAAAGATCAGCACCTACAAGGCATATTGGCACACGAAAGCTCCACACGAGGAACATGCAGACTTCGTCCCTAAGAGCTCTCGATTATTACATGCTAGCAAAGGCAGCACCATACATGGGATCATCCCCTCTCCACTTCTTCATCACTCTTGAGCCCAAGTGATCGATCACATTAATGCATACATGTATAGTCGCCTGATGTGTCTGTATATCCACATCGCATCTATTCACGATCAGCTCCATTACCGAACACCGACATCCATGACCAAACGGAAGAAACGCGTCACTTGGAGTCCTCAGGACTGGGGACACTTGCGAGTGGCTGTTTGAGAATTCGGAGTGCATTCCGGCGCAATTTCTTACGCTGAATTCTGTGTTGTTTTTGGGAATAAACCGGACATCGGCGCTGGTTTTCGGGTGCGGTCTGCCGGGTCGGAATGGTGCTTCCGATACGGGTCACTGTGAACCCACTTTTTGTTCGGGGGTTACCGTTCAGGCATTCCGGGATGACAAGATTGCCTAAACAACTCTAGCATAGGTACGGACAGGTAGATACAAGGCTGGTCGATGGGTTTTTAGCGGATCAAATCTCTGTTTAGTCTTGTTCCTTATTCTTATTACAGCGCCTACAAGCAAACACCCAAGTTGTAATACAAGTTCTGTCATAGAATCAGATGCTAGAACGCCAACTCCTCCCAATGCCTGTGTATATGCTTGTCCAGTAGTCTCACCGAAAAGCCATGCCTCCCCAGGGTATTCTCGTATCTAAATATGCGTCCAACAGTTCCTCCGTCATTCTTCCTAGGCCAACAACTTCTGCACACGATTCTGTAGTACTCTGTCGACGGGTTGACTGCTACGCTGCACAACCACGTTTTCTCTGCCTCCGATGGTAACGACTCGAAGCCATTCCGGGGCGACATCGCTGGCAATCAAACGCACGCAAGCTGCCCCCTCCTCCTTGGAAACCGGAACCCGGAGAGAGTCTTTGAGCTTCTCGAGTATCACTGCCATCGTAAAAGCCTGTCGTGGTAGGGACATAGGGTTGGATAGGCTCAGCATTGAAATGGTTGCTGCAACATCGCCCACGCGGTTGAGGGCCGCACGTCGCTGAAGCTCGGGCCCAGAAGGGGGAAGGGGTTCGTTGGCTTTAGCTAATTGTTTTAATCGTAACCGATCAAGCAGGCTCATCTTTGTGCCATCTGGGTTGAGGAGGGGGTTGTTGGATGCCGTGTTTTGTCTTGCTGCCTTCTCATACTGCTTCGTCACAATGCCACTCTTGAGCTCTGACAACGCACGCTGTCCTTTGTTGAGAATTGGATTCGCTGTTGTTCTGTTGTCCATGTTCTTTATCTCTACTTGCGGAAGCTCGTTCAGCGAGAGGTTGCCCAACGGAAGGTCAATGTCCATTTCATCAGCAGACCGTTCGGTGCCCAATGCTCTCAAATTGATCTCAAATTGTTTCAGCAAACGCTCTTCATGGATTGGTACCGTGTCGATAGGAGAGCGCTCAACACAAATCTTTCCCCGGCCATAGTCGGCAATTATGAATGGTGAACGAGAGTTGGTTTTTGTCGAAGTTTGTATAGCGATGCATCGTCGGATATCCTCGATAGTGACATGCCGTTTACCCCACGTCTGAGAAATGTGTGGCGCAAGTGTGCGTATATCAATAGGTGAATTGTTGCCGTTATGAGCAAATTGGATCATAATTGTCTTCACAAACGACCGGTGTATGTCAACGAGCTCGGCAAGATGGAGAGGAAGTGCATCCTTGTCGACCGTCTGCTTGCGCAGAGTTTTGAAGACATTGTCGAGCTTGGTTTGCACTGTATTTCCTTGCCTCTTGCCCTCAGAAAGAGGTGTGGTCCCTATGGGCTTGTGGGCAGCTCTCGCCCTTGAGGGAGTTGCCTTTGCAGTTCGTTTCCCTTTTGGTACATTCTTTTCAACATGGTTCATAGCCAGTTCTTGGTTTCTTGATATGGGCTTTATGGGCGTGGCAAGTTCATCGTCACTACTGGGTGCGAACGAGGCAGTCCGAGCCTTGGTTCTCGGATGGTTATCTTCTCCATCTGTGGCCGCTTTTCGTTTCCTGGTGATTACCGAAGATGCAGGTTGGGCGACAATTTTCTTGGTATTATCGTTTGGGGTGTAAGTTTTTGAGACACGGGCGAAGTTGGTAATAGAATGGCTAGCAGAAAGGGCAGCTTGGTTGCGCCTGGCCGGTCGAGGCATCCTCAAGTTTCTGTGAGAGTTGAAACACGTGAGGAAGCGAGTTTAAGTGAAGGAGCAGATGAGAAAATATCGAGAACGATCTTTGCAAGAAAGGAAGTCGTGGTCATCAAGTGAAAAGACCCGATCACGGAAGTTGCAGTGAAGAAAATTGCGAAGATTGGGAAAGTAGAGGCGATGTCTTGGAAAGTGGAAGTCATATCCACAGAAAGATGGAATGTGCTCCGTCGTCAAGGGGAACGCGAAGATCTAGGCGCGTTCTGGCGTGCTCGCCGCGTCCCAGACGCGTAAAGCTGTTCCACAAACTCGCGAATAAAGTTAAGCATGGACCACTCTAGGTAAAGTACCTACAGACAGCTGAGGCCCAGTATTCGCATATGCGATGTTAAGCTGCTGTAGGTGTGTACTAATTTAATACCTCAGAAGTATTACCTACCTTAATACTATCTACCTTAGTACCTACCTATGCCGGTGCTGTTGTATGCAGGTTTGCATCTCGGCTCCCATTGCCTAATTTGGTCAAGTTCTGCCCTGTCCGAGGTGTCGATACGAATCAGTATCTCAGGCACAACTGATATCACTATGCTTCTACGGTGGGGATGACATTTTTATAGGAATAAAATGTCCTAAACCTTCCATACCTATGTCTCTATGGCCTCGAAAGACGGTATAAGTGCTAAAGTCTGCCTGTAGCCCTAAATGCAAGGGCAACACGAACGTCTTTGTACATAACCCTAGCCATGATCCCCCAACACTGACTTATTACCAGTAAAACTGTTCCTTTACAAGACTAAATTAAGTTAATTTTGATGTAGTGGCCTGATGGACAAGCATACTACTTATATATCTAGAGTATTTGGGGTAGTCCGAAGGCAGCTCAACCTTTCTGTGTACTATGGTGGTCCAGCAGGTCAACCAGCGTTATTTGATTCTGAGCAGTAGTGGATGTCATAATACCGCTGGGGTACACATGATTACATTTATATCTCTTCTCGAAGCATTGTGTTCATATAGTACAAGAGCGGCAGTAATTGTTAGCTCTCCAGCCTCATTCACAATATTTCAGAAGGACCAAGTGACAGCTATTACATGATTGATCTTCTAGAAGAGATATGAAGAACGGCACCTAGCTATAGAACCTTGCTTGCTCCTTGGATAAAACAAATGCGCCGTTGTACAAAATCCATGGTCCTCGTGGTGGCTTGCATAAAAAACAACACTTCGTACCCCAATTATTTGATTTGTACCAAGACTCCGGAGTGCACTAATATGATATCGCGATAACGCCGGCAGAACAAATTGCAAAGCAATGAAATATTCTCTGAAGGCAAAACAGAAAAAAAGGCCATTTTGAGTATGAACGGGGTACATGGGTAACGAGGCTTCGCCTGAGCAATTTAAGTTTCTCCGGGCAGCTAGAAGACTTACAGCTCAACGGCGGCCAGACGTGGCCCAACGTTCGGGCCTAAAGCTAACAGGACTGGGTGGGGGAGGAGCCGGTACGGTATAGTCATCCTCTTGGATGTGATGAACTGGAGTTGAGGGGCGGTTCGTTTTGGTGGAAAGAGTAGCAGTGATACTGGTATAGAGGAGGTCTTGCGAAGTGACGACTCTCATGTTGCGAGGCGCACCCTGGATTGAGGACGAGTGTTGACCAGGCATCTTCCTTTTTCGATTCAGAAGACAAGAAACAGAGTAAGATTTCTGGGCGAATTCGCTGTTAAAAGAAGATCCATTGATGCGGGCGAAGCTGACTTAGAAGTCAAGAGATACAGTACATACCAGAATAGAAACAAAGCAGCTTGCGTAAACTGTGGATATGTGACGGAGCTAGCCGCAGTATGACTTTGTGACACACGTCAGGTCTGGATATCGTATCTTTAGGCTCGAGCGTGCACTGGTAGCAATGCTTCTTTTTGCTGTCTCTCTTTTCTTGCTTCTCTTTTCTTCGTCCTTATTCAAAGTTTCTGCGCTGACCTTAGGCCTCGAGGTCGCCAGGGAAGGGGTATCTCAGCAGCCGGGATATCGGCTAATGGTTGCTGTTGCAAGGATGAGACCAGGACTTTCAAGGTCTAAGTGAAAACAACTGAAAGATCTTGCGTGTATGCAAAGCGGCCACGGTCAAAGGTGAGGCAATAAAAGATTAGTTTAAGCTTCTCAGATAGTTGCCCAGGTGAGGTTAAAGGTAGGTAACATATAGGAAATGAACAATCCGGAGAAGAGTGCGGACGGCCAGTTTATAAAGGGGAGAGACATTGCTAGGGACGGAGAAAAACGATACCTACCTAGGTAGGGATAGGATGGGATGAGATAATTGAGGTACCCGTGCCGTACTATCAACGCAGTCCAGGTACCTCATCTCACAACCCAACCTGGGCCTGAATTGAACGAATACCAACCAAGGCCCCAACGAAAGCCAGGGCAGACAAGGGCGTCACTGCCATTGCACGGTACCGACGCCGTCAATACGTTGTCAGCGAACGGCATTGACAGGGCGAGCCGGCCTGTGAGACGACGACATAACAAGTCAACAACTTAGCAAGGGCAAAAGCGACAAAACCTGGGGAACAGCCAACAGGACGGGTGCCATGTCTTGGCTTTGGTGCTAAGGAAGCAGGTACATGTTTCTACCTGACTAGGTATCCATGCACGGCACCACGGAGAAGAGGACACACACCATGTATAACATCCCTGACCTGGATACCCGTATGTATGTATGTACTATTCCAACGGTTACCTTACCTCACTCACCCCCGAAACCCCCGTGGCCCATTTTGTTCAAGGTTTGCATTGCTTTGGTGTTTGCTACTCCGTAGTGACGAACAAAATCTACCTACTTATGTAGGCTCCTAGGAAGGAGACCAAAGACCACTTCCGCCCATCAGAAATCTTGGTGTGTATGGTCGAAACTGTCTTGACATGATAAGCACCATAGCAAGATGGTGCAACATGCACGGTCTCTCCCCTAGGTTCCTCAAGAGCCACGTTATCGAAGGGAGGTATAGATACAAGCACTGACTAGCAACCCAGTTAAGTCCACTCAAAAGAAAGAAAGAAAAGCATTGGAGTTGTGACTCTGATTTTGCTGGTCGCTGGTTTACAGCCAATAACTGCTTCGCTGGTGACTGCCCTGCATCATGCCGATATCATTGGAAGGACTTCAACCACTGAACAAGTGTGTCGCTTACCAGGATCACTCCGAACAAAGGTATGTATCCAAATTCTGTGATGCTGCCACCTAGCACAGAAAGAAAACAACAAATGCACCTACCGGCAAAAGGGGAACGACAAGGCGGAAGGCCAACGTGTAAAGAACGCCAAAGGCTGCCATCGTCAGTTGAAGCATGAGGCCTCGGTTTGTATCTCAGAACCAACACAGAAAGAGAAGACAAGTACCAGATAGGTATGTTCATGATCTCACGATTAATTACGAACAAGCCGTCGCCAACACCAACTTTCTGGACCACAGACAGCAAAACGTCAGTGAGGAAAATGCATTCCACGGAAGCTTTTTTCTTTTGGGCGCAATTCTGGATCGATTGTGGGGCCCACAGGCCTGTTCCTGAACAGACAGGCAGCCCCAGCTTCTTAGGCAGTTCAATATATAGGTTCCAGAAGGCCGGCCACTCGGCCCAAGCAAAGGGGCAGGCGAGCATTTCGTCGCTAGCACCGTGCGGTTTTGCCCCTGGTACTCCGTGGTTATTTGTGATTCTTAGTACCAGTAACCAGCACTGACAGCAAACCAATCCTTGGTCTCCGTGCAATGGATGGACCACAATCAAGATGATGGCCTTCATGTCAATGGTCCGGAATATGCATAGTCAAGCCGCATTGATAAGAACTCGACACTAATTCATTTAATCACACCCCTGGCGCTGTTCAAAACACACTCGGCCACGTCGAATATGCTCCATGAACTAGTGTTGGCTAGGCGTGACGATACGTGCCACAACCTGAGTTGCCTGCAATCACAGCACTTGAATGTCTCTGACATCCAGGATAGCAATGGATGTCTCATGACATAACGGGCACTGAGGAATGTCCATGCAACAAACAACGCGGCAATTCACCTCCCAAACAAGGGAGATAACCACACTTTGAGTCAAAAGGTGCCAGAGAAATCACGACTGTTTTGATAATTCAACTCACTGGAAGTTATGTCTTCAGTATAGGTAGATGGCTGAAAGCCGCATATATGTGCATATCCGCTCAACACAATGTCAGGCAGCTTAGCCGTGGGAGAATTTGTTGAGGGAGACGAGGTAATATGAGGTGTCCGTTGCTCCAGCCTATCATTCCGAGAAGCTGGTATAGCTTAAGGAAAGCTATACCAATAGGTAGACTTTACCCGAGATGATTATGGATGGCTCAGCGGATCAAAAACTATACCATAATACCTGAAGAGCAAGAGATTCAAGGCCCTGGGTAATGGACATCGTCGGTATTGAACCATACCTGGGCTCCAGGCGAGTGAAAGCCCGTTTTGTGTGTATGAGCAACTGGTGAGAATTCAGCTTTTATTCTTTTGTATATCTGATTTCCTCACTGCTACTGAGTAAGGCAGAGTTGGCTCCTCTGTGGCCCTATATCAGTGCCAAAAGGACGTGACAAAGCATCGCCCCAACGGGAAATCATTAGCGCCCCGGCACACCCGAGAACTGGCTCGTCGTGAGAATTGGTGAGTTTCAATACTGATCTTACCCATCACTCCACCCATGCCTATCCTGTCGTATCTTTTCTCAGCAGGTAGCAGTTATGTTTACTGACTCCTAGTTACTTGGCTGAGACGGGGCTGGAAAGGTTGGTGGGGCACCGGAAGATATGTCCATGGTGGAAGGCTGGGGTCAGGGGACGAGTATAAGTTAGAAGTGATACTGTAATATACAAGTGTACTCCGTACTGTAACCGGGATCTTCCAAGATTTCCTAGATGTGACAGTTAACGACAGCCCATGTACCTGGATTTCCGGCTGAAGTATATTTACCTTGGGATCAGGGCGAGATTAGCCAGGAAGGGAAACATAGATATCCATATATCTAGATGGTGGTTTGTACTACAGATAGGTATGATGAATGAAATTTATGGCGAGGAGGACCAATGGACTTGGAAAGCGATTTCGCAATGTGAAGTACGCATAGTGCATGTTGCCGCTTGTGGAAGGGACAAGTATTGGTTATAGAGACTTGGAAGCAGTCGAGAAGGCTGTAACATTGTGCGAGCCTGGATGTTGAAGCCTTGACAATCTTTGCAATATTGGCTTGTTCCTCGAAAGTGGTTTGCAAGAAACTGACGCCTTGCTATTAGGTGGCCGTTGAAGTTATGATATACGATGAGACGAACGAGAAAGTGAGAGCATGCTCGTCACTCATTGACCAACGCTCCCAAAACGCGATAGATTCTGGACTCCTACTGTTAAAGTGTTCTGATCAGCCGTCAAAGGCCTTGCAACTCCATTCTGCTGCCTCATTAATTCAGTAACCCCGAGGGCCCTGCCGATGTCATTACGACTTCTTGTCCTTCCATTATTGTATACAACATTATAAATTATTTGCTAGGTCTGTTTATGGTTATGTGCTTCCAAGTCATGTCCAGAACAGCTGTAGATAAAGAGTAAGTAGCTAATCAAGGTCTGCTTATGGTTCAGGAACTGTAAGAAAGGACAGGCATCTGACTCACTTATGAAATGACTGAGATGGTCTGAAGCATACAAACAGTATAGCGCTGTACTGGGAAGGCGGGCTTATAATCAATCCATATGTCGTTGATAGCGTATTTGGCAGAGCGATATCACGAATTTACTACCATCTACGTTAGTGGTGGTTCCACACAAGACAATTCATACTACATCAGTTCAGCAGTGATGAGGTACAGGGCCCAGAATCTTTCCAATCACACCTGATAAAAATAGACAGGTAAAGTCTGGCTCAATATTGATTATATTGATTAAAGCTTTGCGTCCTTTCTCTAGGTAACAAAACAGAGGAAGTCATGAGACCACGCCAGGAGTAATAATGGCAGTGTCACACGGCCGGATCATGGTTCACAAGAGAAGTAAGAATATGGGAACAAGAGTCGTCCTACAGGTGCATGAAGAACCATGTGCTTCTGAGCCCATTTCCTACCTACAAACATAATTCTTTCCATATCATCATGCATGACAACTATTGTAACTTCCATGACCCATGCTCAGACAAAACAGGCCCCCCTTCACTTCTCGCCTCTGTTAGCAGAAGCACTTCGCGCCGCCGTCGCAGTTCCAGGAGCTGCCTTAGTCTTCCGTCGTGTCGGCTGATAAACGTCGTTGAAGTTCATGGCAACACCAAGGAATCGCATATCTACATCTGGTTGATACGCAAGATCACCAAGGAGGATCTGCACACGAGTTCGGAACGATGCACCTAAGTGTCGAAGACGCTCTTGTAGAACGGGAAACTCGGAGGCCACGCCACCAGAACCTGTCATCGGTGTGTCAAGGCCATCGTGATCATCGTTGTGTCGTGTGGTACTTCTGACATCAGCCTCCTGACGCTGCGTAAAGTCTGACACGCTCCAGCTGTAAAGTCCGTCAACAGAGTCTCTGTAACTAAGCATGAACCGCAAGATTTCGCCGAGCTGCATCATATATGTCGTGCGGTCATCTTCATCAGAGCTGTGCGCACGTCGTTTTGCCCCAAGGAGACCCTTATGAGTGATGTCGTTGAGGTACCGTGTATGCGCCTTGATCAGGTCATCCAAAGTGCAGTCCTCCTTCTGGATCCGTTTTTGAAGTTCGCCCCATGAGGATTCGATGACCTCAAACAAGATGTAGTATTGGAGCTGCCCCACAAAGTGAATCATCTCGGCCAGAACACCGCGCGTTGACTTCCACGTTTGAGAGACGGCAGGGTCGGAGTTCTGAAGAACTCCACGAGCACCGGTCATGCACTTCCGCCAGGTTGAGAGTACTGCAAATTCTACTCGCTTGATACGCCAGAGAAAATTGAAGACCTTCAGGTATTGTCTATTCCCCCACTCTGTCACGACAACATCGACAGGTGCATCGATCTTATATTCAAGGGTAAAGCAATCCCATCCGATATCACCATGAGAAAGTTGCAGCATGCGAGCATCCAGGCGTCGTAGAACCTCGGGAGAGTCATACTGGGCATTTGAACCCCGAATGGCGTGTTCCAATTGCGCCGTTAAAGTATGTCTGTACTGTGCCCCAGCTGGACGGTCAAGGTTGGCAGCCAGAGATTCCATTAGGAGCGCAATAAAATCTCCCTGCCCTAAGAGGATGTAGTTCTTGAGCGCCTGAAGATGTTTAAATAAGTGAAACTTGTTGGCCATCAAGTCAATGAGACGCTTCATGGTGGTCTTGTAAGCTTCATCGATCCAGGCTTCCAAGGTAGCTGTGTCGCCATACCTTAACTCTTTGGAAGCAGCTTTAGAGTAATCCTCAACCCACATAGCATCACCGCAGCTATGTCGAATGAAGTTTAGTGACTTGCCGATTAGAAAGACCTTCTGGGCAAAGTCCTGAGTAATGATGCTGGGGATCATGTCTGTAGCGATCTCGAACTTGTCCTCCCAGACATTGCCTGCGCCCTTAGCCTTCGCTTGGTCTTTGTCAGGAGCCTGCTCTCTAACGAAAAATTCCTGGAAAGGGTCGGACAGTTCACCGTCGTAAATCCAGTGCCGTAAAATGTCGTAAAATGGCCGTGTGAAACTACTTAAGAGTCTTTCTGCGAATGCGGCCACCACAGGATCTCCATGGGAAGAAGAGAAACTATGGATTAGGGAGACAAGCTGGCCCCCTCTGTTCTTCTCAGATTCCTCAGCAATGAGGCTCATTAACCTGAGGCCCATTGTTGCTTCGCGTGTCCATACCACACACCTTTTGAGTGTGACACCTGTTCTTCCAATACCTTCTCTTGGAGCCTCCTCGTCAAGAGATGCAAGTGCTCTTCGTATCTGAGTCTCAAGAGTTGCTATCAAACTCAGATATGACTTAAGCTCACCGTGGACAGCAGCTCTGAGGCTTTGGCCTAGGAGCCCTTTTGCAGGGGTCTTGCAAAATCCGTCGAGGCCGCGATATAGCAGCGAAGGCTCAGCCAAAGTGTGAAGGAGGGAAATGATTGGCAAAGGAAGTGTGGCCGGTAATTTGATAAGATCTGATTTTGCGAAAGGTAGATTGGTTGATGATAGTCCCTGGAGAGTAAAAGGAATATCTCTAAGGATGACCGACTCCGGAGGCTCTATTTCCGAATGATTATTTGCCAGCAAGGTTGATTTCAGTGAAACATCTCTTTTTGCCGGCTCAGGACGTGGATCCCCCTCTTTGCTAGATGGCTTGCTCTCTTTTTGTGTAACCTTTTTGACTCCTTCAGACTGAAATGCCTCCTTGAATTGCTCCTCCTCAAATCGAGAAGCCCTACTGTTACGTTCCCGACCTTGCCGTTTGATAGCATCGCGACTGATGACGTCTCGGTAATTGGGCGCTGAAGGCTTCACCGGGCTCAGTGGGAGCGGTTCGCTAGGGTCTGGGGAATCAGCGAGCTGATAAAGGAGGTAGAGTATTGCCCATTTGTGTTCTAGCACAGGAAGTGAAAGCAATCGGGTGTATAAATTCGAGAAGCGCAGAGCTTGGGAGGGATTGCTCTGAATGAGCTTTCGTTTTATAAGGTCGGATGCGTGGTTGACATCAGAAGAAATGGCGGGGGAAACTGGGCTAGACCGCGAATGGTGAGTTTTGGCATACTTTTCGGATACCTTTTAGAAAAGATACATACCTATCTATTATAGATTTGACAATTTCGAAGCAAGTATCGTGACGTTCTTGCGCAATATCTTCAGGATCATTGGGATCACTAGGTACGATGTGGGTTATCAGGCTGTCAATAGCGTTGGTGATGCGATCGGGAGCCATGACGGCATCGTCGCGGGCCACTCAAGTGTAGGGCTGGGGCTGGTGAACAAGATAATGGCAGAGAATCTTTGTTCAGGAGGTAATTCAATCAAGAAGCTTATGCGCGGGCGAAAGTTCTGGGTAACTTGTCCAATTTCATCAGCGTGATTAGGATCATTGAAGCTCAGACGCGACAGGCGCGACAGACAAAGTTGGTAGTGATGCAGGGCGAGTTGCTTAGTGCCTTTTAGAGGTTGAATGTAGCGGGGACCTGATCTGTCTCGACTTTTAGGCGACGATTCAAGTACAAAAAACCTTGACCATGCACTGATGTATTCCTAAGCTGGGTGTGCTCGCGGCAAAAAACCAACTACACTCGAAACCCTTCATTCACCTTTAACCTCACGTCAACAGTAGAACGAGTCGCCCATCAACTTATACGACGCAACATGCCTTTTTCATCAGCTTAATGTCACCATAGTGATCGCATCAAAGCCCCCGTTCATTTTATCCAACTCATGTGTCTTTTTATCGCGCCGCGCCGCGCTATTTTGTCGCACGCGACGCTGTCGCTTATTCAACTCCTATCAAGATGCCAGACATCGACCCCGCGGCTTTGAGCCGTCCATCCGTCAGCCTCTCAACGCCGATTTTATCCAACAAGACACTTGCTGGGTCTATCTCTGGTGCGCCAAAGATAGCAAAGTCAAGTCAAATCATTCCCGCCCGAATTGATCTCGAACCGCTATATACTGCGCTCAAGGCCGCCATTGGCAACGAGAAATGGGCAATATATAAAGAATCAACGACCGAGTTCCTGATAGGTAGATGCGACAACATCTATCAAGTTCACATACGCAATTACTCACATATATTTAGGGCGCTTAAATCAGACCGAATATTCTGAACGAATTGACCCTATCCTCGCAGGCCCAGGGGACAAGGAACACCTACACAATAATCTCATTGCAGCTATATACGGAAATGTTACTCGAGAGATGCCCGATCAAGGCCTGGCCCCGTGGGTCAGCGCCAACGATAAGCCTGCGGCGACGACAGGGATCAAGCCAGTGTCCGGGGATGCCACGGAGCGGAGGTTGAAGGGAGATGTGATGCAACTGCCAACCCGAGACCGCAGGCGCATCAAAGATTTGGTCCAGAACGATGTCAGTGTCTCCAAGCCGCCTCCTATCCAACTGCTGACCAGTAATAAGTGGGATCCTCATGAGAGCATATCCAACATCTTTGCAGACACACGTCGCAAACTTTCGACAGTGACGGATGCCACCCCGACTGTAGGAGGCATAAACAACATGAGTATGTATTCTATCGAAACGCATTTACTGTGGTAAAGCTTTAACAAAGTGCAAGATTTCGATTTAGAAATTCGAAAACGTTATGCTCAACCTTTGGCGGTCGAATCAGGCGAGTTTCCTGATATCAATATGATCTCCGGCCGAATGCTACCCTCTTGCTACGAGGCAGGACTGGTCAATGGACACACAGTGGATGCTCCCCAATTTCTGTCGGTAGCTGTGGAAACCTTTATCAAGGAGGTCCTTACACAGGTCTTCAGCCGCACGCGGAGTAATGGACCTGGTGAATCAGGTAGTGCTGGGTTTGGCGTCGGGACGACATGGATTCAAACGCACAAGTACAAGCGACAGCTGGAATACGAAGAAGAAGCTGCGATGCGAGGCGAAATCTCCAGAGACAAGAGCGGGCTTTTGCCCATTGAGTCCAGGGCTGCGAGTGAAAGAGGCCCCTTGGGGATGTCCGATCTTCGCCTGTCCTTAGAGATGGCGGACACAGGCATGGCACAGTTCCCTGTGCTAATGACACAGGTTATATATGGATATCGGGAAGGGGAGCTGGAGAATTGGGATGACTATACCTGGGTGTGTGATCAGCCACCTGAAGCCTACACAGACGAGAAACATGATTCAGAGGCAAACGGAGGACATGTTTTTGAGCTTGCGAATGGTTACCCTGATGCCATGGATATAGACACGGAAGCATGGTGGGAAGGTGCGGAAAGTCAGGATGCTGATATGCTGGATGGCATATTGGACTCATGCCTTGCGGCAGGGTCCTGAGACTTGTCTGACGAAGTTGAAAATCTCGACTTAACTAACGTGGAGGTGGACAGTGGACAACGCCAAACGTTGCATCCATGTTGAGTCCAGCTCATCTACATACAACAAGGTGGACAGCATCGATACCAGAAGCAAAAGGGGCCCAACTCATCTAGCCGGTTTCGCATATATAACCGAAGCGTCATCGCATGGCTGTGAAAAGCGCAGGCTGGCGTTACAACCAAGAGAGAAAGGAACATGATAATAAGAAAGTACGGGTAAGGCAAACAAGGCGTGCAAGGAGCTGGCGTTTGACGAAGAGAGTCGTGATTCAGTACAACAGGTCAGAATCAAGGTTCAGACGAATGCATATAATCGGACGGCTTTATCTTTGGCGCAGGGGTTTTTGGCTTAACTCATTTTTGCTTCTTCATTTGGGTTGCGGTCGTGGAAGACTCGTTTTCATGGTGTTCATGTTGTATGTATTTCTATCGCTCTGTAGGGTTGAAAGTCACCCCAATACAGCATGCTATCAAGAGGCAACAAAAACTTGCTGCGGATTGGAGTAATGGAGACGTAGGGGAGACGGTGGGATTTTTGTACTTTTATCATTACAGGAACGATACCCGGGTAGCTCGATGAGAGTAAAGAAGAAACCGCTAAGTACCTACCCATGATGGTTTAAAAGCCACTGATTTCGTCATGTTAGGTTAGGATAGTAGCTGGTGGCCTTCTTATGGCTGGCCAAAAGGGATTGGAATCGAATCAAGTTATTGATTCCCTTTACATGAGATATGAGAGATTGTTGTCAATTGGTTTATGAAGAAGTCATTACCACAACAAGACAAGCGAATAGAATGAATGAACAATTGTGGAAGGAAAAGAAGATAAGTGTCGTGACATGTTAGTTGGAATCCTTGCTACCGAGCTCATTGGAATGAGAGAGCTTTGTCGGGAAATTCACCATTTAACGAACTGCCAGAGCCAACTTGACGCTTTGATCAATGAATTGGCCTCATCATGTTTGCAGCCCACTTTGGATGGGAACAAGAAATGTCGGGACTGTTTGGTGGCCAAGTACTAGCGAAGAACAATCATCTTTATTGCATGCCAGAGAGATGAATGCAGCGGGGCTCCAAGTTCCTTAGCCCCTTTGTTGTTTTAGGTGATTCTGCTTTCGGGAAATGAAGGCGTCAGCTCAGAAGCCTTGCTAACTAACACCAAAGCCAGGAAACCACAAGAGAAAGAGAAAAGGAGAGAGAGAGAAAACAAATATGACCTGGCGCAGCCATCCGGTCTCAAAAACCATCATAATACGAGCACCGACATAGGCCAACATAAATCATTATTTTCTATTAGTATTGGAGAAAGACATTCTGGATTTGCGTTAGTTATGTGTTTCGTCTGTTCGATTGGTTCCTATCTATGTTGGGCAGGCAGGCAGGCTTGTCGATCATCAAGATGTCAAGAAGAGGGAAAGCATCCAATGATGGATAAAATCAGTCACCTGCAGATCCACACCAAGAAAAATATTCTGGGCGATGCCTTAATGGTCTATAGGTAAAGACTCGGCACGCACAGTAGGAAAATCTCCAGTCCATCCAATCCTTTCATTCAAGCAGGAAGCTTGGATTCTTCCCAGTTCGGGAGCTGCACCGAAGAGCAGCAGAAATGTCTGTAGAACAAGCGCCCGAGAAGCCCAAGCCCTTAACAGGCCCGTGCACAACCTTCTAGAAAGCTTCCCTGACGGCAAGCATCTCCCAGCTCCCAATCAGCTCCACTTCTCCCCATTCCGTTGGTTAGGTCTTTGGGTTTGACCAGAGAAGCTCCTTCTCTCTATGCTGGGATCTATCTGCTCTACCTTACCAGCCGCAAGCCTTAGTAGACCTTACTAGGCAGTACTAAGCTAAGGGAGTACCTTACTTTACATGCCCACGCTACGACCTACAGGAGACAATAACTCATCTGTTGTCTTCCCTTATCCACCTGACTTTATTCATCATTTCCTGAACTCGCTCATCCTGCCTCACGTTGCCGTTCCTTTCGTATCTCGATTTCTCGCACCCGCATCTGCTAGGCTCTTCTTCATCCTTTGTATCTTCAACTTTCTCCATCGCCATCAGTCTCCTTGACGACGAGGCGGGGATTGGAGCAACAGAACCCCACTCACCTTGCTCATCAACTCTTCCCGGCCCCTTCATCATTCCTCTCAACATTACGGCATCGTGGATCTCCAAAGCTGCTCGACATCGACCTTCATTCTCGAGATTCCTGTCGTCTTTTGATTTTCTCCGATCTTGTATCATATCGAGAATTGTACCCTTGTACCGCGCCTGGACCCCCCCTGATCTATAGAGCCCTACAGGATATTGTCATCCTGCTTGATCATATCTCAGGTCTAAGGGTCTAGTTACCAGGATTCAGCGTGAGTGATAAGCCTGTTTCTTCCTGTCCTACCTTTTGCCGCCTGCAATGGAAGTTTGGTTGCAAGAGCCGTGCGCTTAGAGCTGTCTGGGTACTCCATTCAACGAGAAATCGTTGAGGATGGCCGGCTCTGCACATATTGATCGATACCCAAGCTTTGCTGTTCCACCCATCCCCCAATTCGAGTTCCTTTCAACGTTTCACCATCCCCTTCACCTTGCACTCCATAGATTCATTTCTTTGATCTGTGCATGGGCTATGCACCAGGGTCTTGATCTAGGCCCCGCCACAACACGTCACTTTACAAGCGTGGATTGCAGCCCACGTCCAGCTTCACCTCTAGCGCATCGCCCCCGGGACTTTTCCTGTACTGCACATCCCTTGTCGTCCAGATGCCATCGATGTTCGTTCCAAGCTTCAGCTGCAGCTCTCTCTGACACTCCTATAAGCCTGTCCATTTGTTGAGTTGGCCATAAGAGCGCCTCAGTAGCTGTAAGTCAGAGCATCATTCCTGTGCAGCACCACGTTGCCACTTACTATTATCTCTTCATTTCCTTCGCACATCCCTTGTCGCTCTTGGTTCCAATCATTGATCTTTGACGACCTCCGCCCATTACTCGATGTGTTTTCTATGGCAAACATTTTCAAAACTCTGAAGCTAACGAAACCCGTAAATAGACAATTGACGACGAGTAACCTCTCCTCATTCGCCCCGCGATACCCCTCACCTGCGTTGACCTTCAATACTCGCAGGCATCGATTCTCTGGCTATTTGTCGATACCTTCATAACACATCTGGAGAAACCAACTTTGTTCCAACTCTAAATCATGTCTGGGCCCTTTTCCAGCCCCTTTGGGGAGAACAGCAACCCTTTTGGGACAGACAGGGGAAAGAGGACGAACAACGCAATCCATGCTGTTGCCGAAGAAGATGAGAACGATACCATCACATCTCCTACAAACCCTCGATTTGGGGCTTCGCCAAACTCCGCTTCCATGTTCTCTGGCCCTTTCGGTGGTGGCTTTGGAGGGGACTCTTCATCTGAGGCACCTCCTTCGCGTAACCTCCCAAACCCTGATAGCTACCCTGCTCAGTACAATTTTGGTCGCCGAACATCAGTCTCTGCCGAATCTCTGAAGCCAAGTGCTGATTCCTATGACAATTGGTCGCCGCCTTTTCACGAGAAGTCTGCGGACCAGCTTGAGCGTCTTAAACGTGCTATTGAAGGAAACTTCCTTTTCAGCCATCTCGAGGATGAACAGAGCGCCCAGATTCTGGGTGCTCTTGTTGAAAAGCCGATACCAGCTAAAGGTATCAAGGTGAGTGGTATATACACGACGTTAAAACGAAATGTTGACAAGATGTCGTAGGTTATTAGCCAGGGTGATGCGGGGGATTATTTTTATGTCGTCGAGAAGGGATCTTTTGACGTATATGTCAATCCTACCGGGTCGCTTCAACCCGGTCCGGATGGCATGGGTAACCAAGTCGGCAACATCCAGGCTGGTGGTTCGTTCGGAGAACTGGCACTGATGTACAATGCACCTCGAGCTGCGACGGTTGTCTCAGCTGAGTCCGGTTGCACTGTATGGGCACTCGATCGTGTTACCTTCCGCCGTATTCTTATGGAGTCGACCTTCGCTCGGAGGCGCATGTATGAGAGCTTCCTTGAGGAAGTTCCACTTCTTGCAAGTTTGAACCCATACGAGCGCTCCAAAATTGCCGATGCCCTTGAAACAAAGAAATTTGCGGCAGGCGAGGTCATTATCAACGAAGGAGACCCCGGCCACGCATTCTACCTTCTGGAGAGTGGCGAAGCAGATGCTTACATTGGACAGCCTGACAACAAGGTTCGCCATTACAAGAAAGGCGATTACTTCGGCGAGCTTGCCCTGCTTAATGACGCCCCGCGAGCAGCTAGTATCGTTGCTACGTCTCCAGTCAAGGTTGGCAGCCTGGGCAAGAACGCTTTCCAGCGACTTCTGGGTCCTGTAGAGGGCATCTTACGAAGGACCAAGTATCAGGGTGTTGCAACCGGTGTCGAAGAGATGGATCCTCTCCACACCGGCTAAGTTAAAAAGGGAAGATATGTGAAAGCATGAAATTGAGGTTCGTTGGACACGCCGGGAATCCCCGCCACTGGTCTTAGTAGTGCTATTGGGTTTGCTTCGTGCTGGTTGGGTGTAAACATTGATGGCGATGCGCCTACGGTTGGGTTGAGAAATGAACGACGGAGGACTTGACTTTGACAAGGCGTTTTGTGAGGTTTTCTACCACCTTCGCTTCCCTGAGACAAGTATTGCTAGTGATCAGAGACCTTGGTTGATATCAATATCATTATGCTGTATCTCTCCACACCATGAGCAGTAGAATGAAACGAGACTGAGGTTGGAAGTAACCATTGACGAGCAATCTGTTAAATTAGAGGAAACCCGTGAGACTTTAGTCTGTGTGGCTTCCTTAAAAGACTATTGTAAAGACAATGTTGGTATCAAAACGCCGGAGTTGGTGAGGAAAATCCTACAACCCGATGGGACCGCTTCTACATATTCCATGGTAAGCGTACTACCTTAGTTACTGCCCCTGACCGTCTGTGGCCCTTCTCGCGAGCTCCTCCCGGATCTTCCTCCGAAGTTCTTCAACCGCAACTTCAGTTTCTAGCACCCGGCCGACGCCAGTGCGCCAGGTATCATCCAGTGTCTTGATCTCAGCCCCTACAGCGTTCTGCCTCTTCTGCCTCTCTAGGTTCACGATATCGATTTCACGCTTAACAGCTGCGAGTTCACGCTCCAATGCCTGGAGCTCAGCCTCGAGTCCATGATTCCCTAAGAGCCAAGCGTTCTTTCCCCACTTCTCCAGAAGCTCGAGGTTTGTGAGACGTGAGGAGAGGTAGCTATGTGCGATAGCGGCAGCAGGCAGGGCGGTCGCTGGAGGGGCGCTGGGAGAAGGAGCCTCGTAACGGCTTAAATCGAGCGGCGCAAGTGGCGTGGATTGAGAGACGCGCTCAAGCTCGGCTATCATGGCGGGCGTGAAGGAGGGTTCTGGATTAGAAGTCGGCAGGGGATGTTGAGAAGATGCTTCGGCAGCGATAAGGTCACGGGCTGCGGCCAGAGCTTCCGGGGCTGGTTCCTGGTCAACATCTAGAGGCTAGTCAGCAAGGGAATGAGTAAGGGAGACTTGGAGAGCATGGCACTTACAAGGGAGGGATTCGTGGTACGCTGGAGGAATGGGCATCTTGAGTTATGTGTCGCGGTGCGCTTCGTCAACCCAGGCCGACTGGAGGTGTTGAAACAATTGAGAAGACGATAACGGTTTGTACATATGATTTTTTTTCTCTGGTTCTTTCTGACTCAGGAGCAGTATCTAGCTTTGAGCGGAAATCGTGATTTTGTACAGGCAGATAGATAGATATCTGAGATACGATTGCGATCACAGCCTTGCAGCCACAAGCTTTCGCAAAATTATGAGCAAGAGCGTAAGCACGGGCCATGAAGTAGCCTTATCCGGTCTGTTCGAGCAGCCTTGGTGGCTGAAGTTAATAGTGCAACATGCGGGGATAGCGTGTTATTGGTTTTAATGCTGAATCAGGATGGTGACGGAGTTGCACTCCACTCAAGAACGGTAAGTAAAGTGCAGCAGATATAGGGACAACGACGTCAATGCCACCAAGCCGAATACCTATGTTACAAACACATGCAGGATAAAAACCCCAGCCATTCCTAATTTCGAGGCTTTCTTGATATTTACAGCCATAATGAAGGAGGATAATTAGTACTCCCACTATCCAGTATCTCGTCCTAATAAACATCGAAGCCAGCGAGCTGTACCAGAACTTGACCCTGCGTAAAACTCAGCACGCTCGAGCGCAAAACGGCTGCTCCCAGTGCTAGATATGTTGTAAGCGGCACTGGGTGTTGTGCTTTCATGGCATTGCCATAAACTTGATAATCGATGAACAAAGTAGTGACCGGCACTGCATAATCAATTTTGGGGATTTAAGGGCTCATTGATAAAATAAGAGCTTGTTAATTCAAGATTGTTTGATGTACGAATTGTCCGCGTGATCAACTTCTTTTCCGTCACTCAGACTGTTCAAATTGAAAAGGCATCTGATAATATTAGCTGTGCCTAATTTCGGCCATAAGCAGCCTTCTTGTTCGCTTTGGTGCGAAAGTTAAGATAGTTATACAGTAATACATTGTTCCGCTGCAAGGCGTACTTTCGCAGGCGGCTATAAAACCATGCATGATCCACGTAGAGATCTGAGTAAGTCACGAGGGTTTCAACAATTCCGCCGATATCCCTTTCCATATCCCCCAGGCATTTCATCCAGTGACTCCACCACAAGGAGGCAGTTTGGTTTCTGTTATTTCATTCGTTTAATCTCGTGTCGTTTCGTAGTTGTAAAGCAAAGATCAAGCTCGCGTCGCAATTCCAATACATATGAACCCTCAAAGATGCCCTGGCTAGCATGTATGACAGCAGGCAGTGACTACCAATCTCTTGGTAAGGACTCGGTAATCTGATTAGGATGAGGACCGACCGCTCTCGGAAGAGTCGGTCTTCGAGAGATCCTCGTGGTCTTCTTCCTCAGGGCCGTGAAGTGACTCCTCGAAGACCGGCTCGGGCTCGTTGACCTCAAACTTGGTCTTGAGGTCGCTCACGTGGTGAGAGAAGCTGCTGCTGTTGGAGCGGCGTCTAGTGTTTGTGAAGGTGAATTGTTCGTCAGCGATGTCGTCGTTGACGGTTCCCCTGTAAGCCGTGTAAGTGAAATGTGGAGACGGCAACATGGGGGGTGCATTGAGCTAACATACCAGTTGCCTCGACCAGAGCCGTCTTTCTTCACCTTCTTTGGGTCGACATCGGCGAACCCGTTTTTACCAAAGAAACGAGGGACATTTTCCGTGGGGAGCGCGGTTCCCTCGGCAATACCCTTGTGATCACGGTCGTTGGCCTTGTGAGATCGGGTCACTGTGAGCAGTACCTGTTAGTACCATAGCATGACAAGGAAGTGGTCATAGGCTGACTTTTGGATTTTATGTGAAGGTACTATGAAGAAGAGGTGAGATTGTGATGGTATGGCGAGATGAAAGATGTAAAATGATGATCAGGATGATGAATGATGGAAGGAGGGGTTGAGGTACGCGAGAATTGGAAGGGGAGCTCATCTGCTTTTAAACGGATTGGACGGCCTAAACGTCACCAGCGGCACTCGCCAGTGAACATGAGCATCCATGCCTCTGGAGTCTACCTAAGCTACGCCAGGTGCGGGGTGCCCAAGTACTCCGTGTATATAAGTCGCTATACGGAGGAAGGGGGAAGCAGGAAGAGTAGGCGAGAAACGACAAGATTCTGAAGGGTTCGAGAAACTCACTTTTGAATAATGGAGATGTTTTAGAACTGCAACCAGGCGATTCGATAGCACGCGGTCGAGTTGATGGGCAAGTTGGCGTGATATTGAAAGGGGTGGTGTTGGATCTCGGAGTAGGTAGGTTGTCAAGGACTCAGGTGAGTTTGATGAGGGGATGGTTGCTTGTTTGTAAGTGAAATATCGCGTAAGAGAAAGGGGGGGAAGGGTTATGATAGCAGGATCTTCAGTGTGTAGAACTGATAATTCAAGGCGGCGTGAAGCAAGAGAATTTATCTGTGATCAATGAACCTGCTTGTTTGTGAAGGGGTCTTGCCTTTATATCCCGAGAGTCACGCGAGGGACGATGCGTGATGGCATCACCTTGTATCCAATCAGCTCATTGCAGTCCGATGCTCCTTCCCGCCTACCCAGCCTCATTTTACACCGGGGGGAAGCCATGGCAGCTTCCCAACGGACGGCAGGGTTTCAATTGGACAATTGCGAGTTACGGAGAGCAAAGACGAGAAGCGGAGGGGGCCAGCTCATGGACTGACTTGACTGACCTTGCCTCATCATGGTCCATCATGGAAAGACCAGGCCTGCATATTCACCCAGTGCAAGGACCCACATCTCCACCTCCGGCTCATCTGCTGTGCTGGTGAATACTAATAAGTGGACCCCGCATGTCCCATCCCGACCGCCCATCGCGTGACCATGCGCAAGCAGCCGCTGGCCAAACTCTCTGGTCCAACACCTCCCAAGCAGTTTAACGTGCTAGGTACTAATGTAGTAGGTACCTTATAGCTTAAAGCACCTCACATTACAACCAACTACTAGGTACCTACTGCGGGGGGCAGCTTTGAGCATTCCATTTGCAAAAGAACTAAGTAGACTGGTAGGGAAACTGTCTGATTTCAAGTGAGACATCAGTTGAATGAAACAGATGCGGAGAGTACCTGTTCAATTCCATCATAATGTTGCTCTCTGTGTCATCTCTCTCAATCAATGAGTGGAATTGAATTCACCCCCTGATCTCCCTCCTCTGGCCTCCCAAAGCAAAGAGGGGTCATGTCATGTGCTCCAGTGCCTCTGAGTCTTTTATAGGAACACCATTGGATTTCCATAAACACTAATACTGATGCTGAAGTGCAAGGTCCTTGCATATAGATTCGTAAACTTCGACTATCGATTCTCGATGGTACAGACTGAATTACCACCGTCCTTTATGTAAAATAACTCTTTGGCATGGGGCTGACCTTCCTTTCCAGTGCCAATTCAATTGATATCGGCATCTATGTTTCTACAATTAGTATAGGTCTTATAAGTATTAGTCTTTGACTCTTCTTTGGCTTTTGGCTGCAGATGGCCCAGAGGCTGACGGCTCCACAAAGTCATGAGGGACAATCCCACTCATAATTGTGGGACTAGATCTGGGGTAAGCCGGTGAGACGCAGGTACCGGCGGCTTGTCTTCCGCTGAAAGTGATATACCGACCACAGTAGATGGTAATGGCTTGTAGTGATGGGCAAGAAAAGCTTGTTGAACAGTGGGAATGGCATAAGCAATCTTTCAGCCGCAAGTTATGCGCTGCGATACTGCGCCTTTAGATAATCATGGCTCAAATACAGACATGCAATCATACAAGCAGCCATGGGCGTCTCAAACAACATCGACACATACACCTTGCACCATATGCGGCTGAAGAAAGGTTATACTATGTACGTTCATCTCTAGAGAGATTATGAGTCTCAAAAATCAGGCTTCGGGGAAATGGTATTCCAGGTTTGGCTGTACCATCTCCGATACCGCCCCGACCTCGTGTCTGCTCGACTCAGCCCCCAGCGATCAATGGATCTTCACAAGGACTGACTCAGTGCCAACATGAAGCTGATGAAGAGCACATGACCCCTCCTTATCGGCCCATTTTGTATAGCTATCATCGAAACCCGCCGATCGCAGGCGCCAGTCGAGTTCAGAGTTCTTTTCAACACTTATCGGTGACTTGAAGCCGTTTTCAGCATACTTGAAGGTTTCGTTATCCAGATCGCTCCTCATGATACGCCTGCTTCTCATGACCCGAACGGAAGCCCTGAGCATGATCCTCTTGATTCTAGAAACGCCGCCAAAGACTCAGGCCTCATGAAGTCTTGTGACCTTCCCCACTGCTCCGTTTTATTATCGTATTGCCAAACAAGGCCATCAAGAACCACTGGGGTGGCAAAGGAGCGATAACCAGCTTTGTGTACCCAGCAAAACGATAAATGTTATGACAACATATATTAGATAACTCTGGCATTTAGCATAGGGCTTGTTAGGTTTGAAAGAAGTCTACAAAATTAAGGGGGCGGGAGTCTTGTCCTCACACTGCCCTTGAGAATAAGCCGTCCTTAGACCACTGGGACAAATACTACCATATATAGATTGTTGGCGTGGCCGAGCAAGATCCCCCTGTCAGATAGCATCCCCGGGTATCTACTCCCCCAGGATTTCTCACTCGCGGCAACGGGGTTATCATGGAAGACTACACTACGTATATCATTCGCTATCAACACAGATAAGTTAACATTGAGCCCAGGTTGTCTCATATGGCTGTATTGCTTATCCATTAAAACTCATCAAGCATGCATCAAATTGGCCTCTCTTCATTGCTGCTTTTTCCCCTATCTTCGCCGTATCGAGACGACGTCTAATACAACCCCTTTGCTTATTTAATAAAGAAATATCGTCGACTTGCGCCTCAATGATACAATTGCAGCGTCATCCTCGTCCCAGAAAATGCTCATTCTGCGTAATCAAACAAATACATTTCTCCCTCCCCCTCTCACCATATCACCTATGCATATTATAAGAATAGGCCCCCATTTCCTACCGGTGACCCATCTTGGAGAACTCATTTTGATAACGCAGCTTGAATCCGTTGCATAGCGCTCGCATGTCAGGATATTGATACCCCTTGAGCTCAAATCCTTGTGGAATCGCGCGCACCGGCAACGCAATGACCCTGGCCGACCTACTGGCCTTGAAGCACAACCAAAAGTATCCAGGATGCTTCGTGTCGATGCAGAACGCGTAAGCTGATCGGTTAGGATTGGCGTCGATGTACGTCGTAAGCCATTTTTCTACATCTATCGTTAGCATCATATCTTGTGTCGTGAGCACCAGGATGTTTGGGAACGTACCCGTCTCTCCCCGGGATCGATTCTGATACTTATCGTGTCGCATCAGTTCTTCAACTTTACGCGCCATGGCTTTGACGTGCTCCACGATCAGTTCATCCAGGTCAGTGTACGTATATTTGCCGCCCACACGCAGCAGCTTGCCGACTGAGAATTCTGTCTCTTTCTGCATCTCGAGGACGTCAATGTGTTGATAAACACCGTCCGCAACCTTCCAGGTCACTGCCAGATGATCGTTACCCTTGGATGAGGGTCGAATGATAACCTCACCATTGGGCTGCGATCCCAGATATTCCTCTGCTTGCAGGCCATTGAACGGTTTGAAATTGGGGTGCTTGACAACACGCTGCGTTCGTCCCGTGGTCTTGTCCTTTTCTCGCAATTCCTCTTTGTCTGTTGCTTCAAGGGCGTAGTCCCACCCATCTCGACCGAGGTTGATCGGGCGCTTGTACGGAATACGTAGGGTTTCATCCCGCATTGATAGCTTGGCCATAAAGTCTTTATAATTGATGTCCAAAATCTTTGCCTGCGTTGTTTGTCCCGAGGTCAGGGCATCCTTGATGGACGAACGATGGTTGATTTCATGACCCTCAATACGGCCTTCGATACCACAGTCGAGCTTAACAATGGCGAAGTCATCCTTCACAACCCGAACATTGATGGGTACAATCATGCCTTCGCATAGAGTCTGCTTGGTCTCACCAGTAAACATGGTGAAGATCTCGGATGCTGACAGGAGAGCAAAATTCCGTCGAAGTTCTTCGTAGGGCGCCTGTAGTTCGGCACGAATTGTTTCCAACGTAGCTCGCTTGCGCTGGCTGTAGTTTCTCTCCAATTGCTCAGCATACTCTTCCAAGACTAGCTCGTTGACCTTGTCTTGTTCATCCTGCTTGAACAGCTTGCGGACGATCGCTCCGGGTCCATTCTCGTCAGTTTCGGCCTTGACATCCTCTTCATCAAGCTCAAGAGCATCGGCGGCCATTTTACGTCCGAGCTCGTAATCTTCAGGATGAACTCTCGTGTTATCTAGGGGGTCCGAAGCAGGATTTGTGGCTTCGTATTCGATGAACAGAAAGCTTGCGCAGTTGTTCCAAACTCTGGGGCCAACGACAGGCAGCTTGCCACTGTCTGGATCACCCACAAGCTCATCCCTTGTACCAACAGCACCGCCATTAGCGTTGATGGCCTTGATGACACTTGTTGCCTTACGGGGACCCAATCCAGACACGTAAGGAAGAAGGTTGGCGGTATAGGAATCGTTCATGGCCTCGTTGATATCAACACCGCAGAGGTTGACCATGTCAACCATAGCGGAGTCGAGGTATTTGGCCAGTTTATCAGGTGGGAGAAGGTTTTGGCAAGGGTGGTAAGAAATGGAGGCAACGTCTTTGCCGAGAGCTGCATATTCCTTCATAGGGTTCTGCATATATCGCGCCAGAGCAACACAGTACCTCGTCACAGGATTCAGACTCGGGTGCTCAGCAAGTGCACGAGGGCTGTCCTTGTACAAACGAGCGACCTCATCATTGACCACCACAACCTCTAGTGGCTCTGTTCGATAGTCGTTGGTGTCTGGGTCCTCAAACTCAGGGCCCATAAGGCCCTTCTCGTTGACAAGGCTCTCCAAGTCACGTACCAGCTTATTCGTCTCAGCAGACCAACCGCTGACGCCAATCACATCGGGTCGACGACGCTTGACCAGCTCCTCGAACTCTTCTCGTTGGCGCTCATCTCTGGCAAGGTTCCCAAGCTTTCCTTGCTCAATCACACGACCATCTTCCTCAACCCATGCCCAGCAGATGGGATCGCGGGCAGGGTCGGCCATGCCATTGGAGAGAACTAGGACACGGGGCGTAGTGCCCAGTATCATGCCCTTGGGCTTGTAGGGTGCCTGATCGAGCCGTTTTGCGTATTCTTCTCGACACATCTTGAGCACCTCATCTTGGCAGAAAGTTCGAATGACTTCTTTGACATTCTTTGCAATAATCCTTTCGAGTTTGGGGTATGCAAGGTCAAGTACTTTTTTGCGCTCTTCCCGCCACTGTTCGGCCCGGTCGCTGAAGTTCTCAGACTCGAACTCCTGATAAAGTTGTCTCCGGAAGTCATATCGGGCTGGCATATCAAGCTTGATAGTAACAAGGCCTTCCTCCTCAGCCTTCATCATCTTCAGGAAAAGCTCTGGTTGGTGAACTAGATCAGCAATGGCCTGGTTTTGCAAATACTTGATCTCATAGTACGGGTGAGAATCATCGATTCTACGAAGGCCCTTCTCAGTTCGTCGACAGCTGATCTCAGCAGCTTGGTAGTACGAATTTCGAAAATGTTTGCGCATCCTTGGGCTTGCAAACAATTCTTCCGAATACATCTGTCGAGCTGCGTTGATAACTTGGTCGCCTGTGTCGAAGCTGTCGTCGACCAAACTGTCAGCCAGGTCCATAGGATATTGAGCGTCATCATCAGGAGTGATCTTCTTTCCATGTCGCAATGCATTCTTGGCAAGCTGATCCGCTGAGATTCCATAAGCACGGACGAAGCTATAGGCCTTGCCTTGGCGGACTCGTTCAAGCAAATTCGATTTTGAGCCCGGCCGTTTCGTTAATGAGAGGTTTCCAGCCATAGCAGCAAGATCCTTGAGCTGTGGACCGTACTGGAACTGCAAATAGTCTTGCAAATCTTGAAGTTCTTCCATGGTGGTCGCCTCTGGAATCATCTCCTCCACAATCGTGTCGTGAATTGCCAATCCTTTGAGGTTTTCAAAGGTCTTCTCGAGAGCATTTCTCTTGTCCACAAAAGAACGAAACTTGATGTCCAATTCCAAAATCTTCCAGAGGTCGTCTTGATTCAAGAGCTTGTCTGCACTGATGACGTACTCAGGCGCATCAGGGTCATCACGATTCGGGTTCCGCGTTTTTCTGGTGTGAAGTAGGTAGTCTTTGCGGTGCTGGAACACATAAGGCACCTCAACTTCGTCAACAATGAAGAATTCGAGGACCTTGCCAACGGCTTTGCCGAATGGGATCTGGAGGTCGGCCGCCAAACCCTTCTTTGGCCACAGCTGGTTCGTGATCCATCTTGCCTCCTCCCGAAACTGCTCTGCAGTAAGCTGAAGTGTCTTGAAGGTCTTCCGGTCGAGTTGAAATCGCTCGGGCTCGTCGGTGAAACGAATCTCGTTATCTTCGTCGGTCAAGAGCTTCTCTTTAAGTTGTGAAGGTTCGAACACGTCCTTCAGCTCAATGGCTTGTTCCTCTCTTTCACGATCTTCCTCCTCCTCCTCCATTTGCAGCGCCCAATCGTAGTCTTCGCCATTACCGAAGATGGCCTCCATATCGTCCAAGGCATCCTTATCGAGATTACCAGTATCGGCGATATTTCCAATGACGCGATCTCTGGGGCGAGCAACCTCCGCATCTTCTCGCTGTTGTTCTAATTCCTCAGGGTCTTCGGGGAAATCCTCTTCGATGAAATCGTCGAACTCGTCGGCTTGGCGGTACGATCTGCCGTAAGGTCGCTGCTCGCTTGCGTCTTCATCCTCGTCCGAGAAGATATCGTCTAGTCCACGGCGTTGGTTTCCCCTTTCTTCGTCGCGGTAGCCACGCTTGAGGCGCTTGAACTTGGACTAAAGACGAAGTCAGGGGGGTGCTACTTAAGTCATGGTAGTTTAAGTAGCGCAAGGGAAAAATTACCTGTGTTTGGGGCTTGGGACGCTCGCCGAATTGCTCGCCGATGAGATCCAGATCTTCTTCATCAAGCTGCGCCTCCTCTTCACGGTCGCGATGTTTTCGCTTTCGTTTGTGAACAGGGCGCACATCGCCATCTGATTCGCCGCCTTCTTCCTCGTCCTCGTCCTCGTCAACAATAAAGCCTTCACGGACCTGAGAGTTAGGAGTTAGGGAGCGTGTCGCTGCGCATAGTTTATGGCAATACGGACCTTGCGAGCCTCTTCCTCATCGTCGTCATCTTCTTCCTCCTCACTAGAGTCTTCTACGGCAGCCTTTCGTCTGCGCTCCTCACCGCCTTCATCAAAAGACTCGTCCTCTTCCTCGTCATCAAGTTCGGCCTCGCCGGATATCAGGTCGCGCATACTGTTACTCATCTTGGCGACTTGCGATGCTGCCAAGCAGGCAACAAAGCTTTCTTTGTCTGCTGAAGATGTCGGTGATTCGAGAGAAAATTCCGAAAGAACGAGTGTTTGGGGTCTCGGGCTTTTCGTTATAGATAAAAGAAGATGACAAGAAAAGGGAATTATTATTTGTGCTGTTGTTGGAAAGCTTTGGGTATTTAGGATTTTTTGGCGATGCGCTGCAGAGCTACACGTGCAGCCTTGTCGCGCCTGGCAAGGACAGAGCGGTGACATGATAATCCGTTTCCGACAAGCGGCTGATTGAACAGCATCCATGGAACCGCCAACTAGTACCAACCTACTAAGGTACCTTAGTAGGTACTCCTACTATGTACCTCCTCCGTACCTCAGGTAAGGAACTCGGATACAGCTCCATTGACCGCAAATATTTTGACCATCAATAGCATTATCATATTTCTTTTGGCATACTTTGACCAACCATGAGGCTTGGAGGTATGTCCGCATGTATGCCATTCGAACTTACCCCTGACTGTACTGTGCTGGCTAGTGGTCCAAGTGTTGTTTAAACATGTTTGAATCGCCCGGTGTCTGATCCATCGCCTGTTCTCATGCTTCGATTACTTTTGTATCCCATACCATGAGGCTCCTGTTTTAATCACTTTTTGATTCTTCCTTAATGTCTCTATGAATATCCTGTGGGGTAGGTATTTTCCCCGTCTTAAGATCAGACCATTGCAAACTCTCTGTGAGATATTGAAGGTTCGCCTATAATCGGGTTTGGATACATGCTGTCGTCAGACTACAATGTCAGAGCTTTGTGGACTTCTATGGTATCCAGGGCGAGTGATATTGTGACTGATCTAAATCATTTGAGAGATGCTTTATAGGTTCAGAACCTGAGCTGAGTAAGAAATTATGTCGTATTAGTCTGGACTAAAGACTTATCACAAACAACCGACGACCACCATCTTATCATGATTATGAATCGATAACTGTACCAAGCTCGAGGCGTGAAGTGTCTCAAGTTCCGAGAGTCTGGCCAGTAGCCATCCCAGCCTAGCCTAGGTTCCTACATAAGGTACCCAGACAGACAGGGCATCGCGCCTCCTGGACGTTGGACTCAGGCTCAGGCCTCGCCTCGTAGGGAGACGTACAATAATTACTCCGTATTAATGGACAATGGATGCTGGTCTCCGTGTCTGTACTCCATGGTGTCCCCTTACGGCGAATGAATGGCCCACTAGATTTCAGGTACATAATTTCAAATCTGACAGGCCGTTGCTGTAACTCCTTACACTCTTCATGGCTTTAAAAAGTCGTGATCACATCTCGTCGCCAAATTCTCCTGTTCCCCTCTTCCCCCCATCTCGTCTTACCGCCAGCTCTGCCTCTCTTTTGTGGTTTGTTGCGCCTCCAACTCTCTCAGAGCGCAACTCCAGCCACTCCCGTCACGTTGTCGCCGGCTAGACCCCGCCCTCCACTGTCCGCGCCTAACCAGCCAGAAGCTGTGAAAGAGACCGGAACAAATCCCCCATTCCCAATCTTCAGCGACGCTTTGCATAGACGCCCCTGATAAACCACGATCAACTCTAGTCGAAAGGTTTCTCTCTGTTGTCCTTTTTCATCATCGCCATCGACGTCCTTGATTCTATCGCCAAGAATCAGTGCCTCTCGTGACGGTCCGAAATCAACGTCTGCCAGCGCTCGCATCGTCTCGACGGCAGGCAAGGACAAGACGCTTTACCTGACCTGCGTCTATTCAAGCTCGAATACCACGAGCAACTCTTACGACTGCTCGGCCGGATCGATATTCTTTGCGGCCTGGTGCGGTGACTCCTCTATTCTAAGCATCGGAAGCCGTCCACTCGTTGTCAGTCACCACAAACGATAAGACCAGCCCGATTGAATTTTCGGTTTTTGCAGCACTCAACGAGCCTTCAGTTTTTTGAGCCTCTTTCATCAACCGAGTTGAATTTCGCGCGCTACTCTCCAGAATGGCCGACCCATTTGCTCCACGCTCTATGAAGCGCAAGAACGTCAAAGGACTTGCACTCAAAGCGGCTGCCCCTCGACCCCCACCAACCGCCGAAACCAACCATCATGAGTACAGCGGAAGCCAAGATGCAGGTAAAGATGAACAGTTGGAGATCGGTATCGAATACAAGTTGGATCTAAGACCCGAGGATCTCGAAATTCTCAAGGAGTTAGGATCTGGTAACGGTGGTACGGTCAGCAAAGTGAAGCACCTAACAACGGGAACTGTCATGGCTCGCAAGGTCTGTATCCTGTGTCACAGAATTAAGGGGTTTCCTGTTAACATATTTGGCAGGTTATTCATGTGGAAGCGAAGCGAGAAATACGGAAGCGAATTGTCCGAGAACTCCAGATTATGCACGGCTGCCATTCTGACTACATCGTGACATTCTACGGTGCTTTCTTGACTCCAAATAACGATGTTATAATGTGTATGGAATATATGGATGTGGGGTCAGTTCGATATGATACATCCATGGCGATATGATAGCTGACCCTGGACCAGTTCCCTTGATCGAGTCTCGAGAGTTTTTGGCCCCGTTCGAGTCGATGTTCTGGGTAAAATCGCAGAAGCGACTCTTGGTGGTCTGACATACCTTTACACCAAGCACCACATCATGCATCGTGATATCAAGCCATCCAATATTCTCGTCAATTCGAGGGGTTCGATCAAGCTTTGCGATTTTGGTGTTTCTGGCGAGCTTGTCAATTCTATCGCTGACACCTTTGTCGGTACTTCCACTTACATGGCACCCGAAAGAATTCAGGGTGAGAAGTATACGGTCAAGTCAGATGTCTGGAGTTTTGGTCTGAGCATCATGGAACTTGCTATTGGCAAATTTCCTTTTGCTGCCAGTGAGCAACTCTCAGATGGCGATTGCGCTCCCGCGGGTATTCTGGATTTGCTTCAACAGATTGTTCACGAACCGGCCCCCAAGCTTCCAAAGAGCGATGCTTTCCCTAGCATTCTTGACGATATGATTCAGAAGTGTCTTTACAAGGAGCCCGAACGTCGACCAACCCCCCAGGAGCTATTCGTAAGACGGATTTTCAATCTTATTTGTTTTGACAGGTGCTAATGTTATCAGGACCGTGATCACTTCGTACAAGCCGCCAAGCGTACACCAGTTGATCTTAGAGAGTGGGCTGTCGGTATGATGGAGCGTGACAATAGAAAATCCCACCTAGCGCCTCAGCTCTCTCCTGCAACCCAGGATCTTCTGCGCTCAAGTGACTCGCCCACCCAGTCCCAGCAGACACAGGCATCGGCCCAACCTGAAGAACGATCTCACACTCCCACTTCTGGCGAGATCCCAATCGGCGGCGCTGGTATTATTTCCCCTCGTGATCAGTATGGCTCTGGCCAGAGCCGATCACCGCCTCGCAACGGATACCCTTCGTCACGCACACCAGCTTCAGCACACCCCGGACTTGGACCCAGGGTTGTCACCACGAATTCCATTCCCAAGGTTTCAGGCTATCCTGACAACGCTGGTCCAGTGAGCGCGAACGCTGCCACCTTTAGCTTACCCGTTCGACCAGCACCGCCAGGCGGACCTCTTCCCCCTCCGCCACCTCGAAAAGAGACTCCCGATGAGCTACGGAGGGAGAACCGCAGACAGGCAACGTTTGGATTGCCGCCTAACCCTGGATACAATGTATCTTAAGGCTGTTTTTTTTTCGAATTGTTTCCTGGAGCTGCATCTCCCGAGATAACCTTGCCGAAAATATTGGGACAGCAGCCTAAACCTGAGGATTATTTAGCATATCTCGGCGCACTGTTTTGAAATCTGCGGTGGTCTCTGGCTAGATCACTACACTTAAATCACTTCATATACCTTCTTCAAAACCCAAGGACGTGGTTTAGATTTGAGGAGGCGAAGATCTATTGATCTCGATTCCCGAGAGTCTATCTGCTGTTTCTAGTGTGGAGGAGTCATGTACAGAAACCGGCCCCATGTAGGAAACCTAAATTAAATCAATTCGCGGTTGAGTTGGCACCGTGAGATCAAACGCGGACGAAAAGAGGTGTGACAAGTTGTGATTAACATTTGTGAGCTGACAGGGTCTCGCGTCAACTTCTTGCTATTCCGGAACGTCTCTTCCTACGAAGCCTTGTTCAAGGATATCAACGAGCTCATCCAGCGTAGAAATGACCAGGTCAGTATGGGCATGTTCAGCCAATGCTCGATTTGCATCATTCACGAGCAATACAGTAGCTGCGCCAGCCTTTCTGCCTGCGGTCATGTCGTCGATGGAGTCGCCCACCATGATAAGACCACTGGCGTCACCCTCGCCAGATTCGCCGTGTAAGCCCCAGTTCTTAGCGATGTGCAGGATACCGGCAGGATCAGGTTTGGGTGGGCGGAAGTCTCGCGTCACAATGGGATGAAAGCGAGAGCCTTCAAGAAACTTGTCCACAAGGTTCTGAACAGGGACATCAAAGTTGCGGGTGCATATCGCCTTGGGGATGGCATTGGCGTCGAGGTACGCCATTAGAGTCATCAGACCTGGTTGAGGGGTCTGGGCCTTCATAGCTTCGCGCTCAATATTGCGGATAGACTCAAGGGCAGTCCATTGTTCTGATTTCGGCAGAGTATCAATGTGCTCGAGTATATCTGTTGTTTTTGTAATTCCTAAAGCATCTCTCATTTCCTTGAACATGTATGTTTGGGGCTCGCTATATACTAGATTAGCGATACATTCGTTGCGCCAACTCTTCTTGATATGTTGAGAATAGTATAAATGAAAAGATGAACCATCCTCTCTTTCAACCACCTCGGATAGTGGAGCAAAGAATATCATCAAGTATTCGTTTGTACAAGATATGTGAGTCAAGGTCATGTGCGGGAAACTTCCGTGCCATAAAATAAGAGTAGAGTGAGACTGTGGGTGCAGATCTTACCAAAGGGTGCCATCCATGTCAAAGACCACTCCCCGAAGTTTGGGGGTGTCGGCAGGACAGCTATGTTTGCCATTCTTCAGTGGTATGAATCGCTTCGGATGTGATGAATTCATGATCGAGACCAAACGGCGTAGCATAGAACTGAGCCTGAGGCAACTTGAAGGACAATAGAGTAAGGTGGATATCAAGGTCGACAGTTCTCGGGAGAACTACCTATATGCAATTATATGGAGTTACTGAAATATCCCTCCTTGGTCTTTTCTCTCATCGATGATAAGAATGAGAGCCGTGTAGTTGGCAATGGTAATGAGTGCTTTGACTCAGAGATGACGCTCTTATTGAGGTGGGGACAGAAAGAATTCGGGGCTAAGAGTTCTTGGGTTACCTGTTCCAGTGACTACACACACCAAAGGTCCCCAATACATGGACCTATAGGTAGTTTGTAGACCACAGTAAATTGCAGCACAATTGATAGGTAGAAATGCCAGACACATTTGAACAAGCATAAGGCATCTAATGAATGCTTTATTATCATCAGATGTCATAGTACCATTTGGGCAACATACCACTTAGCAGCACTCACTAACTTGGGTACTGAGACAGCAGTGTACTTCTTCACATTGAGATATGGATATTTCCGATACATCGTTATTATACTAAAAGGTCTTTCTGGTTTAGGATATTGATTATGGTGACGAGTAACAGCTATCATTCTCACCTAACTTTTGCCGAAAAACTCTGCTAGGCAAGGCATCTCTCATCAACCGGCTTTACAAGCGTCTTTCACATCTTTCACAGAACTGCAGTCTGTTCTCCTCGCCACTGCCATGGATTCATATTCATCAAGTCCAACTTCGCGACCATGTTTCGTCCCAACAACCACAAATTGGCAGCTTTCATGTCCGGTGTTGAAACAAGGCTCAAATACCTCCCAGTCGGCCATAGGCCCAAGCCACACAATGGCTTCGACTTTCAGATCCTGCTCAGCGATGGACTTGATATATTGCGAGATCAAAGCAGGTTGGCGTGGATAAACGAACATCAGAGCTGTCACATCTGAATCCTGCAGCCTCGAAGTGACATCCCAACTACCACGAACGGTGTGTATGGCTTGTTCCGGAAGATAGCTGTTGACATGGTCTCTCATACCAAGTTGCTGAACTTCAACTCCTTCAATGTTAACTGAAGCATGATCAAAGCCACTGCGTTGGCATTGCGAGTTGAGATAAGCAAGGAAAAGAGCTTCCAGTAGCCCGGATCCGCTTCCGATCGAAAGCACAGTTGGCGTTTCTCCTAGAAGCTATTAGTTAGTCATTCACCAAGAACACCTTGCCTTGGAGAAGGGGTTCTCAGACTTTTGGCATGGTTCAACGAAAGCGTGGTGTTGGGGATTGCGTTGACTAGGTTCCGGAATAATTTGTAGGAAAGGCTTAGACAACAATCCGGAGTGCGGATAGGTGCTCCTTGTAAGTCGAGCTCAGGGAGGTCCATGTTCTTTATGGTGGGCTTTAAATGAAGAATTAAGTGCAATAATACTGATAGTAAAGTCTGCTTAAATGCACGTTGGGAATATGACCCTCAATCTCAGAGATGAGGTGAAGTTTGCTTATAGTTAAACGCTAGATTTGCTCTGTGGGTTTGTCGAAGTGGCGTGCTGCCGCTGGATGGTGGGTGTACCACCGATAATTCACCTCGCAAGTGAACCTATTTTCATTCCAAAAACAAAACAAAATTCCTTCTCCGCAGGATCACTCTCTTTTGTGATCAATGGACTATGGACGGAAATGCAACGAAAAACATGCATCTCACACAAACCAACTACGAGGAGGTCGAATCAGACTCTCAGAATGTACCGCCTACAACGTTCAACACCTACTTTCATACCGTCGAAGAAATTCCAGCACATGAGAGCACGAATCATCTTTCACGTCCATCAGAAGCACCTTACTCCTTCGAGCGATGGCTACCCCTGGTTCTAAGAACACGAAACCTCGATGCAAAAGCTGCACAAGTTGTCAAGCTTACACGAGCAGAGGGCAGGCTCGTCGTAGCAGCATCAGGCACCTCGATCATCACTAGGGAACACAACCGAGCATATCAAGAAGACATCCAGGAAGAAATCATCCCGCATCTATCGTCTCTCGACTTCCCTGCCGAAGGTCTCTTCATGCGTTTGGATCGTTGTTCACCTAAAGATGGTCGCCAAGCCGTACCGGGTAGGCTGTCTCTTCACTCCCCAATGGATATAATTATTCGCTTGATCACATCACAGCGAGCACGTAATGAAATATCGAAGAGTCTTGAAGGGGGGAGTCCGACTGTCGACTGAACCTTTCTTCCATTCAATAAACGTATGGGGAGCGAAAGGGAATACCGAGTCTACTGTGCACCCGAGACCGGAGCCATCTCCGCAGTAAGTCAATACTGTTGGCACAAGCCATGGCTCTTTGACTGTGAAGAGCACGAAAACCAGACAAGAGTAGTGGATCAAATCTGGGAGGGAATCCAAACGATTCACAAATCAATCCTACATGATCTGGATCCAGACGACGGGCTGGATCAGCTGCTTTTAAAGCAGGGGCTGTCGTTCGATGTGTTTTACGACGAGACAGACGAAACATCCCAACTAGTCGAGTTGAACGTTTTCGGTGCGAGGAGCGGATGCGGATCGTGCTTATTCCATTGGATCAATGATTGGGACCAAATCTATGGCCATTGTGAAAGGGTCGAGTTTCGAGTCGCACGAGGAAACAAAAAAAACACAAGCGACAGTGGTGTTACGGGTTTGCCTGCTTAGTTTCTACCAAATCCATAGGCGTGCTAGGTCTCTGAAACTATTGTCCCGTTCCTGATGATCTTGCGACTATATCTAGTGCGTACCTAGCCACGAGCTTGGATGACTGGATGGAAGTGTTTGGCCCTTGTTCCCCTCAAGATCCCATGCTTGTCCCGCCAGCCCGCGTTTAAGCAACGGGCGCAGCCGGAAAGTGTGCATAGCCCCACTGGGCATTAGGCTAAGAGATCTCTCTAAGAGTGTTTTTTTTTATAGCAAGTCACGGAAAAATCTAGACTATTTCCTTTTAATAATAAAACAGACAATCTTCGCACATTATTGTTCATGTGAAAACTTGGTATGGGAGGGAAAGCACGAGATGCTTGCCTCTAAATAATGCTAATTTTCCCATCTACAACTACGAAAACCTTATAAGTGTCAGTGAAGAAAGAGCTTGGAACATCTGCCATCCATTCCATTCTCTTTTGAAGCCGTAACAGGCACCTAATTAAACTACTCCCGCCAGCACCTAAGGCAATGGAAGTTAGGTAGGTACCTACCCCCTCGGGGGGCAAGAAAACACCGGGCCTTGATAGGAGGCGTCAAAACAAACTCAGCAAAAGATACCCTAAAACTTATGTAAAGTTCCCTAAGTCCTTTTGTCATTGAGGATTAAGGGTCGTGAGTTTTCTTTCCTCCCCTAGCTACCTTAGGTAGGTAGCTAGGGGTACAGCCAATACGAGGTCGTCTCGATAGCTGATCGAAGCCCCACACTAGCTGCCCGGGGTGCATGCATGCTCAGCGTCATCCTTATTTTCAAGACCATAATACTCCGTAAGCTGCATTGCTTTCCATTATGTTCGATTTTACACCTACAACACCCGTTCCTGACCTTTCTAATTGATCCACCCAGGAGGAGAAGCATCAGAAATCACGACCGTGACAGCCTATTCCCCTCAAAAGGCTGACACTTGGAGACCAGCGCCACTGTTCTTATGGAGCTTTAAGACTAGGAGAATGAATCGCGCCTCACAATCGTCTCACCACTCCAGACACGAGTACCATCAAAACAACCAACCATGAGCTCCGCCACAGGCTCATCCAACCTGGCATGGCCGCCTAAACAGCGGCCATCCCAGCGAACGGTACGAAGTCACTCGCTCTATAATTTCCTGCATGCATGACGGCGAGAAATGGGTAGATATCTGATGCATCGGGCAGAAATTGAAGAACGGAACCTTTATCATCCCCAGGACTGGCGAACGATCGAGGTCAGAATTCTCGTTAAGCACATCTACCAACGCAGTAGTTGCAGAGGATATCAACAACAAACCGAAGTATCAATCCTTCGAGGCCGCTGAATCCTTCGGTGACCGCGTCCACATTGTCGCACATAACATCAAGACTGCATTTATCTTGATATGGCTGTGGCTACATACTGAAGAAGGCCACGGAGTTCTCAAGTGTACACTTGCCTACGTACTTGGTAGTATGGGTACTTTTTTCCCACCCTTGACAGCCTTTCTTGGCAACAGAGATGGAAAGCATGTCTCTGCTACCATTACCGTTTACTTTCACCCAGCACGAACCGTTGGCTCTATGCTTGAGGCAACTGTTATAGCAGTCGTTGCTGTATTTTACGCGGAGGTCATATCGATGCTGTCGATGGGAATTGCAATTGCCATGAGATCTCAACTCGGCTTGACTGCCGCTGCTCACGTGCTGATCCTCATTATCTGCATCGGAGGAGGACTGGGCTTTGTGGGTTGGGTAAAGCAAAGACTCAACAGCCCCCTTGTTAACGTCGGCTCAACCCTGGCATCGATCGCAATCATATCTGTAATCACCAAAGAGGAGGGCGTACAAGGAGGCTACTTTGACGACGACAAGATCGTCCAGGTCTTAAAATTGCTTCTTGTTGGCATCACCTGCACTTTAACAGTTAATGTATTAGTCTGGAGAATCTCGGCGAGGCGTGTGCTTCGTAGGTCCATCATGACCGCCACCAGCTCTCTAGGCGACAAATTATCATCCATTACAAAAGGATTTCTCAGTGGAACGGAAGATGAATTCTGGACAAGCGAATATGGCCGAGTCTCTGCCCGGTACAACAGCGCATACACAACTATGAGCTCAACACTCCGAGAAGCCAAATTCGAGTACTTCTTCCTGGGCCGAGAAACCTTTTATCCGCTTGATAAACGTCTTTCAAGATCAGTTGAGGCGCTCTCCCAAGCCATAGGAGGACTGCGAAGTGCACTCGAAAACCAATTCACTTTACTCAGAGAGGTTCCCAACCTGGAAGATACCTTCCCTTCACCGAAGCCCACAGGAATGACATCCACCTTGAATCGGGCCATTTCTGCATATATTGATGGTGGAGGTCAAATATTATCTGACATCGATGAATCTGGAGAGAGCGAGGAAGAACGACTGGCGGCGAGAAACAAATCGGACACCGCTCTAGACGCAGCTCCCGCTTTTCAGGAGCCTTCCGACATCTTTGCCCTTTTCATCAACATGCTTGGCCCGTCAATCAAGTCGCTGGCTCATACGCTATCAGAAATCCTGCGTGAGCCTGCATTTGGACAGGATCCGAACAAAGATATCGCGGTGAACGAACAGTTGAGGGAGAGCCTTCGCGATGCTCTGAATCTTTACAATAATGCAAGGTCAGAGTCATTACAGGAGCTTTACCGTACCATTCAGATCGGACGTGCTAGATCTGAGAAAATCCAAGCGGATATAGAAGAAGTTGCTGCAGCCTGTGGGCATTTCTCCTTCAGTTTACAAGCTGTAGCTGAAGAGACTGATGCATATTTGGATGTTCTAGAGGACATCAGGTACACGACTGAGACGGCGCCGCGTTCATGGAGTTGGCTCAAATTTTGGAGGTACTTCGGCCGGACTGGACCTTCAGACAAAGATAGGGTTGAAGATCCGGAACGTGAGAGCTTGATACAGAAACCACCTGTGCCGAGATTGCGGAAATCTCAGATGCCCAAAGGTATTCCAGATACAATGGTCGCACGGCGAGATACCTTCAACTGGGATGCTGCCCCACAATCTAGCAGAGTCAAAAGAAGAGTTGCTCAGAAAATGCTCAAGATTTCCCGATTTATCGTACGGGAGGACATACTTTTTGGTATCAAAGTTGGTATTGGTGCTCTTCTCTGGGCCATGCTTGCTTTTATACCAAGCACAAGACCTATTTACCAGACATGGAGAGGTGAATGGGGCCTCCTTTCCTTCATGATCGTGGCGGCTATGACAACTGGCTCAGCGAATACGACTGGAACTGCCAGATTCAAAGGCACCCTCATTGGTGCAGCCTTTGCCGTGGTGTGCTGGACTGTCAGCCAAGGTAATGGCATTGCACTGGTGTTTCTGGGTGGCCTTGTAGCTTTGTTCAACTTCTACGTGATTCTGGTCATCAAAAAGGCTCCGCTGGGTAGAATTGCTTTGTTGGCATACAACGTGAGCACCCTTTATGCCTACAGCATTTCGCAAGATGTTGATGATGATGACGATGACGAGGGAGGGTCCAACCCCCTGATTTTGGACATTGCCTGGCATCGAGTTGTTGCGGTCACCCTAGGCATCCTTTGGGGTATTGTTGTTTGCCGAGTCCTCTGGCCGATTTCTGGTCGAAAGAAGTTCCGTGAAGGACTTTCTGTCTTGTATCTCCAGATGGGTCTCATATGGAAGCGTGGCCCTCTTACTGTGTCGCTCACTAAGGACAGCACACATAATAACACGCTTGACTACATGCGCGAGGGCGAACAGGCGGCTCTTCAACGATATGGTAGGCACTCACTGCCACGTCTTTCTTAATCACGCTGACTCTGTGACAGCCTTCAAACTTGCGAGCCTGCGAACGGCTGCGAAGTCTGAATTTGAGCTTCGCGGTCCATTTCCAGACGCAGCTTATGGGCGCATTATGCGTTCCACCAAAAACATGCTCAATGGTTTCTATGCGATGCGTCTCATCACATCGAAACGAAATCAATTAACAGAAGGCGAGCGGGCATTGCTAGAGTACACAAGCACTGAGAGAGCTCTCCTTTGCCAGCGCATATGTCACGTCTTTCAAGTTATCGCGTCGTGCCTTATGCTTGAATACCCCTTGACTGATGCCATCCCTACGGTTGAGAACAACAAGGACCGACTCTTAGGGAAAATCTACCAATTCCGCAAGGAGCATATGAGTACGGATCTCTTGGGCGACGAGTCCCCTCTGATTGTTCAAGAGAGTGACTATGCTTTGCTGTACGCATACACACTCGTTACGCTACAAGTGGCAGCTGAATTAAACAAGGTGAGGGCCGAGATTGAAGCCCTGTATGGAGTTTTACACGAGGAAGCTCTGCTGCTGCAGTAGAGGAGGAAGGCTTGTCAAACAGGGGGTAAATGGTCTTTTGCATACTTAGTCATTCATGATACCAGAATCCATGTTCATCGCGCAGTGAGTTGGTGCATTCTCCGTGCCCTGTGTATTCTTTCTCGTGCGTAGGTAAATAAAAGCTAGCATTTTATGATCTGAGGTTCAAAATATTACTGCTCTTCGTGATTATGGAAAGCTACCTATGTTCGTATGGGTTGTCCATCACACCCATCATTACCTTGTAGGCCCCTGAATCCCCCGACGCCATGAGTCATCGATAGCAACAACTAAATAATATTTAGATCTGGACGTCCAGTCTAAACTGTACATTCTCTTAACCTGCCCAAGCGACCAACATCATACTCGACCCATCGAGCGATTCCCTTGCGTCCTGGTACGAGCACACTGCCTGGGTTCATTACATGACAACCCTCGTATGTGACGCAAAACGGCGGGGCTGTTGTGTCGAGCAAGACCATGGCTGTTGGTAGTGGGTACAGATGTAATGCTGAGGAGTAGTCCCAGTGAACGGGGCGAATAGCCTGGCGGAATGGTGCGAGGTAGCCTTGATCAAGAATAGTCTTGACAAGTTTCTGCGCGGCATGAACGTCGTGAGGAACCAGAGGTGTGACGGGCGAGGCGGTAGCGGTAGCGGTAGGATCATCATGATGAGCAGCATCGATATCCATCGGCTGAACATCTTCAGGAGGTGCAGCACTTGAACCTGGTGCCTGTTCTCCACTGGCATCCTTCGCCTTTGGTTTTAGACGGACAGAGGCTCGACGCAAACGAGCAGATACATCATCTCTAAAGATAACAAGTTCGTGGTTGGGGCCGAATAAACTGATTCGGCTTGGGTTAGACGCCCATACAGCAGTACCAGTTGACTTCCCTCCTGCTTCCGCATTGGCTGTCGCAAAGGCTCGACGTATTCTCGAGGTGAACATGTCTGGCACTTGTTTTCGAGGCAAAGGAACAGAGGCGCCAGCTGTGAAGGACGAGACCCAGGCGTCATTGTCTCCGGGAACAAAGACAAAGGTAGACGACTGGAGCAGTGTTGGAAAGTCTCCCAGAGTTGAAGCCAGGGCATCAAAGTATTCTTTATATTCGATACTTCCGCCACTGCCGCCCCGTGCTAAAACAGCGTACTGAGTGAAGTTACCCATCAGCACGAATGTTAGAGGCGTTGAACCCTCAGGCTCTGAGGCATATCCTGAGAGGATCTTGCGTAATGCTTGAAGAGTTCGTGGTTGATCGAGGTTCAGCTCGCCAATAACAACGACGCGCCCACGTGACGGTGCAGTATCCTCCTCTGCTCTGCTGCGTAGAAGGCGCTTTTCGAGCCTGCGCATCTTGGTGCCCACGGCACGCTCGCTGCCAACACCCAGGAAATCGATCCAGCCAAAGCCCCCTCCTATGGTCTGCTCCTGGCCACCATCGGATGCGCTAATGCCCAGAGTCGCTTGACGACGTTCACACGGGGGCTGACCTATAAAGAAGCCTTGAAAACGGCCGCCTAGTGTACCTCCAACGCCGCTGCTGCCGCTCAGGCCCTTGCCCAAAGATTCGTCTTCTTCTTCATAGACACCGTCAACCAGCACGATCATCCCAGGACAAAACCATGCTGAATCGTCTGGGATAGCTACCGCCTGGGATAAGTCCAAGGCAATAGAACCAGTCAGGTCGCTGATGGCAAGATCGCCGGTAGGGAGGACAACCAGGAGCCCTAGTAGCATATGGCTGCTGCCATGGCGACCAAGGAGGTTCGCGATTGGCGTGAGTTTAAGTGAATGCTGGTTGGAAAGGGAACGGCTCAGGCTTTGTTTTCGAGAGGAGGAGACTGCGGAGGATTGGAAGGTTTCGTTACGGAGAAGGCGTTGGTGAATTACATTGTAGCGATTTCGGAAAACCGTCGTTTTGTGTGATGCCGGTGGTAGTAATGAAGGCGTTGAAGTATCCCTGTGAAATGTTAGTCGCAAATTCAGTTGATCCATCGAATAGACAATACTGACTTTTCAAAGTGCTTTTTACCAACGTTGTATATGAACCTGGGTTGGTCATATGCGTCTATGATCTTAAGCCATGCTCGAGGATCGCTCGTCTCGCTTTCTTCTTGCTCCTCATCCACACCAAGTCCCGACATGCCGAAGCTTGTGTTGCTATCCTCCCTCCTAACTTCTGCCGGCCGTAGTCCCAACCGTGTGTTCAGGGTCTCGTTATCCTTGAGATCAAGCATACTATCCCCACGCGGCAGTCCTCTCGTTGGGCCAGTGATTCTGCCGCCGCTCATGTTACCCTCAAGGGTCTTGAGAATTTCCTGGAGCTCTTTACTCGAGCCCTCGACAATGACGCCTCCATTGCGGTTTTTCCAGCTTCTTGCAACCTCTTCAAGAACCCGTTCGGCCAGGCCTTCTTCTCGCCATCCTGAACCACAATGCCTTCCAATGAAGGAAGCTAGTTCTTGAAGGGCAGAGGATGTCAGGGTTAAAGAATGTTTTTTCGTGAATGTACGGAAAGCAAGCGGTCGAAGTGTCGGAGGAGGGAGTATGATCGGTAATATTGCAGCCTTAGGGGCATTGACGGCGAATGGCTTCAGTGGATGGATGGGGGTACCGAAGGCTGGAGAGGAAGATGGTATCGCAGACGACGGAGGGACCACCCCTCGTTGTTTTCGGAATATAGGAGCTGGCGTCTTATCCATGATCTATACCGCTAGCTTGGCATGGCAGAGAAAGAAAGAAAGAGAAAAAAAAGAGAAAAAAAAGAATCCAACTTTTTGAATATGAAATCAACGTTGCTTGCTAATTGAATTTTGTGTTATGGTGTTTTGGTTGATTTGCCTACCTCGTTGCGTAGGTCGTCTTGCAGGGTTCGCGCTGACCGCGTTCACGCGTTTAATTGACCCGTTTGATACATATACCCTCCATAGGCATGTATCGCGTGCACTAGGATCCTGCGAATGACCTCATTCACGATCAAGGTCGAGTCAACACAATGATAGCTTCATTGAACCGGACACAGTAGTAAAGTCGATTTGAATTCTAAATAGCAGCAAAATGATGGGGTCAACTTTTCGAAATGTTGCTCGGCACATGGCTGTACCTGTCAGAGCCATGTCCAGCCTTTCTAGCAACCCTAAAATTGTTTGTATTCAGCACCCAAGCCAGTACCACTTCAACATCACTCTGACCATGTTGTAGAAAGTTGTAAAGAATCCCAGATCCCCTTTTACAAACTACTTAAGCTATCTCGAAAAAGAACCGCCGGACGAGCGCCTAGCAATTGGGACTACTAGCGAGCTCCCTCCTACTCCTCAGTCCTTCACTGAGAATAAGGACTTCGTCAAGATTCTCAACGAGGTGATAACTGAGTACGGTCACCAAGATGAGGATCTTATCAATCAAGCACGCGCATTTGCCAGTCCGGGAGGCTTTAATCTGGGCTCAGGCGGTGCCTTTTTCTCACAAAAACGACCTAATAGAGGTGGATCTCGCAAGCAGGGAGCCGGAGGGGGAGCTGGAGGTGACGGTGCAGGAGGCGCCAGCGCTCAGGGAGGAGCCGGTGGTGGTGGGAGAGGAGGATATGTGCACCTCAGCGACCGAAGGAATCCCCCTGACTTTGGACGCATTGCATGGCCTGAGGATATACTGGGAAGTGTTGAGGTGGACGGTAGTGGTACCATCATCGGCAAAGTACAGCCAAGTGGAACGTACCGTATTCTGACGAACGAGGGAATGTAAGTCTAGAGGACACGAACACAGTCACGTCAAGTCGCTAACAAGTTTTCGAGCCTGGGACTCAGCCCATTCTTACAAGCAAAGTTGGTGGAGAGACTAAAGCGAGAAGAAGCCAAACAAAACTCACCAAGTTAGTGGAAAGGAGAATATTCATGGCCTAGTCGAACAAAGAAAAGTCGACCAAGGCAGCCAATTATGATCAACGGTTATGAAGACTGGAAGGAAACGACATGTGTATCATGACTGTAGGTAGAGATAAGTGTAACAAATACTGTCTGGCATTGGCGTTTGTCAGATATAACTAAGGTACTATGAGACCAGAACCATGCTTGCATATGCAGACACGGACCAATGCACGTGGATGACAAGTTTGCATGGAGGAATGTTGGCTGGTAGCTAGAAGGGGTTAATAAATAATCATGATGATATGGTTCAACATCGGATGTTTTGGTTATAGAAACAGATAGTAGGTACCAACATTTCTGACCCTGGCAAGCTGTAGGACAGTGAAGACTCTTTAGGTGCCTAGCTAACATGGCTAGGTAGGTAGGTATGGGCTGATTGACACGACTACCAGCAAGACACCACTGGTTTTGTAAATGGTTCTTTGGGTGACAGGTCAGACAACGGGGATGGATGTAACAAATGGGGAGAAAGAGAGCTTATTAGGTTCTCTGATAAAGCATAAAGCGAAACGCCATAAGGAATTGAAAAGTCAAAATGAGATAATCAAGATCTAGCTACAGAATATCTGTGCCAACTATTGACATCCAATCCATATCCAACGTGCAAAATGCTGGATGGTATCCGTACCAAATCACCATCATTATAAAGTGTTGAGAAAAGAGTCATTAGCCCATGTCTGAGATGGTTCCACTGACCTGACCCCTCCGCAACAGTGACGACTACCTTAAGGTAGGTAATCTACCCCAGTCAGTCGAGAGCTCTGCAACTTCGACACCACTAACGAATGCCTACCTACACAACATTACGATACGCGATTAGAATAGACTATCTAACCGGTCACCTACCTCCTCCATTTCGCCGCTTCATTTCCACCCGCTCTTCTCTTTTACGACAAACCACCCCGCGCTCGCTTCGTCAATACCACTATCCCTGCAATACCTGTACGACCGTCGCACCCAGTTCCTGACAGCCGAACCAAGACCTCTGCAGCTCTGAAAACCCCGCCGACCGATCACTTTTCGACCTGGCCCGCCTTGACCTTGGGTCAGGGCATCGCATCGCCATGGCTCCCCGAGGTTTCGAGGACGAGGAGCTTACCATTTCCCTATCCTCCTCCCACGTTCGTCGCCCTCAACAGCAGCAACAACAACAGTCACAGCAGCAGCACGCTTCTAATGAGGCTTCTGCACCCGGTTCCCGCCCCGCCGATGCGCCGCTCAAGGAAAGGATCAAGACGGAACAGCGCATCGGCGCCTACAAGGTCCTTCGAACTCTAGGCGAGGGCTCTTTTGGAAAGGTCAAGCTTGCTATTCACAATGGAACCGGCCAGCAGGTTGCCCTCAAAATCATCGCCAGGAAGAAGCTTATCAGCCGCGATATGGCTGGGCGTGTTGAGCGTGAGATTGAATACTTGCAGCTCTTACGCCATCCTCATATCATCAAACTGTACGTTGCGCGCCCAACCTTGGCTAAATATATTGGTGTCGTTATGACTGACGCCAATCTTCCAGTTTCACCGTCATCAAGACACCCAATGAAATCATCATGGTCCTCGAATATGCTGGAGGCGAACTCTTCGACTACATTGTTCAACATGGCCGGATGAAGGAGCCTGAAGCCCGCCGTTTCTTTCAGCAGATGCTTTGTGCCGTCGAATATTGTCATCGACACAAGATTGTTCACCGTGACTTAAAGCCCGAGAACTTGCTACTCGATGAAAACCTCAACGTCAAAATCGCCGATTTCGGCCTAAGCAATATTATGACCGACGGTAACTTTCTCAAGACCAGCTGTGGCAGTCCCAACTATGCTGCTCCTGAAGTCATCGGCGGCAAGTTATATGCTGGTCCCGAAGTCGATGTGTGGAGCTGCGGTGTCATTCTTTATGTTCTTTTGGTTGGTCGACTTCCCTTCGACGATGAACACATTCCAAGTTTGTTTGCCAAGATTGCAAAGGGCACATACAGCATACCGCAATGGATGCCCACTGGCGCTGCAAATCTCATCAAGAAGATGCTGGTGGTGAACCCCGTGCATCGTGCTACAATTGAGGATATCCGAGCCGATCCTTGGTTCACCACCGACCTGCCCGCTTACCTTCAACTTCCCGTTGAAGAATTCTTCAACACAGGCGTTGATCCGAACAAAGCCATTAAGAAGAACGACATCGCGCCGAATGCTTCAGAAAAGGTTCAAGAGAGACTGCATAATGAGGTCACTGAAAAGATCAGTAAGACTATGGGTTATGGTAAGAGTGATGTGGAGGAAGCGCTGCAGGCTGCCGAACCGTCCGCAATCAAGGACGCCTACATGATTGTAAGGGAAAACAAGATGATGCAAGTGAACCGTGAGTTCCTCTCTCTTTTTATGACTAATCTCTCACCGTATTGAAACTGATTTAGACAATCCTGAAGCCCTTCTAGCAGAGCCCGAGGGATCAAGCCCCATGCTAAGCATGTCTTCTGCCCGCTCAACGACTTCTCAAGCTACCACCACCCCTCGCCCGTACGTGAGCAAGGTCGGTATCTTGCCTTCAAGTTTACCAGCTTACCACAAGGACTATATGGAGCGGGAGAAGGCCGGTAGCGTCGAAAACTCACCACCCAAAGTGCTCATCAACGACGAACCTCCCAGCAACAGGACAGATGCGGAAAAGGAAGAGACAGCGCGCCGTTTACGGCCCCACTCGAGAAGTCAATTGCGTATGGACGAAGCCAACACAAGGCCCCAAGGGATGACTCCTATTAACCCCCCTAAAAAGAATAAGCCAGTTCGTTGGCAGTTCGGCATCCGATCACGTAACTCGCCATGGGAAGCCCTTCTGTGCATCCACAAGGCACTTCATAAATTGGGCGCGACATACATCCCTGATGAAGATTATGAAACAAGAACTGCAGAAGAGCGAGCCGAAGCTTCAGGCGAAGGTAGCTTTGCGGATTCGCACGATAATAGCCGGGGCTCAAGTTCAAGCATCGATCCTAAGAAACGGTACAATCTTCCCGCAGATCCTTGGCACATCAATGTGCGCTGGGATACTTCTGGTTGGTTCTCAGATCGGTTGTACTTGAATTATCAGAACTGACATCTTCCCAGCCATCAAGAAGAAGGCAGCCAGCGTCCCTGGCACTCCCAGCTCGCCGAGCACGCCAGAGGGTCAACATCACCCCAAAGAGCCTTTCGTTGCGCTACATATGGACATACAAATTTACGAAATGGAACATGGCGTGTACTTGGTCGACTTCAAGTGCTCTGGATACGAGACAGCCCATGGCCGACTGCTCGAGGAAAAAGATGTCACCAGTCCCTTTCCCTTCCTGGACATGGCCGCCAAGTTGATCATGCAACTTGCCGAGGCCGATTGAGAAACGTCATTTTGAAAAGGGCACTGACATTCCAAACTTACACCAATGGGCACGATACGTTTGGCTGCGAGCATGCTAGCTCTGCTTCGTACCCTGCCAGACGGTTAAATGAATACACACATTCAAATTGGTTCGTGAAATAGCAAGTGATCTACTGCCTGGGTTCCAGCAGATTTGCAGTCATTACTGTACCAAACGAAACGAATCTAATGGACATGTTGGTGATGTAACACTATGGACATTAGAGGAAAACCAAGAGGATATGTCTCATTGCTAGGTTTTTAATTTTCCATTCCATTTTGATAACAGGCGTCTTACTGTTCAACTTTGATGATATTTGGGCTATATAGGACACTATGCTGCTACGATTTTGTCCAACCAGTCCCCATTCCCCTTTCAATGTTTTTCTTCTGTTTTAAAGTTACGACTGGGTGGTTGGTCAGGCGCAGGATGTCTATGCTGCACAGAAGGATGTATTCAAGATGAGTCAAACACAAGCGAAAATATGTAAAGATGTGCATATAGTTGCTTATAATGCAATTTGCAGAGCATGATCATGGTCTTAAAATCTTTTCATGATGTTTTTTTGCTTCATGACTAGTCGTATATACCCAGGCAAATGCTTGCCCAATGCAAAGTAATATCGCAATTAGAAATCGGAAAACAGTAGTGTGATATCAAAATGCTCCAAAGACAAAGAACCTGCCGCACTCTTTTTTTTTCTTGCGCCCCGACAACAACCTCCGGTCATTTCTCAACACATGATGATCTTTATTCGTCCAGGTGAGCGCTCAGTTGCTGACCACCTATCCCTCACCAGCGGTGATTTATTTGAACTGGTCCTCAGTTACACCGGCGCCCATAGCAGCGGTGGAGCTGATGCCACCTGTAACCATCTTTTGCAATTCATCGACGTAGGTTGCGCCGCTCCACTTCTGGTGCTTAACAACATCAACCTTCTGCTCCATTTCAGGCTCTTGAACGAGCTCGCCGTAAGCGCGCATACCGACGGTGCTATATGCCTTGGCAAACTGGTCGCTGATCAGGGCTGTTGTGTGCAGGCCTGCAAGCGTGATGAACTGCCAGCAATAGCCAAGCTTGGCCAGACGGCGGATGTAGGTTTCCTGCTCGTCACGAGGCATGGCAGTTTTCCAGTTGAACGATGGGGAGAGGTTATAGGCGAGCCTGGTCATGCCAATGTCAATGTGAAGTTCTTGAGCTTGGTAGGTTGGTAGAGACTTACTTCTTCTCGGGCCAGACGGCGTGGACACCTTCGGCAAACTCCTTAGCCTGAGCAAAGTCGGGCAGCTTAGACTCCATCCAAATAGCATCACAATAAGGAGCGTAAGCAATGGCTCGGTTCACAGCGCAGTCGCAACCACCCTTGAGGCGGAAGTAACCCTCGCGTGTACGGGGGGCGTCCCAGTCGAAAAAGATATCATGGCCAAGTACCTGGCGAGCGATGGCCCTGGCCTCGAGGTTACTCTTTCCCTTTGCCTTGGCAAGATAGTCTCGCTTGAGACCGGCCTTGTCAGAAGAAGAGCCTGCATCAATGGCAGCGGTCACAGCGTCGTCGAAGCGGCTGAGGTTGGCCTTGGCAAGCCACTCATCTTCAATGCGCTGCAGCTCAACACCACTCTTGCCAGCACCCTCAGCGGCGATCATGAGATCGTTGAGGGGCTTAAGTGTAGGGTTCGTAGAGCCGAGGATGAATGCGTGGTCACGGGGGTCGATGTTGGTGGAAAGTAGAGTTGCGGCCTCGGCGTCGGTGCGTGCAATGGCGAGGAGATCAGAGCCTTTCACATGTCAGTTATGTTCTTTGAGTTTTGGTCCCACTACCACCACCAGCATGTGATAATTGGGGAAGTCTGGGAGAGTCAAAGCTTACCCATGATGTCAGCCTGCGCACGAATAGCAACAAGGCGGTTGATGTGTTCCTGAATGGGGACAAGAACCTTGCCAGCCATGTGGCCGCACTTCTTTGTGCCGGGGGCTTGATCCTCGATGTGAATTCCAGCTGCACCCTTCTCAATAAAGAGCTTGGTGAGCTTCATGACAGCGGTGAGACCACCATGACCAGTATCAGCGTCGGCAACAATGGGACGAAGATAGTCAATGTTCAAAAGGTTCGCGCGTTGCGCCTTTGGGACGCTCAGACGCTCCTGGCGCTGCTTGCGGTCATGGAAGAGTTGGGCCATGAAGAGATGGCCGACCTTGTTGGGCACAGTGGTCTAAGTCTGTGTTAGACAATGCTTATATAAACATGCAACTATGTCTTCCAAACTCACGTAGGGATAATCAGCCAGATCGGGACCAGGTTCGTCAGAAGCAGACGCTGTCGATGACGATTGCCAGCCAGAAACATAGACGGTGTCGAGGTACTTGGCCATCTGGGTGACCATTGTAGGTTCTAAGCAGCCGTAGGTGTAGCTGGCATCTCGGGTCTGCGAGGGAAAACGTCAGGATTTCGCTTCACGATGTAACAAGCCTTCAATGGGAGAGACTCACCTCGAAACGGTGCTCAAGGATCTTCCACAACTTCTTCGCCTGGGCATTACTAGCATAATCGACAGGGAGATATCCACGTTTGGAGACAATCTGCTCAGCAGTGAAAGGGCGCTTTGTGTGTCGCCATCTTGAGTCGGACCACCAAGCCTTGACAGCCTCAACCTCCTTCTGGAAGAGTTCGTCTTCGGTGTCAGGGTTGACAGAAGGGTTTGCCATGTTTTGTGACGCCATTGTGATCGATGTGTGAGTGAGAAGAGGTATGAAGCCTTTTTGGGGGAGAGTGCTGAACAATGGAAGTGCGTATAAGAGGGCCTCAGGAAGTAGGTAACTTAGTAGGTACTTAGATGGCACAACACTAAGTAGAGTGAAGTTGGAAAGACGAGAACAATGATGGATAGATTGAGGAATTGAAAGAAGGGGGAGGAGGAGAAGGGCAGGCCATATAATAAGTATCTCTTGGACCGGGAATTAGGTATACTCTTGAGTCACTCCTGGTCTCCCGTCTCCCGTCCCCCGATATTTCAGAGAGAGACCGACCCGTTCCCCATTGTCTCGCTGTCTCTCCGCACCCGGCGCAAGCGTCTCTGGACTTTTTGGTGGAGAAATGGACCAGCACACCGGCGTTGGTCTAGCAACTTGGAGTCAAATCTTTGATGCAATTGGTAGATAGGCGACGATGGTTATGAACGAAGCTAGGGGAGTGAGAGTTACGCCCAGTGAATGAAGGGAAGGGGACCCAGAACTTGGCGGACCCGCTGTTGATGAGGCGTTGGAGAGAAAGAACTGGGCTTCGGTCTTCAAAGGCATGTTATTGCTTGAATGGGGTCTTCAAGATGGTAGGGAAACACTGCATCAGTTCCAATTGACCCATGGCAATCATATTGTCATTACTTAAGAATCTCTCTGTCTCAGTCTCTCTTTCTCTCAGTCATCATCAGTCTGGGCCTCCGAAATCGAGACCGTAAACGTCTGCAATTGCATTTCTACTCTAGCTCGGCTTTCCACCGAGCACAAGCCAGGCACGTTCGTTTTCACCTCGGCCATAGCCTAATCATTTGGAGGGAATGGATGCTTGTGTCAGATCAGCCTCTCCTATCTGCCGTCACGAGCCGCAATCGAGCCCCAGCAAAGGCGAGAGTGCTGGTAGGTCAGAGAGTACGTACCTCCGGACAGTCACCGAACGCCCCAAAGGGTGACCTACAAGTTTACAACAGCCCAAAGAAGCACCAATTCTGGAGGTGCATTTTGTTCTGTAAACGGAAATTGAAGCCTGTCAGATCAAGACTTGCAGCGTGATCGGGATCGTGATGGGTGACTGGCCATGCACGGGAGTGAGTGCACGCGCCCTTGGTATCATGACGTCTTTGCTATTTTTCCGTAACTTACTTATCCTTAATCAATTTGCGTACAGTACTTGTTCGGCTCAAGGGCTCGATATTCAGCATCCGGGATCCCTCACGACAGGGAGGCCGAAAGCCGAAAGCCGTACGGCCTACCTGTACCTGTCGTCCCTTTTGCAGGCATGCAGTTTATAACTTTAAGCATGTAGAAATCATGTATCCGTATCGTCGCCAATGACAATGCTCATCTGGCACCAAGTTTCTCCATTAGGTACACACGGCAACAATGGAACTCCCGTCGTGGCGTATGGATGGGCCCCAAATTTAAGACGCGGGACTTGGTCTCTACTGTACCTAACCCAACTTATCCTTGTAAAAGCATCACTCACAGTACAGTCTGGGGAAGTTAGGTAATTACCTGTTAATCCTCACCTTGGCTCACCTGGGATTTTGCTCATTATCCCGCTAAACCTTAATCGCCAAGTCTCAAATGGCCCCATTTTGCAGCGTCACTACAATCAAGCCTCCTTGTCCCACCCTGGCATATATTCTTCAAGATGAGTAACTACAGTGAAGCAATACGCTTTCAGCACAAGTAAATACAACAGGAAGCGAAAGAAAAGACGAAGAAGGAGCAGGAGAAGCAGGAGATGAAGTAATTAGGAGCTACACTCTAAGACAAGTAACCTGCATAGTATACTCTTCTAGGCAGTATATCAATCAGTCTCTGACTGTGAAATCTCGGCCTTCCTCCGTCAGCGGATACCCGCCTGGGCCCGGAATGACGGAACTTGGCCGAATCTTAGGCCCGTCTCCAGCTCCGGAGCAGCGGAGCTTTCTGGCATGTGAAGCCGTGCCCCCTCCTACATTGAAAATCAATCACTGAGCTCGGCAATCAATGTCCTCATGACGGCCCCCTCAAACTCGTATCAATGGATTTCAATATCCACTGCCACCTCTGTAGCTCATGAGTCAGAATAATCACCTTAGTTACCTCGGTCATCTTCTTGCCGAGACTCATCATGGAAAACATCACCACTGATACCTCACATGCCCCATCAACCGCTTCGGCAACTACCCGAGGTCAACGGCTTTGTCCTTTTTCCGACCTTCTTCGTTACTTCTCTATTGTTATAATGTTGTGCCAGGCCGTCAATAGTTATTTATCATGTTCCTGATTATTCATCTGTCTCATCATAAAATCAAAGGATACGAGAAAAGGTTCAGGCTTTCTCGGCATTCTAGTCATGTTTTTGTGCCCAGCATGTACTGCTCTCTCATCAACAGCTTTCAGGGGCTCCAGAAACCAGCAAAGCGGACAAGTACTGTAACATTCTTCAGGTATCCTATGGATATCGATAGCTACAACGTTTTCCTTTTGCCAAGGGCTTCCTAGTCTACAAAAGCATTACCCTATGGAGCAAGCAGACCAGCCAGCGTCTTCTCCTCATTCTTCTCAATCGCCCTGATCAATGTTTGATACGGCGTCAGTGCTCCAAGTGCCCTGCGCATGTGCGCGTTGATGATTTGAAGCCCGTAAATGTAACTGGCGTTAACCCATGCAAATCTAAGCCAACGTTAGTGAACAGTGTCTGATATTAGTGAGTGGATGTTCAACGTACCCTTCCTTGTTGACGCCTCGGAAACCAAGACCCTGGTTGCCGTATTCCGCATCAACTCGGTGAGGATCGACTGGCCGGGTGACATCGTACTTCTCGACCACTACACCATGGAAATCGACAAAAGCCTTGGTTACCATGAAGAGCCACTTGTAGGCAATTCGCTCTGCCTCCTCCGTGAAACTATAACGAATCAGACCCGTCCAGGCCAGCATTTGCTGTGGAGGCCAGCCGTAGGGGTAATCCCATTGTCTGTTAGGCCGTTCGAGGCCGACCGCTCCACGGGATTCCTCCGTTCCTGATACCAGGCCGCCGTACGCCTCGAACTTGGGGAGAGCTTTGCGAACCATCTCAGCCGCTTGCTTGGGAGTAGCAATGCCTGCCCACAGAGCCCAGAGAGTTGTGCAGGACTCATAGGTGCAGCGTTCACGCTTTGCGGTATCATAGTCAAAGAACATGCCCTCCTTCTCATCCCACATCAGCTTGTCCACTGTGAGCTTGCGCCGCTTGGCTCGTCGGTCCCAAGCAGCTGACGACAGAACCTCACCAGGCTGGTAAGGTGTACCAGCGCAAAACTCCTCAGGCATCGTAAGCCTGTCATTGAAGACGCTGCGAATAGTTCGTGCAATGTCAGTTTCATATTTGAACAAGAGAGAGTTGAGATCAATTGTCGCCAGGTTTGCGCAAACACCCTCAAGGCGGTAGGATGTGTCATGGCCCGACTCTCTCACGGCACGGTCGTGCATGAAGTATTCATCGAGCTCAGGCTCCTCAACTTCGCCGTGGTTGTATGCTCGAACGAATTGTTCGAATGTCATTTTGTGCTTCTTGATATAAGGGTCGAGAATATGCACAAAATGAGTGGCCTCCGTCTCAGGAGGCACTCCACGACCTTCGGGCCGGTATCTCGAGAGACCTGTGCTGGGGTCTAGTCGAGGCTCTGACATCCAGACACTATGATACTCCTTGATGGCGGCTAGAATAGATCGTCGGAGGAATTCCTTGGCATCGGGCTCGTGCTTGATCTTTTCATAAACACGAAGGGCCATGTCAGTCAAGAAAGGAGGCTGTGACCGGCAAAGGTAGTAGGATCGAGTAGCGTTCAGTATCTTGCCATAGTGCTCAATGCAGAAGCAGAAATTGATGACCATCGACTTGGCCAGGTCGACGCGATCGTTGATAAGAAGACCTAGAGATGCCATATAACTGTCCCAGCCGTAAAGCTCGTTGAAACGGCCACCTGGGACAACGAAAGGCATGCCCTTGAGGGTCCATCCTGAAGGGTGTTCTGGTTCTGGAACTTCTTGAACATCCACGGCCAGAAGACCAGGTGCATCATTCATGTCGCGAACCAAATCAGGGGTAATCTTCTCAGGTAGCATCTGAACATCCAGACGCATTTCTGGCCTCTCTTCAGCGACTCTCTTGTAGAACTCGTATTGTCTGGGACATCGATACGGGATGTAAATACGAGGGCGAGGATCGGCTGTCCAATCCTTGGGGTCTCGAGCGGCGATATCCACGGTCGATGCATCAATGCGTCGGGTCAAATTCTCCCAGAAATGATCACGAATCATGCGGGACAGACGATCGACTGGGTTCTCGTTGAGACGAGCCTCATCCAGAACAATCTGTTTGCGCCCGTACTCTTTTGCCAAGGTCAACTCCTGGAGGAGGTTACTCAACATGTAAGTCCCGCGGACGTCGAAGCGATTGTGGCCAGCCGAGGCGGCGGTACGCAGAGAAATAACTTTGGGACCATTATCTTCGATCGTAATTTGCATGTCTCCATCAGTGTCCTCTTGCAATGAAAGACTCTCCAGGGTTGAATCGACTTGAATCAAGAAGCGGCGGTTCTGTTGCGAATTCTCATCTGTCGAAAATAGAGTTAGTAGAAATACTGGGCTACGCGAAATTGATGTTTCTAACCATGGCTGCCGCGTCGAAAAGGCTCTCGGAGATTGACTCTCTCAAAACGGTGCATCAAACTGTTCTGGTTGCCGAAAAGTCAGTCTACGTCATACTACGAGGGTGGGCAGATACTCACCTGGGAGTAGGTGCGAGTTCGGGGTCCCGCGCGGTTCATATGTCGTTCCTCAGTATAGTAGCTTTTGGCATCGTCGAAGACGCCCAAGTCATCAGAACCGCGAGGTTGGTGACCGGAGGGCGCGGCCATGGTGGTTGAGTTACCAACTTATGGTCAGGAGACAAAGCGGGGTTGTGATGATAGAGCTAAAGTTTAGTAGACTGAGTGAGAGTACTTGGAGGAACTGGTAAAGTTGTGCCTATGTCCAATTGCGTCGACTGGCGATAGTAGGATAGAACGAGAATGAGTGAGATGAACCAGGGACGTAATGTACGACAGGCCACGAAGAGGTATAAGAACAATGGAAGGTAAGGTTGTAAAGGATTCGTAGGGATGAGAACGAGTATGGCGGCAGAATATGGGGGCCCTTATAAGAGAGAGGAGACGAGAACAAGGTAGAAGTGGAGGGGAGCGAGAGAGATAAGTGGCGGAGACAGAGAGAGGAGAGAGCTTGGGTGGAGGAATGGAGCCTGTAGTCCTGGGGTGACGACAGTGACAACTGACGAAGTGGTTCTCTTAGCTTCCCACTCTGTTTTTTGGCGGGTGAGAAATGGGAGACAGTGGAGATGAACAAGAAGGACAAAACAGCAACAACTATGATCTAAGGTTTACGCCGATCTCGCTCACCGAGCCTCTCTGGCCTTGCCCGACGTTGGGATTAACCAAGGGAGGAGAGAAGAAAGACCAATAAAGAAAGATAGAGCGGTGAGAAGGAGCGTGGGGGTAGCACACCTCAAGCAATCGAATGCGAGATCTATGCAGAATTACTCGGTGAGAGATGGATTGGATGCAAATGATCAGGTATGGCTGTCTGTACCTGAAGTGATGTGCCTGGAGGTGCGTACCTGGCTGGGGGTGCGTACCTGAGGTGCAGCGGCAGAGCGGTCCCTTGGTTTGCGGCTCGTCTCAGTTTAGAAATGCCTGCCCCTCACACCCGACCCCTCCATTGGATGCTTTTTTTATTATCGTGCCCATACTGGTAGATGGTTGTTTACTGTCGTGATATGGATCCATTGCACAGCAGGGGTGCTCCACTCAGAAGGACAAGCCCCACGCACGGGCTGCCGTTGACTTACACCAACAGTGATGGGGGTTAGGGGAGTAGGTAGTAAGTTAAGGCACCTTATTACCTACCAAGTTAACTGTTCGACTGACGCTCCTTGAGCACCCTTCACCCTTCTTCCTAAAATGGATGCTTTAACGTCTCCATAACACCAGACCCTTGGCTGCACCATTGCCGATATACTGAAAGCCTTTCCCTCTATTATGTGGGGTCGTGCAATGTCAATCAATTAATGGACATGGGCGAGATGAGATGATGCTGGAGTTGACGTCAAGCTGGACTTCGATATGATCTTGCTATCAACTACCTTGACGGTGAAGGTAAAGAGCACAGTGGGCTGGAATTGTATCATTTTCTCTTGTGCCCTCCTTGCCTTAAATTTCATATGCTTCATCAATTATCCACAGGACTACCTATGTTGATATGCCAGGATCACCTACTACCAATGTACAGCATCCATCGGCTGGTCGACTTTTAAAAAATCACTGTGTTGTTGTATCATGTCACAGCCCATCGTTGTGAGCTTTCAAAAATGAAAAATTGAACAAAATTGAAAACAACTTTTGGGCGTTTGACGATGAGGCATGTCAGTTGCCCTAGTATCATCATAACAAATCCTAGTCACACAGCGGTCCAGACGCCAGGTCGAAAAGCCATTGTACGCCGCCATGACAGTCATTTCTTCATCAAGTGAAACTGAGACTCGATTTAAATCAATCTCTAAGATGCGGAGAGGTCAACCGCTTCCTGTGTTGGCGCTCCTGTGTTTCTGCTCGTCCATCTCTTCAGGGTATTTATCCTATCCCGCTATCGCAACCCAATATTCATCCCTTGACGCCTATCCAATGCATAACTTAAGCCCAGTTAATGATCTCGAGGCAAAACCGCAGCAACGATGACTACTCGTCGCTCTCGGCTTGGCTTCGACGTGACATCATTCTCCTTCGCCTCTCTTCTACAACCTCAGGGTCCCAAGTCCCTGCAAATATATCTTCGCATTCATCATCATCATCAGAATCAAATTCAATGTCCTCTTCCTCGCCATCCTTGCCTGGCATGGCAGTCTCTGCAACATCTTCATCAATTGCATCCTCCCAGCTCCGGTACGTAACCACTCGTTCCATCTCAAGGATGAATTTTCCGACTTTGTACTTCTGGCCTTGTTCTTTAGCATCCACATACTTCCAGCCAAGTTTTGTTGAGCATGACCCGCAGTTGATGTCTGCAACGACATGCCATCCTGTCACAAGCTGGCGATTCTCACTTTTACCAACTCGGATGTTGCTCAATGTCTGGGCCGCAGGAGGCGCAGGCGGGGCCACGAGAAACGCACGACCGTACCGACCGGTGAAGCCTTTGGATATGATCTGAGAAGCAAAAGCAACATCGACAGAGCATGTCGAACAACGAAGCGTATTCGGAGATGTACGAGATAATCGACCTCTGGGCGCTTTTGCAAGAGTTGCTTCGTTTGGGGGCGAGCTCGCTGGTGTTGTCACTGCTGATGATGCGGCAGATTCTGCGGAACTCGAGGAGACCGAGTGGCGTCGGGAGAAGGGAAGCTTTATGCTGGGCAGTAGGAAAGTAGGAAAGACCGGCTTGGTAGCCGAGATGCCACTCTCGCGAACCATCTCGGCAATGGTCAAGTTGGCGCCTCTTTTGGAGTTGCTAAGTGTAACGTCCTGGAAGAGATGGAAATGCCCTCCCGACTTTTTGGAACTTTCTATCGAAGGCTAGGGGACCGATAAGGCGTGGGGAGCTGTTCCACTGAAGGCGCCAAGAGCTCCACAAGTGGCGTAAAGTCCTTCCAGATGTGACCTGGGAGGTTTTGGCCCTGTCAGAGATGGCATTCGAGACAGAAACGTTGGAGAGACGATGGCGAAATGGCGCTGCGGTGTCGTGTCTGAGTTCGCAAACGACGGGGTTTCCAGATGGGGGTTTCAATGATAATCCAGGAAGGAAAGAAGTTTAATATTACCTAGGGTATAAGCAGTCATTTATTTGGTCACTCTCCCCGACTCAGCCGGGCAGCGATCACCAGACTCACAACCAGTGATATAAGAGGGGCAAAAACATGGAAGTGTCCGTTGGGCGGCGGTTGCGGCGGGCGGGACAATGCAAGGCCAAAAAGAGGGGCCTCCCAACCAGACCTGGGAGCTTCCATGCTAGCATCCGTGCCAAGCGCCAAGCAAGCGATCTCCCTACCTCAAGTAAGGTAGATACCTAACTATGGTACGTATCTTATTGTTCATTGTCCGGCCTCCGGGTCAGTTTGGTTATCACGAGATCAACATGCAGATGATGACAGCTATACGCCGGTTAATCGATTCTACAACGCACGGACAGTCGTCGGAACAGACTGGCTCTCAGAAAACTGCAGCGCAATATTTGGCGTCACTGTCAATAGTATACATTGTAAGGGAATCCATAGTTCGATTCTCATATGATGGTACGTTAGATATCTTCCATTAGTATAGATAGTTCAAGACTGAGGTTCCTCAGCAACATAGTGTAGATAAGCACCAAGCAGCTTAATACCCTCAATGTAGTTGCGCTTGTCGAGCTTCTCGTTGATAGAGTGAGCGCCGTCTGTTGAGCTACCCATGGGGAGCAAAAGAACATTCTTGCCTGTGGCCTCCTCAAATGTTAGGGTAACAGGAATGCTGATCACTATGTTAGTGGTGAAATACCAGACATTTAGGTCAGAGTAACTTGCCTTCCACCTTCGCGAGTATAATCGGGCTCGACACCCCACACACGTTCGACAGCTTTGGCTGCAGCCGAGAAGTTCCAGTGTTTTGGTGATGCAACCCACCACTTGCCTGTATGCTGAGCATACACCTTGAGGGTGTTCTTGCTGCCAAGCTTGGCAAACTGCTCGTCAACGTACTTGTACACAGCCTCGTTGGTCTTGTCAATGTCCATGTCGGGGACAGTTCGGATAGAGAACTTTCCGATAACCTTGGCAGGAATAACAGTCTTAGCTCCAGGAGCAGAGAAAGCACCCTCAACGCCATGAATAGATAGAGATGGGTATCTCCAGCGACCCATCAGAGTACGCTTCTTATCATCGAAAATGGTGGTCTTGCTACCCAAGGACTCATGAATGTTGTCCATGGTGAATGAAATTCCATCATAGAGACCCTCCTCATCCGCCGTGACAGGTGCAACCTGCTCCTTAATACCGGGAATCTGGATCTCGCCGCCAGTATTGACCAGAGATCCTAGGACTCTAACGAGGTCAGTCATGGGCTCCTGGGCGGTACCGCCAAAGACACCACTGTGAAGATCGGCGCCAGGGCCGGAGATCTCAACTGAGTAGTAGTTGCAACCACGGAGACCGTAAGTTAAGCATGGCTTCTCGGTACCGAGCCAGTAGTTGTCGGAGATGCAGACAGCCTCGGCATCAGCAAAGTACTTCTTAGCCTCTTGCTTGATTAGGTCATCGAGGCCTTCCGAACCGTATTCCTCCATACCCTCGAAGCACATCAGCAGGTTGACAGGAAATTCAACGCCAGCTTTTTGGTGAGCCTCGATAGCATTCAACCAGCCTAAAACTGGACCCTTGTCGTCTGTAGATCCACGGCCAAACATACGACCCTTTTCATCCACAGTAAGGTCAAATGGCTCAGTAGCCCATCCATCGCTCTTTTCCGCAGGCTGGACGTCGTAATGCCCGTAGACCAGGATAGTACGCTTATTCTTGTCGCTTCCGTATCGTGCAAGGACAACGGGAGGTAAGTCGAGGTACTCCTTATGAGGCTGCTTCCCAAGGGGCCGAAGCTCTACAGAGGCTCCAAGAGCCTTCAACTCTTCGCCGAGCCACTCTCCCATGCGAACAACATCAGGGCGACGGGCATCCTCGGCTGAGATAGACGGAATGGCGACAGCCTTGCGCAGGCGCTCGATGAAGTGGTCAGCCGAGCTATCGACTTGCTTGAAGAAACCGTCGAGCTGGGGGGCCATCTTCTTTGCTTGGTGTGAACGAATAGAGTCTGTGAGATAGGTACGAGAAGAAAGGCAGAGTTTCTGAGGAAAAGTTTGCGGGACGGATACTCGTAATGAGACAAAGGGCCTTTTGGGTGGTGCTGTTACCAGTCGAGTACAGCAAACAGCTGCCCTATCGAGGCGTACGGTGCGGGGCATTACACGGGCAGACTTGCCAGGACCTGCTCGATCGAGCGGGCAATGATGGCGGGGCACTTTTGACAGGCACTCCAGTGCAATCGGAACCTCCAACCAGTGGAGAGAACGGCTAGTTACGGCAACCAATGGTAAAACAGGTGCGAAATGATTAGTCAGTTAGAAAGAGAATTTGTTGGGCGAACTTGTGCTTGGTGGCTACATACTGACCTATAGTGGAGATCTCGGATTAACCTAAATGCGGTCCTCACAAGGACTCCATGTCATGATTAGTCAGATGCCCAAGGGGGTAGTTGGCCGCTTACCATTCTCATGACCTGTTGCCGAAGAGTCTTCCTCTCCCCACTCTCCTTGTCACTCGTCCATCCAACGTCGACGTTCTTCCTCACCATCGGTACAGCGAAATAGGACATCAAACACAGTCTTTTGATCGCGGTCTATCGACTTTTTTCTATTTCGGTGGTTTCACAGTTGGCTTTTTTTTTTGTCTTCGCGCAACCTACGATACGCAACCCATCGGCACGATCCGCTTGTTCTCACGCGACCGCCGACTATCCGCTCCCCCTTCGCTCAAGATCCTCGCGTACAACGTATTACTGGTCTGCTCTACAAGGGCGTGATCTTGGGACGCCTGGCTAACATTAAGGTCGCTGGTTCATTGGTTTTGACAAACGTGGTGACTGGAAAGTGAGGTGGAGTTTCAGGGTTGTCTCTCTTCTGGCTTGATTAGGCCAGCTGTACTCCTTATTCATTGCACCCATTTCGTTTTTTTTTTTACCCTATTGCCACTATTGTTCCCTCAAAGTACAATCAAAATTGATTATTTCCATTCACCTTGAGTTGAAAGAGCACGGCAGTGCGAGAAAGAAAACCAACAGAGAAGAAAACAAAGACTTTCATTGTTTGCAAACGCAAGAACAATCAAACAATCAATACTTACATAGTGCTTTGTGCGACCGGCCCCGACCTTGGGTTTTTTTTTTCGACTTGCGATATTGAATCTCAACAAACTTTTGTTATCACTTGTACTGTGCTCCATCTGTTCCTGTAGGAAACACCCAGCACGTATCAGCCAAAATGACGTCCTCCGTCTTTTTCAAATTCAAATCTCAAAAGGAGCCTACTCGAGTCGAGTTTGATGGCACCGGTATCTCAGTGTTTGAGCTGAAGCGTGAGATTATCACAAAGAGTGGTCTAGGAGATGGTACCGATTTCGACCTGCATATCTATACCGATGATAACAGCGAAGGTGAGTTGATTGAATCGACATCAGGCAATAACATTGCTAACGACCTAGTAGAATACGACGATGATACAACTATCATTCCAAGGTCAACGACTGTCATTGCCCGACGCCAACCTGCTCTCAAGCCAGGTGCAGGACGCGCAGCTCGTTATGTGTCTGGAAAGATGCCCGTAACAGCCAAAAACGCTGGTCGCAAGGAGCAAGCGGTAAAGGCCTCCTCATCCAAACCCAGCTCTGATGCCATCAGTCAGATGAACAATGCTATGACTGAAGAGGAGAAGATGGCTGCCATGTTTGCAGCACAAACCGAACAGTGGTCTGCTCAACAAGAGGAAATGTCTCAGTATGTTCCAGAAGCCCATACAATGTTACACGGAAACTAACAATTCGCTAGCCAAACACCTGTGTTCAAAGCTGGTGCGAAGAGACCAGCAAACGTCCCTGACCATGACCCTCCGAACGGGTACATCTGTTACCGGTGCGGTAACAAAGGTCATTGGATTCAACTGTGCCCTACTAATGACGACCCCGAATTTGACAACCGCCCGCGTGTCAAACGAACCACGGGTATCCCACGTTCATTCCTGCAAAAGGTTGACAAGTCTGTTGTCCTCGCGCAGACTGAGGGTGATGAGTCCAAGCGTCCGTCAGGTATCATGGTCAATGCCGAGGGGGATTTTGTTATTGCTGAGCCCGATAAGGCTTCGTGGGAGCAGTTCCAGGCCAAGGCCAAGTCTTCATCTACAGCCAACGCACCACTAGCTGAGAACAAGGAGATTCAGGAACAGGGCTTGGAGTGTTCGATTGACAAGAAGATGTTCATAGAGCCAATGAAGACTCCATGCTGTCAGAAGACCTTTTGTAATGATTGCATAACTAATGCTCTCATCGAAAGCGACTTCGTCTGCCCTGCTTGCCAGTCAGAAGGCGTATTGATTGATGACCTTCAGCCAGATGATGAAGCTTCCAAGAAGATTCAAGAGTATTTGAAGGACAAGGAAACGGCCAAGACTCCCCCGCCCCCGTCGCCCAAGACTTTGACGGATGCCAAGTCGGATGGCGAGAAGCAAGAGAAGTCAACAGAAGAGACTAGCGACAATATGGAGCAAAAGCCTGAGAATGAATCAAGTGACAAGACTAAGGACTCGCCTGTCAATGAAAAGTCAAAGTCGCCGGCGTCTCAAACTGCAACTGTCAACTCACCTCCCCCGGGTCCTAAGAACAGTGTATCCACATCTCAAGATACAAACAAACAACTAGATAATCTCAAACCGACAGATACCAGCTCCAAGAAACGGCCCGCTGATGAAATTCTCGACAACCCAAGGATTCCCAGGGGTCCTAAGGCCATGCAGAATCAGCAGAACCAACAGAACATGGTGAATGGCATGGGCATGAATGGCATGGGTATGAACATGGGCATGAATAATATGATGTTCAACGGAATGCCCATGATGCCCAACATGATGGGTATGCCAAACATGGGTAACATGAATATGGGCATGCCAAATATGAATATGATGGGAATGCCTAACATGATGGGAATGCCCGGTTTCCCTGGCATGAATGGCGGATTCGGCGGCATGCCTGGTTGGGACATGGGCATGAATGGAATGAATGGCATGAACGGTATGAACGGCATGGGTAACATGAATGGAGGAATGAACGGCTTTCAGAACGGCAACTTTGGACAGGGTGCTGGCGCGGACGAAGACGCCTACTTTCGCAAGCCAGTTAACCCTCATCGCCACCAGAACAAACAGCGAAGAGTGCGACCAAGCGACTACCGAGAGCTCTGAACATCGATTCGACTATCATTCCTTCTAGCGGTTGCTTCTCCTTTTTGTTCTTGTCGCGTTTTGGATTGGGACTCTAGGCTCATCATGATGTGCTTGATTTGTTAGCATTCTTATTGTCAGGCTGAACTGACTGGCGTTGGGGTATGGCCTTGAAGGATTGTTTATGACAGGTTTCCATGTCTACTACGGACGGCCAAGGGTTCGGGAAACGGTGCATTACTTAACAAGATCTTGAATCAAATCAAGGTCAAGCAATGAATAAACAAACAAATGAACGAAAACTAAGACTCGTCGGGTGCTTTTTTTTTTATGATTGAGTGTGTTTGCATCTCAATTCTAGAGTGTATTATCGTAAGATATCAATCAATTATTTCACAACTCCGCGCCACCCGTGCTCTTTTATATGTGACACTATCTAATGTCTGTTCTCTCGTATTCCACGTCACTTTCTATACCTGTCCCTTGATACCACCAGCGTTACTCAGGAGGAACATACGGCGTAACAAGCATTTCGCTAAACTTCTCAAGCTTCTCCTTTCCTCGTACCTCCTCAACAAGGAGAGGCATCTTGACGACATTGAAGTCCTCAGCATATAGTTCCTCATACTGGTCAAGATACTTGCGCTGCATCTTGCGACGGGCGTTGCACTGATCGCAATCGCTAGCCTTCTTTGGGAAGAGCAGCTGGTTGACAACGATGGAGTGGGTATCGATACCATAACCAGCAAGCTCCTGAATCATACGCTCCGTCTCGTAGAGACTCAGAAACTCTGCAATGCACACACAGACAAACGTGGTGAGTTCAGCGTCCTGGAACTGGGTATTAACCTCGCCGATAGTCTCTCGCAAGGATTCAAGTTTCTGAATCATATCATTGAGGTTCTGTCCATTGGGTAGCTGACCTCCGGAGCCAAGGAAGCCATTGAGGAGAGGACCATACTGTGACGATAGCTGAGAAACCTTTGCGAGAGCCTTCTCGAGAACGGTGGGAAACTGGAGGAAGCGCAGGGTGTGGCCTGTTGGGGCTGTGTCGAAGACGATGGTCTCGTATGAGAGGGACTTGACTTGCTTCAGGACTTCGGCAAAGGACATAGCCTCGTCGATACCAGGGATCTAATGATGTTAGCTCGACCCCAGGAGAAACGTTCCGCCTCAACCTACTGCGAATGCCAGATCCTGCATCATGCCTCCCAGAGGACCACCAGCCGCAGCGTTGACATCATCGGCCTCGCCCTGGCCTGCTAACATATCCTGAATACTACCATTCGGGTCGATCTCCATGGCACTCAGGTTGTCAAACCCATTGACGAGGCGGGCCTCTTTGCCAAATTTCTGGGAGAAAGCATCTGAAAGGTTGTGGGCGGGATCGGTCGAGATGAGAAGAACGGAGCGTCGGACCTTGGCAAGCTGAATCGCGAGAGAGCAAGAAGTCGTGGTCTTGCCGACACCACCCTTGCCACCGACAAAGATCCAACGAAGGCTTCGCTGGTCCAGGAGAGACTGCAGAGAGGGCTCAAGGGCGTCCTCGGCGGAGATAACTGCGGTGGACATTTTGGGCGAACTATGCGATGAGGCGGTAGAGTACAATTTTTGAGTTGGCGTTGAGAATTCAAGCGGTAAGGAACCGTTTGCCTGCCTTAACTGTTGGCGGTAGGCTAGAGTAGAGAGATAAATTGTACAGGGCAGAATCAGGATTTGTGTCCTGTATGTTCTAGAAGGTCTTGGATGGCGGAGTTGGCAATGGTTGCGATTGACCGTTGAATTGGAGGGGTAGTAGCAGACATAATCACGAGTCAGTAATATCGTTTCAGTGGTTTAGTCATGACTCCTTTATTCTGTCAGCACCTGATGCGCCTCAGCGGTGTGCAGGGTAGGCAAGGGCAAGGTAGCTTGAGCAACTGTAGGGCAGACCTAAAGTTGACTTGAATGAGCCGTCAGGATATGATACTGTATTTGCTGTGTAGCATCTGGCTGGGACCATATTGCTGCTAAGAATAGCTGAAGCTCTATTACACGCGACTTGACTGATTGCCTCGTTGTGCCCTTCTCCGGGGCCGGCTCCGTCCATGCGATAGGACTTCAAGTACCGGCGAACGGCGTAGAGCGTGCGGAACCACGCGGAGGGGCTCGTTCTTGAGTCTAATCCTTCTGTAATACAATAATATCATTACTATCAGTCATACATCTCCTATGAATTGCTTATCTGCAGAGCCATGCTGTAAACTTTATCTTGATTATATACCAGTAATTAGATAGCCATTCAGCTGAAGTTGCTGATTCTCTGCACCAAAAGTAGGTACTTTATAGGTAGGCTGTGCAGCCGCAAACAACCCAACTCTCTGCCTCACTCACGTCACCCTTTTACTTCTTCCCCTCCCTCAGGCACCTTCTCAGTTCTGGCCTCAATTTCCCTTCCCTTACAAACACGCAATCCTATAAGCTCCAGAGGTATCCTGCCTGCCTGCCTGCCTGCCTGCCTACCTACCTAGGTTACCTCTTTCCAAAGCTCTTGCTGTCTGTCAGCTTGCACCTACGCCACCTTGACGTCAACCCCGCGGAATAATTGATCATACCTCATCAACTACACCACAGTCAATCACTTTGTACCCCAAATTCAACCATCACGATGGCTTCTCACACGAAAGACCCTATCACGTGCCACGTCCTTGATACGCAGGCTGGCCGCCCTGCTCGTGGCATCCGTGTCCGTCTCGAAGGCCCCATCCCGCCGTCGACCAACCCCCACTCTGCTGCCCAACCTCGACCCAACACCTTCGAATCCATGACCGACGATGATGGCCGTGTTACAGCCTGGCTACCGTATCTTTCTGAGGATGCTGCTGGAGAGCCTCCTCTTCAGACTCTCGTTGAGGTGCTTGAGGACCGCAAGGGGCAGGGTTCGTCGCGATGGACGCTGCGTTTTGACACCGGAGCTTACTTTGGCGAAGAAAATACCTTCTTCCCTGAAGTGACGGTAACATTCCGTGTCGAAGAGGGACAGACGTATCATGTTCCCCTGCTGCTGAGTCCCTACAGTTATACTTCCTACCGTGGAAGCTAAATGGGCGGCAGCAGGCTCCGTAGCATACGGAGCGAAATGACCGGAATCAGGGGCTGAATCGCATGATAAGGAATCGATGCTAAGGCGATTTTTAGAATCCCATTTATGAACCACTACTGGTATGATATGACGATAGCACAGAGACGATGGCAACGTTACGATCATAGCGATAAAGCTACTTATTAATTCTTAAAAGAGTGTCCGTGTCGGCTACTTCCTTCCAAGCCAAGCCAACTGGCTATATGAGTGACATTGCTGTCTCTGCCCTACCAGAGGGACTTTAAAATCCAAGTATTTGCACTGTTTGCCAGGTGATACTTCTCCTCGCCGATCAAGAAACCGTGATCCGGGTAAACGCCACGCTGTCCACAAAAGAAAAGTAAAGAAAGTGATTTTTTTTTCCGCAAGAAAAGCATCTGGGTGATGCGTTCGTCAAAGGTCATCAGGTTCGGCCGTATACGTCGTCGTAGAGATCATGATTGTTCCGATCTGAGTGAATTGTTGCACTGTTTGCTCGGAAGGTTATACAACACCTCTAGCCCCTCCGAAACTTGCTCATAAATCCTTTCTTAGAGCGATGGGTTGGTACGTCAGGCGAAGTTGGTGGTGTGTCCTCTTCGTCTCTCCTCGTGTTCCTAGACGCGAGACTATCGGTCTCGTCCTTGGAGAGTCGGATGCTTGATGTGGATGGGCGAAAGCTGTTCATAGATGGGTTGCCGGCTCTGATGCTCTCGTTATCTCCAACATCAGATTGAACCAGGGAGAACACACTGTAGAGAGCTTCCGAAGTAGGGGTTATGCGCCCATGGTTGAGAGTGCGTCGTTTCTTCCTAAGGAAAGACCGCCGAGTTCGCATAAGTGCTCGGTCAGGATCGATATCTTCTTGAGTGAGACAAGCGTTGGGTGAAAGATCCGCATCTGGATGTGGGAGTGTGGTGTTTCGGACTATAACATGGTTAGAAACAGATATTACATTGTGGTAGTTAGGTACCGACTAAATAGATACTCACCATTGTTAAAGGGCTCCGGGAATCCTGTGTCCCTTGGTTCTCTCGATTCCCTTCGAGGCTTGGCGGTACTGGTAGTAGTGATAGTATCCGCCATGGTTTCGGTAGATTTGGAGTGTGTAGAATGAGAAGTCATTTGATGGTCGGCCGAGAGTTGAGTATGTGCTTGTTTTTTTATGAGAAGAATTAAAAGTAAAGAGAAAAAAACGGCGATTTCGCTCAGTCCTTGACTACATCGACTCTTGTTGACTGTGGCTTGTATTACCACATGAGGCAAGTTCAGATGGACGTGAGAGAGCGTGCGTGCGTGCGTGTAAGCGGGCGCGATACCGTTTTCGTCTCCCGCCAGAGCAAAGCCTCAGCGGTTGCACGTAACCTTGAGCTATCCAGAGAGAAAGCACCAAGGGGCAGAGTGCAAAGAAGGATGATGAGGCAGTTATGTTTTGTTGGTCTGTCAGTGAAGAAAAAGGAGATTTCACTTTCGCTTCAGTGAAGAGAAGGCCGGAAGATTTTTGGTCAAATTAAACCAGCGGCAGGGGACGAGTTTGGAGTAAGTAGGTAGGTAGCACAGACAGCGCTGTAGTCTGTAATAGCTGGGCTGAAGTTGCTGGGGTAGGGGATTTGGGTAGAGGAACGATAGTGAGCGATGGGCGATGGGGGGCCAGACAGGGTTATATTCCGCCCACAGAATGATGAGCTACATGGAATGATTACGATTAGCTTCTTCTTCTTCTTCTTCTGCTTGGCCTACAGCCTCCTCAAGCGCTGAGTTTGATCGGATCTTCGGCGCGTCCAATGTCGAGCTTAATCGTGAGGCTTGGCTCTCGCTATTCGGCACCTCAGCCAAGAGAGACAGTGAGCAACCAAGCCCAGCCAAGCAAGCAGCAGCGGTAAAGTGGCACTTTGCCTGCGCCCCAGAGAGAGCAAGTCTTAAAAAGACAGAAAGGACAGGGGTGCGAAGAAGGGCAAAAAGTGCGTAATCGACAAGGGATGGAGTGGTTCCAGAGGCAGGTAAAACTCCGAAAAGAAAGACAGACAGACAGACAAGTTCTGTGAACAAAGAAACGCAAAAGAGTGAATGAACAACTCAACTCACCTTATCTCGTCTTACAATGTCTTGCCAGTAGCAAAGACGGATCTGATGGGCGCTGCCTCAAGAAAGCACGAAGGCTAAATAAATAAAACAATGAAACTCGATGTAGCTGAGGATCTGCACAATGGGAATTTCCTAGTATAGAACCGACTCTGTTGTATCGCAATTTCACGCCGGAGACTCTTTCAGTGGTGTTAGTGGCCTGGGGTACTCCGTACAGGCAGTTTGTAAGGTACTAAGGTACGGAGTACATATGCGTCAAGTGGCGTTGCCTCTGCTTGAGGCTCGGCCCAGGACCAGGCGCTTCGTTAGCGGGCTCTTGGCTCAGTATCCGTAAGTGGTGGGGTCGTCGTTCGTCAGCCGAGAATTGGCTGCTCTCGCTTGGCGAGAATGATTTGTTGGGCAAAAACGGCGGCGTGACAGTACCTAGGTAGCCACAACGACGGAGACTTTGGTAGACGTTGGCCAGCGGGCAGGTGCCTATTATTGGGTCAAGTTCTGCTTATCCTGCGCCTCTAGTGACGAGACAAGACACAACGGTCAGATTCTAAAGGAATCGAGTGAGAAACGATGGATAATGGAGGGATGAGCAACTCAAAGTTCCATTGCCGCTTCGTATCTGGCTGGGTTATTCTGCCTCATTTATAAGCTATCAATTGCGTTGTCAGCATCACAAGATAGCGCCTGTGTGCCCAACTGTCTCTGATGCTTCATCGTTATTCATCAGTTCACTCACTGATTCCGTGCCGACCAAGCGGTTTTCCCTTTCCCCTCTCTTTTGTTCTTCCCCAACAGCCCGGGATATGCCCAGTAGTATCATGAACAGGCCCCCAGTACACATGACGACAAAACGGACCGTGCAGCTGGACTCCAGCCGGTGTCTCGCAGGCCGTACAGCAACTAGTGTTAGTGGTTCGCCAAGTAGTTCTGCTGTGCCCAGTAGGCCAAGGTCCAAGGGGGCCCGCTCATCGTCGAGTGTCAAAAGAGTACAGGTTCCTCATTGTCAAGGTCCTGGGATTGGTAGATTCGTAAGAGACGGCAGGACGGCATTCGATTTCGATGGCGGGGTCACCGATACCTTAGTCCCCTCACTGACAATGATGTGTCTCTTCTTGGCGAGTCTACAAAAACAACACTCACTACTCCGTACTATATCTGTTTTCGCTATTCCCGCCGATGGGCTCTGTAATTTCAACATCTAACCCCTCGGCCCCTAGTGAATCAGGTCCAGCTCCCCATGCCCCGCTCATTCCCGCTAATATACCTAGATGAATGTCCGTACATCATATCAAATAATAAACACTTTTCAGGACGGGAATGGAGATTGGCTCCCTCCCAATTTCCACTCAGTCCTCTATTCCGGCCCCTGATTTAAGCCTTAGGAACACTTACAGCACAAGATCTACTAACAACATTCTTGATCGTGCTGGTGGGTAGACGATGGGTAGAGATTAGAGCCATGACTCCTATCCTCATACCGCCAACTCCTGTAACCTCAATTCACGCATATGTACTTGTACTTTGCGGGGGGTTCCTTGGCTGCGAAGAAGGGTGGCTACCGGTGATCCAATCCAATGACAAGAAGCCCGCTAAACATCGAGTCGGGTGTGCCTACTGCAAGTCCTGAAGTATGTATGCTCCGGCTGGCTTTGCAACCTTGGGTCTTGAGTGAAGCATGATTTCCTAGGCAATCTAACAACGTCAAGCCCTGACTAATGGAATGGCTTCAACATTCAGACTCTCCCTCCTGTCTGCCTTCGTCAAAAGAAATCGAGGCTCTGCGTGGGTAAAGGACGCCACGCCAAAGCTGCATTTTGATAGGCCAGCCCGTATCCTTGGCATGACTGACTTCCGACTATCGAGTTGCGTTGCACCTCGTAAACGGGATAGACTGCCCTGCCCGTTGACACTTGCTTACAAGCGGTTAAGTGGTAGGTTTCGTTCCCATCGACAGAGTGCCTCAGCATCCCCGGTTGCAACATATATGCCGAGTCGCCCTGAGTCTAAGTATGCAATCACCCAGTTTTGTTTATGTACCGAAAACTTAAGTTTGCGGTCATCGGCAATTCCGCGTCTAGTCGATCTTGTGTGGAGAAATTGCTCCAGCGACTATGACGATACTGCTTGGCCTCCTCCGCTGATCACGCACTATCAGCTACCAAACTAGCCATGCCGAGTTTCATGTTGCAAATCAACAACAAGTTTTGATCGGCATTGGGTGCAGATATTAGACTGGCAGATGGGCAGATGATGCATATAGGTAAGCTGGTCAGAAGATCAGGGCGTGGTCTCCAAATTGTCCCACATCTGTCTACTGGTATGAATACAAGTCACGTACGTGTTGGCTGATGGTTGTTTTGCAAAGCTTTTGATGGAAGCATCTTGAAATGTTGCGAAAATCTATTGAGTATTGATACCTAACTTCTTCTGTTACTTCCCTAGAATGGTAAAGACAAATCCATTATGCTACGCCATAATAACCATCATTGACTCAAGACATGTTCAGACTGAAAGCAACAACAATGATCCTAGTTACCTCTCCGGCCACCAGTGCTCATGAGTGTGATTTTCTGTTTCTTCTTCTTCTTGCCCCCGGCACTATTGTTGATTCCTCCTCCAACTCCAGCTGCAGTATTTGAACTGACGCTACTCTCCGCAGCTTCGATAGCCTGTAGCTGCATCGCCAGATCGGTCGTATCAAACAAATCCTCATCTTTGAGCCACCCGTCATTAGCGTTCAAGGGTTGTGCAGATGCTATCTCAGGCGATCCATTAATCGCCCTCGTGCCCCAGACCGTCCTTTGTGTCGAGGGGCTGGTCGACATTTCAGCTAATGTCTCGAATCCTGGTCGGGGATCCGGGGGCGTGGTGCCTGAGTGTCCGCTCAATGGTTGGAAATCCTCCATGTCCATTCGAGGCGCCCTATCCTCTTCTAACGGCTCAGGAAGTCTCTGATATCCAGTAGTCTTACGCAGATTCGCGGCTTCAAGCCGCTCTGCTTGCAGCCGCTCCCGTTCTTCCTGTGTTTCTTTGTCACGATTACGTCTCCTTCTCCTCTCAATGTCGCCTGCGAACGATTCCAGCGTCTCTTCTGGCACGATGTCGGTCCAATCACACTCCAAAAAATTCACGACACACCCACGGGGAAGATGGCCAAGATATTTTGCTCTTCGCCGCATTGTGTCATCGACCACATGGCCAGTGGAGATATGCTCGACGCGGGGGAGTAGCGTGGAAGGAAACGAAGAGAAAGAACCATACTTGGTCTTCAGGATGCGGATATCCAATGGTGAGAGATATAGGTGAGGTGGGGAGCTGTAAAAGTAGAAGTCGGCATCTGGAGAGGGTTGTGCCGGCGTGGCTGGGCTTGCAGCAACCTGAAGATCAGCCAGTTTCTCTTTCGCCACTGTTATAGCCCGAATCGCCTTTTGTGACCATTCATCAGTCTGTCCGAAGAGGGTCTCGTCCTCCTTAGCTTGTTGGCCCAGCGAAGCAATCTCCTCGTCAAACTGAGCTGTCATATAATCAGCTGTACCTTTCATCATGCGAGCGTAGTCTAAAACATTGGCAGCAAAGTGCCAAGGAATGTCATCCTGTGAGTACAGCGCCTCGGCACCACTCTCTCGTGGGAGGGCCATAGTCGATTTTGCATTCCGTGCCATTAACCGCAGTACGACGTCGTCACCAATCCGGGGGAAAGGACTTTCTTGTCCAGCATAAAATCTCACAGGCCGAACATCTTGCATATAGATAGAATCTTCGCAAATGGGGCATTTTTTCCACCTCGGTCCGCGACCCTTCGTTTCATCTTCACTCGAAATTGAGTTCATAAACCGAATGAGGCAAGGTAGACAAAAGATGTGACCGCATTTTGCCATGCGAGGCGCCACAGGCTCTGAGAGACATATGGGGCATGATGAACCTTGCGACTCGCTTGAAGCAAGGATTTGCATGACAAGAGACCAATCGAGGTGTGTGTCGGCATCTGTAGCTTGCTTGTTGTATGTGCCTTCTGGTGAGAGAATGAATCGGTAGTTGGCATGAACGTATCGAGCCTTGTCGCTTGCATGGTAACCAGAGCCTGGTCCCCATGTAGGAGTTCTACGATAAGACCTCGAATGTGCATGATGATCCTGTACTGGGCGTGGCATTGAGTAGTTGAGTAGATGGGTAATCGAGGTTTGGCCCCGCCTGCTGTTGGGGTTTCTGAAGGCCCTTAGTTCGGCCATGGCATCTTCATCATCTGGGCCAGTATTTGACCTGTCACCGAGTCCAGGTCGCCGCTGGCTCCGGTGTTGTTTGCGAGCGCCCTGTGACTTGCGAGGCATCGATTGCGTGTTCGAGGAGCCGGCCTGTGATGGGCGACGGGACGATTCGAAGCTCGATAATGCCGTGGCTGCTTGGATGGCTGTGGAACTAGACGGTGCAGGGGCAGTTTTTCCCACGTTTGAGCTAGAGGAGCTCATCTTCGTAACGAAGGCTTCTGGGCGACTCTAACCGCGGTCGGCGAGATAAAGGATTGGTCAATCGTGCGATGAATCGCGCTCTGTCCCCAGTGGTTGGGATGACATACAAGTTGGACAAGGTTGCCGATAACTGAACGTGATTCCGAGAAATGAGTGTTGTTGGAGAGATATAGGATGAGCCCAAGGTGGTGTTATGAAGGTAATTGAGATGGAAAGAGTCAAATGAGGTTCACGAAGGGGTCCAGCTGGGACGGACCCCGTTGATGGATGGAGGATCGAGGTGGATCGAGGCGAGTCACTGGCGGGGCAAATCGTGACGGAGTTGACGGCTGGGCGGCGCAGGGGAATGGCGTTGCCGGCTGACATAACCAGCACGGTTAGTCATATCCAGTGGGTATCACATGACTTGACTGACAATGGCATGCGATAGATACATAACGTGATTTTGGCATGACTGTGAATGACTTAAGACTAGAAGGGCTTCTCGAAGACTTATCCAAAAGCGATATCCTTCTTTTGACCTATCAGAAGCTATCATACATGAAGCCCGGTATCAATCAAAAGCATGCACATAAAACTGACTATGAATTAGGTATATGACAGAGATCTACGCCTCCAGCGATCTCAACCACTCGCCTCTTGCTCATGGATCCAGGGGAATCATTGATAAACGAAGACACCAACCGCAAGAAAACAAAAATCCATGAGACGTGACTGACCCCACAACGTTGCGACATTAGCTAAGTTGCCTCATTCTCTCATCTATTTGTCGGAAAGCTTGTGCTTGATCTTGCTGAAGATTGAGCTGAGTCGGTTGTGCTTCTTCTTCTTTTCACCACTGGCCGTCGAGCTGCTGCCGTTAGCTGGTGTGGTGGTCTTGGTCTCTGTGGCCTTGGCGCCATTTCCAGTTGCTGTAGTGCCATTACCGGTTGCTGAGCTGCCGTTGCCAACGGCTGGCGTTTCTGTCTTAGCCTCGGTCTTGGGCTCCTCGGGCTTAGTCACAGGCTCAGCATCAGGCTTTGCATCCACAGCCTTTGTCTCAAGAGGGGCAGCAGCAGGGGCAGCAACAACGGGAACAGCAGACTCAGTCTCCTGGGACTTGACCTCGTCAACAGCAGGAACAGGCTCGGCCTCTTTGAGAAGCTGAGCTTCGACCTCCTTTTTGTTCTCGACAGCTTCTGTGCTAGCAGCAGCCTCAGGGCGCTCGCCAGACTCCACGATGGACTCCTTGACTTCGGTGGGAACTTCAGGAGCAACCTTGGGGGTCTCATCGATGGTCGCAGCAGGCTTAACCTCCTTGAGGAGCTCAGCTTCGACAAGCTTCTTTTCCTCAACGGCCTCAGTGTTGGCAGCAGCTTCGGGACTCTTGCCAGCCTCCACAATGGAGTCCTTCACCTCGACAGGAACCTCAGGAGATACCTGCTTTGGTTCCTCTTTGGGTTGCTCAACAACAGAGTCGTAAATACCAGTGACAGGCTTGACCTCCTTGAGAAGCTCATTCTCTACCTCCTTCTTATCCTCAACAGCGGCAGTATTAGCAGCTGCTTCAGGTGACTTGCCGGCCTCAACAAGAGATTCCTTAACTTCGGCGGGGACCTCAGGGGAAACTTCCTGTCGAATCTGCTCCTCGTTCTTGGCGGCCAGGGTCTCCTGGGCTGCAACGGGAAGCTGCTCTTTGACGGAATCGGGTAAGTTCTTGTTGGCGGTATCGGTAATAGCGTCAGCAGCGCTGTTCAGTGCAGGGCCGGCCTTCTCCTCCACTGTCTCCTTGGCAGCAAGACCAGCAGCAATCACAGCACCACCGGCAGTAGCGGCCAGAGCGGCGAGGCTAGCGTCTGGTGTGTTCTCAGACTTCTCGGTACCAACACCAGCGGTTCCTACTGAGGTAGCAGGCGCCTCGGGCACAGTTCCCTTGAGCTCTTCCTCAACCAGAGTCTTTTCCTTGACCTCCGTGGGGTCAGTGCTGGCCTCAGTAACAGCGCCAGCCTTCTCCTGGCTTTCCCTTACAACCTCGGGGACGAAAGCACCGTTGGATTCGAGCGGAACCTCGGCGGCAAGGCCGGCAGTAGTGGCTGTGGGAGCAGCGGAGTTAATGAGAACATCCTGTGCGCCGATAATGGGCAGACTGGATTCGGGAATAGTGTTGGAAGATACAGGGGGGAGCTCGGTCTCAATGCCGGGGAGAGCGTCGCTCTTCTCGTACGACTCCTTGTCGAGCTTGACGTATTTGTCGGTGCTTTGAGCGGTGATAGATTCGGGGATCTTCTCGCCAGGCTCCAGCTTGATAGGGTTTCCGGCGCCCTCAGAAGCGGGCAGAGGGTTGATGCCGATGGCCTTGTCGAGCTCGTTGGCAGGTGTAGCTGGGAAGCCACCAGGAATATCAGAAGGGGTCTCGAGGGGCAATTTCTCGTCTTGGGTAGGCTTCTCGGAAGTCAGTATATTGCCGTCAGTAGCAATAATATCGCGAGTTACCTCATCACCCAGAGTCTTCTGCTCTGTGGACTTGTTCTCGATAGGTTGTTCGGCAGCCATCGCAGCGGTTGTAGACGAAGGAGTCACAGTGTTGAGTATAGCGGCGCCGGGGGTTTCGGCGTTAAGTTGATCGGGAGTGATGAAGTTGTTTACGTTACCCTCGAGATCAGGTTCGTTGGGAGCTGATTGATTGATGATCCAATTACCGTCGACAATGAACTAGATAGAATGCTGGTGAGCGGCGGACTTTGCAGTGTTTGCGACAAGTATGTAGAAGTGTAGGGACGGCAATTGGCTCGAAAAGAGGGGATAAAGTGAGTTTAATGAGCTGGTGCGATGACGAAGGGGAGGAGGGAGCTGAGAGCAAGAGCGGGTCGGCAACGCAGGCACACTAGCGTGCAAGCAAATCAAGCGCTGACTTGAAGAACGCCTTGGCAGTACGAGGGAACTTTGTCCCTGCGCGACGCAACATGATCGCCTGACGCCACAGAATTCTACTGGTATGACCAGGTAGAGACTTGACATGGGCTGTGAGTAGCGGTCTTTCCACCGCTCTCCGCGCAGTGACTCCATTCCATAGCTGTCGCGATCGTGGTCGACTTGCGTCATACTAAACGGCGGAGGCGTTTTGGTTGGGGACTGGTGCGAGATGCTAACGGGTCGCAGTGAACCCATGACATGGCAGGCAGGGAAATGAACCAGGGGTTCAGACCCCGATCCTGGCAGGCAAGCAAACTTGCAAGAAAAAAAAGCCATGGGCAGGGGGCTGGGATTACGGCAGCCACCGCTCCTACGCCTCAAAGCTCTTTAGGCTTAAAAAGCCCTGCAGATTGCGATAGCGATGGGCGCAAAAGCACGGATTCCCGGGCGGCACGGTCATAACAGCTATTCGTCCATCTCGTTCGAGCAATACGGAGAAGCAAACGCACAAGATAGGCTGTTGATGCCAATGTTTCTCCTCGCCATCTGTAGATGACTCAAGAAGTGCGAATGTTTGTCTCCAATGCTGGCGAAGAGTGCCGAATTCGTGCTGTACCAAACCAGTGCCAAATGCAAATTGAATGTCGAAAAGGAGAGATGCTGTTGGGATTGCGGGTCGAGGCTCGCTGACGCTGACGCACCTTGTAGTAAATCTTGCCCTCGGGCTCCTTCAGGTCGACTGTCTTGGAGAAAACATTGCCCTCCTTCTCGAGCTGAACGCTCTTGGTCCAGTTGTCGAATGTACCCGTCACGTAGACCTCGTCGGCGGGATGCTCCCTATAGAAAATTTGGGGTCAGTGTCCGGGTGTCTCAGACATGGATAAAGCTGTCGCGGTCTGCAGCAGCTAGTCCGCTATATGAAGCAGCCTCAAGAGGCACACGCATGGGACAAGGTGAACTCTCGAGACAGAGCTCAATTGACTTGTCTCGTGCTGAGGCAGACGAAGTGCGACTCGGAGCATTGTCGAAGCTATCGCGATGAATTTGTCGGGCAGCGAATCGCAACGCATCATAGCAAAGCAACATATCAAATTGCAACTTACCACTTGAAAGTGAAGCTGCCCATGACTGGAATCTGTGCTATGATCGGTGGTGGAATCTGCGCAAGGGGATCGAGAGAATGCAGCAAAGAGTTAATAACTTTAATGCGTATAGAAGTAAAGTGAGATTTTGTTTTGTTTGTGGGAGAGATGTTGGGTTGGGAAAAGAGCCAGGTCCAAGTCGTTGATGGGACGGGCAGAGACCAGGACAAGTCCGGTTTGGCGCTGGTCGAGGCTGGGGGGGACTGGAGCGAAATTAAAGATTGTTGGCGGCTACGGGGGAGTACCAGCGACACGAGGAAAAGGCACAGACGGTACAAATCGAGAGCGCTGAGACCGCTTCGACCGGACCGATCGATGCAGGGATTGGTTGTAAGCGGTTTGAGAGGATGGCTTCGCCGGATGCAGAACAAGACAAGTATTGCAATGATACGCAGAGTAGATACGGTGAGAAGGTTGGTTTTATGGTGAGAAAGATAAGAGAAGCTCATAGAAGGAGTCTGCGAAAGCGGAAAAGATAGGTACCAAGGTAGGTAATAAGGATGAGGTCAAGGACGAGGACGAGGATTGACGAAAGGAGCAAAAGACGAGCACGTGGGGGTTTTGGTTTGGGTTTTGTCCAGCAAAATCGATGGTGATGCGCAACAGGAGGAGGAGGAGGAGTTGCAACAGACAGAGTCAGTAGTAGAACAGAGGCAGCGACAAGAAGAGATGAGTCGCAGACCGAGTCGGAAAGGTTGAGATAATTGAGGCTGTTATCAGGTATCAAAGAAAGAAAGAAAAGCTTGTGATTCCCTGGGCATGAGCGCGTCTCGATGGATCAGCCAAGCTCAATACCTACCTACTAGGTACGGGTATTGCTCCTGTATGTACTAATGTATGTATGTATGTACAACGCATATGGATCTGAAGTGACGACCTGACGGCAAGGCTGTTCTCGTCACCCAGCCTCCAGTTCTGCTGTAGCTGACGAGGATGTATCTTTGTCACTGGCATTCATTTCGTGCCGTTGCTAACAGGATCATCTCACGTTTTCCATTTCAACTAAATATGTTTCCGGTATTGACTCTGATGCTGATTTTGAAGATAGCCAAATGCGCAGTGTTCAGGTGGTCTAAAGTACCTACCTACCTACCTACCTATTCGGAATGATCCATGACAAGTACGCAACATGCAGTCTTGCATCTGCAGAGTGGGCATGTACGGTAGCTGCAGTTCGAGAGCTGTGGGGACTTCTCTGACGACATGTAAACTGTGTCATGGCGTTTGCTGGCGGTCGGGTTGGCTAGTGGGATTCTTCACTTCTGCAACGAACCGCATCCGGGGAGACCTCAAGGAGCACGCTGCACATCAACACGGTGATAGTGGCTGACGGCGGTTGAATATTCTCTCATCACCATGCATCGCATGCCCTTCAAACTCGTGAGACCGCCCTCTCAGATATAGCGCAATTTGAAAAAGTTGCACGTACTGTACGCTCCGTTGTCACCGGAAGCTATTGGATGCAATACTGGGGTAGCTTAGCAAGGTCGCATTGCCACGAGTGCCTGGCCTATGTAGACCTCATCATGAACAACGATGGGGCTTTCCAACGTTGGGCTGGATGAGGATTCCTTGTGAAGAGGTTGGTGAAGAAATCGCATTGATACATGGCGCAAAGCCTCATTCATTTGAGTTGAATGGTTCGCCGCTGTGATAAACCTCGAGCCTGATATCCAATGTCTTTCCTGTTCGCCTGGAAGAATTTTCCTTGCCATGGCCTCTCATACGATAGCCACCGCAACCTCCTGCATTAGTTGAGTGACTCTTCATGACAAACAGACCCATATCATGACAACTCAATCCTGCATCGTGAAGCTGGCGTCGATCCGATCAAACTAACACACAACACCAAAGGCGGTGTGCGCGGAAGGAATTATTGGTGCCCAGCGAACCAAACCAGGATCATTTGTTCCTGGATAGATACATGTGAGTCGTAGATCAGAACAGCGGTCAATGGAGATATCCCACGGAGTTTTTTCCTGGCCCGGAAGAACACCTGAGGATAGGTAGGCACCTAGGTATGATGGCAGGTGAATATCGTGCTCTCTCAGCATGATACCTCATATACTCACCTGTAGGTACCTACTTATGTACAGCGTGTACCTCATTGACCAGACAGGAACAGACAAACCTTGACGCCTACCCGATAGTTAGGCCGGTATTGCTTTTTTTATCTTACCTTAATTACCTAGGCACCTTACCTCGCGTACATTTTTTGCGATAAATACTTCCCTGACCCTCCTGCATGCACAAGGCCAAGTGCAAATTGGTGTCCATCAAGCACAGGCACAAGACCCTTTATGCAGCTATGGCTCTATTTACGAGGGTTATTTGGCTACAGAAGAATACTGCAAAAGCACCCACATCTAGCAAGTGGGCACTGAGGGTTTGCGGTCCAGTCATTTCGATATTGAGCGTATAAAGATAGTCAGCCATGTTTACCCTACAGCTCCTCTCTTGACGCAGACTTTGCCTGGCCTTGTTCTTGACCACTTTTGACCTCCTTCGTCTTCAGTGCCTGGACTTTAATGTCGAGTTTCGTCTTATAGTTCTGGGGTTGAGTATGCATAATCCAACCAACAACCCCGCCGTCTGAAGGCTTGGGCTTATACTTGCTCAAGTCCACAAGTTGATCTGTTATTTCACTGTAAGCAACTGTTCTAATCAGCTGGCTGGAAATGGTGGCATACCCTCGCATTTACTTGTCTCTGCCGTCCACAGAGGAAGGATCCCATACAAGGCTCCGGGTGCGAAAATGGCAACCTTGTCCTTGTCATCATCGCGATTAATATTGTCAGCCTCGGGGAACTGGACAACTTTCTCGATCTCATCCTCGTCGTTCTTTGGCTTCTCAAGAACGGCAAAAAGGGCCTTCCCCTTTCCATCAGTCCGTTCCTGTTGCTCAATCCACCTGCGAACTAGGAGAGGCATTTGATCATAGTTCATCAGCAGCAGACTTCGGCCGTTAAGGTGAGGATCGAGACCCAGCCACCCTCCAGGGTATTCTTTATCAGCGAAAACCGCTTTCAGGCCCTTCGACCATGGCTTCAACCCCTTGGGGGGAGGTTCCATCAAGTCTTTGAGGGTGTACTCTAGAGCTTCAAACTGAACCTTGGCCTCGCAGGTAGGTCGGAATGAGGCCATGGCATCCAGAGCAAAGGGGTCCTTCCAGTCGAAGCCTTGCACAAGCTCAACAGGCGGCGGCGGTGCCATACCAATTGCATGAGCGAGTCCAGCCAGCACAGCCGACGTGAACACGAATCCAGTGGAAGAGGTCTTCATGATGGCAATGAGATACGTTATGGACGGCAACTATTCAACGTAATTGAGAACCACCATAGGCAGAATTATGAAGTTGGCCCTGAAAATCTAGAATCTGTCTTCTTCCATGATATTTATGCTCAAGGGTCACCTCATGTTGGTTTCTAAGGTTTTGTTGTCCTTTTCGGAGTCTTGGTCGCCGAGTTTCCTTTTCAGGTTCATATCTCTGTCGATGTCAACAGGGAATAGTGAGTATTGTGTATCTGGACGAGCGACCTTAGGCTAAAGCATCTATGGTTGCACGCTAGGAATAAGTTGAAATTGCCACTCCCGGTTCCAGCGTTCTATAGCAAGAAAGCCATCATGGTGTCTGATGATGTTTTGGTGGTTTGGAGGTAGAACATCAGCCGAATAGGTAGCTAGTAGGCTTCACAATTTATCAAGCCAATCTAAGTACTAACCTTAGCTTACGGAGTACCTTTATTATGTATTCGTCCTTTTCAGGGGAACTTGGGAGCCCTGGTATAATTAGCGAAGTCCTTGAAATGCGATTGTCGTCATCGCGAGTCCGTTATGCCGTGTTGTTGTGGGATTTTCTTTAAGGAGAGGTGGCTATGAAACGAGAAAGACGCCGACTGATATTGATGTCGACACCAAACGAGTCACTGGCATGGCTATGCTTTGTCTAAAATGATATAAACAAGGAAGGAAATGTAAGGCTATAAGATCACGACTGCATTGCGCAATTCACGGGGCTGAATCAGAGTTAATAATAACTAGATACTCAATTAATACACGATCCGGGCTGAGCCATACTGAGTGAGACTGGTCTCATTGTTCCATTTTAGCGGCCTCTTTAATTGTGTGGCCCAAGCCTCTCTACCCTGTAATGCCGTGCTAGCCGGGATTACCAATTAGACGAAACATTCGTGCCGTGAAGTGTGCTCATTGAAGAGCTGAAGGATCATGTTCCATGAGATGTTAAAAATGGCAGAATGTGGGTTGTGTGTTACACCGAGCTCTAGGCCCCGACGATGGGTTCTCGAGTCCAGAAAAGGAGAGACGAGATGGAATGAGTGTTTCAAATGCGGTGATCTGCGTGTTACATGAACAGCAGAAAACAAATGCAGATCGCCAACTTAACTCAAATTCTGTCTCGTTCGGGTGCTCCCGAAGCCCTGTAACTGGCAACGGCATGGAATCCATGCACCTCGCACTGGGTCCTCAGCTAGTTCTAGACCTCAAGCTAATGGCTTGGTGCTGACAGGAGACCATCTTATCCATGCAATATTTCTGCTCCGCCCTGACTCTTGAAACCCTCTTGGACTGCTCATGGACCGGATGAGGCTTAGAGCCCAGGTGCCTGGCATGTAAAGTTGAATGTTTGCTTATTCCCCCCTACCTTAAAACCTCGCTGGAGCCAGGCGTCGCCAGTTGATAGAACACATCTGCCCTCGTGCACTCACATTGCAATCACAGTCATGGCCACAAATGCAGCAGAGGCTGCGACCTCAGAGAAGCCGCATGTGGCAAAGGCAAAGCGATCCTGGCCACTCTGGAAGAAGCTCACTGCCTTTGGCGTGACACTTTCAGTCATCATCGCTCTGGCTGTCGGACTTGGTGTTGGCCTCACTCGAGGAAAGGGAGGAAGCAACAGCGACGATACTGCAAACTCAGAGACCGACGATTCAACAGAACCCTATCTCAAAGCTCGTAGCAGTCTTTGGCAACCCAAAGTTGGAGCACAATGGCAGATTGTTCTCCTCAAGCCTATCAAGCTCAACAAGGACGGCTCCGCCAAGGACCTCAAGCCCAACGTTGGCATTTATGACCTGGACCTCTATGATAACGACGCCGAGACCTTTGCAGCCCTGCATAAAGCTGGCAAAAAGGTCATATGTTACTTCAGCGCCGGATCATGGGAGGATTGGCGCGATGACAAGAACCAGTTCAACAAGGCCGATCTTGGCAAGACTCTTGACGGCTGGCCTGATGAGAAATGGCTCAATCTGAGAAGCACCAACGTTCGCAACATCATGAAGAAGCGCATCAAGCTTGCTGCTCAGAAGGGTTGCGACGCCATTGACCCCGACAACGTCGATGGTTATGTGAGTAGTATCACTTATTCTTTCGGTCCGTAAAGTACTAACACGAGCCGTAGCAAAATGACAATGGCCTCAAGCTGACCAAGAAAGACTCTATCGACTACATCAAGTTCCTCGCTGCAGAGGCTGCAAAGTACAACATGTCAACTGGTCTCAAGAACGCCGGCGATATTATCTCCTCTGTTCTCCCCTACGTCCAGTTCTCAGTCAATGAGCAATGCGTCGAGTACTCTGAGTGTGAGACATTTGCGAAGTTCATCAAGGCCAAGAAGCCTGTTTTCAATATTGAATATCCCAAAGGTGCGCCCAAGGTCAAGGAGTCCGATCGCAAAGCCATTTGCTCGAAGAAGGGCAAGGCAAAGGGTACAGAAGGTTTCAGCACTGTTATCAAGAAGATGAATCTTGATGGTTGGGTCATGTACTGCACCGGGAATACCTATCAGACCGCAGTCGAGAACTGATGCACCTCGGCAAGTCCGTAAAGATTACATCTCATCACAAACATCACGATATATTCCAGATCCTTGATATGAAATGATGAACGTCCCATCGCTTTTCAGTGTTCTTTATTCTTGTCATAACCCGTGAGTCGTAATCCTAAGTACTTGTCTTTTAGACGTTATTAGCTCCAACCGTTGTCCACCATATTTTCATTTCCAAATTTATGTACAAGTTTCCAACGGTATAAACCATAGGGCATCTTGTCGTGCTATCAACTTGAAGCCCGCCAATGTCCGAAATAAGGGGTATCCTGATACTAACAAACCGCCCAGAACTCAAAATGATTTTCAACACTGATGAGCAACAAGAAGCTTGTGCTGAATCGGCGCTTTATGTAGCTGCCATATACTTGGGCCCTCCCTCTTGCTTGAACAGCCAGTCACTGTTGGCGTCGACCATGAAGTTGGTTATATTAAATTCATTTGACGCCCCCAAGCCCGTTCCGTTGTCGTTGGACGCGCTCATCTCGGCTCCTGGCGGCGCCGGTGTTCCATTGACGCCAGAAATATGTTCACCCCCAAACGGGAGTCGAGGCACATTGAAAAAGTCGAATACGTCAAGATACTCAAGCTCGTTGGGAGCCGGTGTCCTCGCGGGTGTGACGCTGGGTAACCTACTCAGAGCACTAGGCTGCCTGGGCTGCCGCGAGATTAGGAAATCCAAGTCAAATGCTGTGCGTCGCATATCAGAAAGGATTTTGACTGAACTGGGCGTAATCCCGTCACCTTGTCTCTCGCTATCGTAATGCTCATCCAAGACTCTTTGCAGCAACTGGGAATACCGTGCCGCAACAGGCCAGTAATGACCCATTTCACGGAGACTATCGACGAAGAACGGAAGTTGCGGTGAAAGTTTATGTTCAACTGTTGAGCCATGAACAAGGAGCAGACGAGCCGAAACCCAGAGAGTAAAAGCAAATGGTGGACCCAGCTTTGCTAGCATCCCATTATTCACAACAAATTCTCCGAGGGCAGCCACATTTTCAACTGCACCATGGCATCGCTGTGATGCGCTATATGATGGAGTGAATATGGGTGACCTCGTTGTAGGATAGGCAGCTGACGAGTGAAGGCGAATAACGGCCGTATGGTAGGTGGCATGAAGCATAACCCAAGCGCAGTTGATGCTCTTACTCCCTGGATGGAACAATTTTGCCATGTTCCCAAATTCACCGGGAAGACTGAACTTCCAGGATGTCAGCATGTTGTCAAGTTCCTTGTACCGCATCTGCCATTGTTCCACATCGCTCAAGGCACTAATGTCGACTGGCTGTTTAAGAAACTTGTGTATCTTGGATAGAATACCGAGGATTTCGATGTAGTAGGCGAATGCACCCAGGTTCTCTGGCTGATCAATATCATGACCGGGTGAACCAGAATGTAGGTCAGTGCTGAACCATCGGGTATCGACCTTTTGATTCTTGATCCACAAGTCATCGCGGCACGGTAATGTCCTGTCAATCTCCTTGTCGTCCAGAGCAAATTCAAAAGCAGTTGCAAGAGTCGCATATCTGTCCAGAAGATATATCATCCAAAATAGACGCCGTCTCGCCTCTTCCTCGATAAAATCCTTGGGTTCTGAGAGCGTCATGGCTCGAAGTGTATATATGGAAAGGTAATGAGGTGACACAGTCGATGAGGTGATTTCAACAGCGAGACCAAGCTGCACTACAGAACGAGTGATCAAAGCCATGATATTCCACCCTGGTGGACCGTTACTGCTCCCACAAAGATCAAGCGCCAGGATAACGAGAGCTTGCAACGCCTTGACCGAGGAGTTTTCCATGCCATAAAGTAGAACGCGTTCTTTGGAAACTCGGTGATAGTGCTCTCGCCGCTCCTCTGTTAGCCTAGCATCCGTCGAGTAGCGCATTGTGGTTGCAACTATGGCGTGGAGTAGAACTCGATCCGTTTCATCGAGGGCAGATGGTCCAAAAAGGCTATCTAGAGTTGTTTTACGGTGCAAAATGGGGCACCAAGTATTGATATGTTTGAAGTAGAGATCAACAAGTGCATAGAGAAGGTCGTAAGGCGGCATGTCTCGATCTGGGGTCGATGTGCCTGGAGCCGATGATAGTGGGGCCGTGGGTGAATGAATGTTGGGTTGCACAGACGTGTAATAGTCTTGAGTAACAGCAGCATGTTGCATGGGCGATAACTGGGAGGATGCTGCCACACCTGGCATCGACGCCTGGTTCTGACTCTGATAACCATCGTTCATTCTAGGTGTATGAGCAACGTTGAAATCGAGACTCTGTGTGCTCGGGGCAAAGTTGGAGCTGGGTGCCTTCTGACCAAACATGACAGGATCGGTTTGAGGTGTGCGGACTGGTTCTGAGGGTCGGAGGAGATTTGGGTGAGTATCCCGTGGAGTTCCTTGGTCGCTCGGAAGACTTGGGTTACTGTGCCGAATACTGGCAGCTAAGACGGGATGTGTGTTTGATGCCAAGTTACCATGGAGAATCTCAGCATGGGAGCGCAATATCTCCTCAAGCTTGTCGAGGCGCTGCTCAAGCTCGCGACCATAGCCCGCTCTTAAACCAGGCTTCTTGCGTTCTTTGTATTCGCATATAGCGCCATTGCGGCTACACCAGCCGCAAGATGGTTGCCCACGATCACACTTAACCTGCCCAGTGAGAAGAATCAGTATTGGTTGGCATAAGCAAAACACCAGGAGACAAGATCGTGTCACGGAGGGCATACCTTTCTTTGCTTACATAGCTCACATCTGGGCACAATATTGTTAGTCTCGGTGTCGGCGACAACCTGTAGATTTGAGGACAATGTGGATTGTATTTGTAACGTGGTATAGTAGTTGAGATTTTGTGAGGGCGGGGAGCATGAAGTATGAGGCGATGAAGTGGCCTCAGATGGTGGCATGGTGTTGATAAGAGAGTACAAGAAATGTAGATAAGACTCCAACATGATTATCAAATCATGGACTTATCAAGAGGACAAAAGGAAATCTTATCAAGACATGGACTCAACGAGCGTGCAAGGCAAGGTACGATTGACAAAGTATGTAGAGGAGGCGAACGGAGACAAGTAGAAAGCTGCACTTACGAAACCGAGACAGGACGCTTTCTCTTCCCATTACGACAGAGTGTTTCGTGGTCGCCGTGGTCCTCATCCTCGCTAGGGAATTGGTTGGCTTCATCACTGTCTGCTTCTGTAGAGGGCGGGCGATTTCCAACCGAGCCCTCGCCCGACATTTTGCTGGCCCCGTTCTGCATGGCTGAGAGTAAGTAAGATGTTGGGCTTTGGGTTCCCTTTTCCCCAGAGCCCTTGCCGCTGGCCGTGTGTCGGTACGATGCAAGAACGAGCTCACCAGCGGTCGTCTGAGAGTCGATAATAGTGAGGCCGAACAACAGGGGTAAGCTCAGGCAAAGCAAGCATGTCACGAGATGAGGGATAGCAAGTATGCGCACGAACGATGAGTCCGCGTTCGTTGCAAAGGGGACCTCGCGATCCGGGATAATGGGCAGCGGGATCAGGAGAATGATCGCCCGAGGATAAATAGGCCTGCCCCCGTACTAAGTACTAAGAGAATGGGTGTAGGACCCGGGCCGCAGCTGGGGAGTTATTGTCGGGGTAATGCAAAAGACTTTGACCAATACCGCGAATTACCGAAAAGCACGAATGCTCGCTGTTAATACGTATTATTTATGAGCAGCCCTGTTCCCCTTTGCCTATCACCTGTTTTTCTCGCTTTCCTCCTCGCTTTCTGCTGGCTTTGTGCCTCGGACGGATGGGAAGTGGCGCCGTGATGACCGGACCAATTTGAGGTGGGCCGAGGTGGACTCTGGGGCTAAACAAACTGCCAGAACTCGGTTTCGTCGGTGTACTTCCGTTGGCCAGAGCCGCAGAATAGATAAATTATCAGGAGTTGCAATACAGATATGAGAGACTGTTTAGGATATCGATTGATTTTTGATAATGAACCGGAGATCAAAGATGGTGAGGGAAAGGAGAGACACAGTTTGCTTGCACATGCAACAGGATATCCAACTTAGGCAACTTAGGTAGTCTAGATACCTAGTAGGTAGGATGGGCATAAACTTTCAAGTAATGCGGAGAGAAGGAGCTGATCTCGCACCGCACGCGTACCTGCCCAAACCTACTTACCTTAGTCTTACAAGCTCTTTCCTCAAGGGGTTGAGGCGGGGAAATCAAAGAAGCGGTATAATCTGATTTGTGGAATGAGGTATACAAGTGGATCATCTGCCGATTACATTGCCCCAGACCGGATGTAGCACATGCTTTGCAAGTTCACCCATGTCAGTGCAGGATTGTTCTGTTCAGCCTCAGAAGCGGTCACTGTTTTTGAGCTCGTCAACTTATATCAGGCTCAATGACCTTGATAGAGCTGGCGTCCATCAGAGCACAAGTGGCAGGGAATATCTTAAGCTGTCGGACGGAAGTGTCAATGTCTCCGTCCATAAGTATACCTTTATAAATATACCTAATGTTGATCGCTTTCGAGCCACGACTGGTTTTTCTTTTTACCCTACCCGCTAACTTAATTATGTCTGCTGTACTCCGTACAGTTGCCGACTTCTTATGCCTTCCCTACCTGGTCACCCCGCAAAGACCGGGCTCGGCTTTCAAGAGCCTCCACTGGATGCGAGCTTAGGTCTACAGTACCAACAGCTGACATAGACTTCAGGTATGACTACAGGTAGTAATAGTGTTAACAACCCTAGTGCTCAAAGGCAAACCCCCACTCAAAAGAAAAGAAAAGACAAGAAGAAGGGGGAAAAAAAAAGCTCACAACTTCCAACTGTCCCAGAAAATGAACCTACCTAGGGTAAATGTTGGGGACCTATCGAGTCACCTCTGGGCTGCATGATCATGGCCTAAGGTTGCCTCAAGTCTTTGTGGAACCCCGACGACGACCGAGAAAATATGGAGATGACCCTGTAATTGGGGAAGGTGTCATCATCAACACCAACTTCGGTGCATCTTAACCCGATATCTGCTTTGCCAGAGGGAATTCCGGCGCACGTTTTGCCGGCTTCTGCCCTCGGAGTGCTATCACAAGACTTACTGGCCAGTCAGTCATGAGCTTCACGACTAAAGCCATTGGCTCCTGTGTTCCATGATCCGCGATCGGTTACAATTGTGTTTTTAAGCCCACTTTGTAGTGCCACAAGTGCATCCTTTGTAAATAAGCCCATCCCCAGCTCGTAGCCATCCTGTTTTCTTCTTCATTCAACGCCTTGGTCAGAGTTCCTGCGCATCTTCTGAGGAGTAACTCTACGCATATCACAATTCATTTCACTCTCTTGACTTCTCTTGGATTGTACACAATGACGTCTGTTAAGGACTTCCCCAAGATCAAGGCTGTAAGGTCATTCATCATCGGTGGTGTTGGATCAGGTATGCCGTCTCACCTCCCGCACAGTGAAGAAGAACTGGCGGGGAAAGAATTTGAGCTGTGTTAACGAACTGCGAAACAGGTGGTGATTATCATAATGTCAAGGGTGGCCACTGGTACGCTCGCTCGCCCTGCCTCTGCATACCTGGCTTTGATCGCATCACTCACAATCTATTTATAGGCTCATCGACAGCGATATCTCAACACCAGCTTCAAAATGGGAGAAGTACAAAAAGTCACGTACTAGCTGGGGCATCAACGTTCTCGGGTCATTCCTTGTCGAGATTGAAGCTACAGACGGCACAGTTGGTTTCGCAACTGGTTTTGGAGGTGAGTTGAACCCTGTGTCAAGCCAATGACACAGTGACTCGAGGCCCTTCAGGGTGTCTAATATTTGTTAATAGGCCCCCCCGCCTGCTGGCTTGTTCACGAGCACTTCGAGCGTTTCCTCATCGGTGCCGACCCCCGCAACACCAACCTTCTTTTCGAGCAGATGTACCGAGCCTCCATGTTCTATGGTCGTAAGGGTCTCCCTATTGCCATCATCTCAGTTATCGATCTCGCCCTGTGGGATTTGATTGGAAAGGTGCGCAATGAACCCGTGTACCGTCTCATTGGTGGTGCTACCAAGGAGCGCCTCGACTTCTACTGCACTGGCCCTGAGCCTACAGCTGCCAAGTCCATGGGTTTCTGGGGAGCCAAGGTTCCTCTGCCTTTCTGCCCTGACGATGGCCATGAGGGTCTGCGGAAGAACGTCGAGTTCTTGCGAAAGCACCGTGAAGCTGTTGGCCCCGATTTCCCCATCATGGTCGACTGTTACATGAGTCTTAACGTCACGTACACAATCGAGCTTGTGAAGGCTTGTCTCGATCTCAACATCAACTGGTGGGAGGAATGCCTGTCCCCTGATGACACCGATGGCTTTGCACTCATCAAGCGGGCCCATCCGACTGTCAAGTTCACAACTGGTGAGCACGAGTACTCACGATATGGTTTCCGCAAACTCGTTGAGGGCCGCAATCTCGATATCATTCAGCCTGATGTTATGTGGCTTGGCGGTCTAACTGAACTTCTGAAGGTCGCTGCTTTGGCTGCCGCCTACGATATTCCGGTTGTTCCCCACGCGAGCGGACCTTACAGCTACCACTTCCAGATCTCCCAGCCCAACACCCCCTTTCAGGAGTATTTGGCCAACTCTCCCGACGGCCGCAGCGTGTTGCCTGTTTTTGGAGACCTCTTTACCGACGAGCCCATCCCCACGAAGGGCTTCCTTACCACCGCTGACCTGGACAAGCCCGGTTTCGGCTTAACCATCAACCCAGCTGCTAGAGCCAAGCTCATCCCCAGTGATTATCTGTTCAAGGTGCCTCAAGTGCCATCTCTGGCGCCTTCTAAGGAAAGTGAGAGTAAGTCAAGCGAGGAATCCGGCAAACCCAACGGAACGATTGAGGCTCTCACTGCCAAGGTCGAGAACCTTGCAACATCAACTACTTCCTAAAAGCGATTGCCATACTATCATATCTCAGGTCTGGATTTGTGGTTGTGTTTGTGTTTTTGCGGCTGCACGAGTAGATCTATTGAAAGGAAGAAAACTATCCATCGCTATGGTGGTGTTATTATTTGGATATAGATGACATTTGGCAATTTGCATGGTTCTCCATTGCGTTTTTAGACGTTTCAAATAAAATAGATTGAACACAATTCGAGTCTTTACTTGATATGGATTTGATAACAGGCTTTGCATGCTTCTGTGATCATTTTATATGTAGTGAATCATTGCAAGGGAAGAACAACTTCTCGTCATGCGGAGGCCAGCAATGTCAAACGATTGACCAAAATGAAACTTTAGTAATTAATGAGTCACATGATGACCCAGAGGAGCATACACGATCTTGATAAACGTGCCACACTCCACTTGAGAGGTGTGTACACGCCCCACGATACAAGGATAGACGCGACATTGAGGTGGCCGACACTTGATCGTGAGATCCTTTCTTGGGGAGTCAAACGGTGACCGTTAGGCTTTCAACGCCACCTCGAGACGGTGGCCGTTCTGAAAACCCACAATGGAAGCCTCACGATACTGAACGGCCAGTACTTACCCCAGGCCCCAGTAGAGAGCCGTTGGCCTGAGCTTTCGGGGATATGTGGGCACTGGTACCGTAGAGGGAATCACATACATGTAGTAGATGTCATTATGTACCAGACTCACGATACCAGTTTTGTCTTCAGTTGGTGTTTGGGTTCTGTCTCAGGTCATCCACCAAAATGAGATTTTACAAAACAAAGTTGCATATTGTGACTTGCTGTTGGTCCTTTTGTCCTGCATTGCAACAGTACTCTATCTGCATCGTGAACATTCATCAGATCTTCTTGGTAATGAAAGCACTTTTGGAGATGAACGCGAAAGACTCGCCCGTGCCGAAAAGCGAAGACTCGACTGATTATTCTCACAGAGTTTGGTGAGAGGTGCTGGATGTTGCTCTATGTAACTTTCCAGCACACCTATGGACTAACCCCAACTATCGTCATTGAGTTTTCTAGGCCCCCTGTTCTCCAACCAAGACTGCAGAGCCGCCACCATCAAGCACGGCTCCTCGGCTGTGGCGTATCAGAGCCAAGGTTTTCCAACTTCAGATCAAAGCCCGAGCATTCTTCGTCTTGTATGAATCACGGATATCCAGATGAAAGCAATTGATAACGTACGCACATTTGTCAAGCGAGAGAGACAGATTATCTCCGATATTGGAATGAAGAAGCGACATCGGTCCAAATTGCTCCTCCACAGTCGGGATTAACAAACAATCCATTAGACTCTTCGCTCCGCAACTCGGCCGTAAATCAAGAGCCTGCTGAATGGCCCGGCCCCGGCGAACTCCATGTTTCCCTGCGGGGTGATCTAACCCCCATCCGCATGGAGTCTGTGGATCTGCTCTGCTTAAGCGTCGTGATAGCCATCGTCCCCCATGTAATTCATTACCCCGACCTCGGCTGGGTCTTTCTCGTTGCAATGCAACGATCCACTCACTTTAGGTAGGATTGACAATTTGATCATCTTTGACTGGTTAGGGTATGGTGATACTATTTTGCCTTACAGTAGTAGTTAGTAGGGATAGCAGCTTGTTGAGAGAAGAGGGTGTGACTCGTCGTGTTACCCAGGGTTTTAAAAAGGCGGACTTGCTCCGAGACATTCAAGTTTCTTTATAAGTGGCGGCCCGCAACTCATTTCCACGTTTGAGGATCTGCAGAGCACTCTAACTTTCTCTCTCTCTCCTCTGCTTTGTCTACAGACAGACTCAGTAACTACACTTTTGCTAGAAGCAATTGTTGTTGTTTAGCGGCAATGGCTCTCAACCACACAGAAAAAGAAGAAGGCAACGAGTCACCCGTTTCCCTCGACCCTGAGCGTTCCCACCTCCGCGATGCCGTTCACACAGACGACGCAACGGTGGTTTGCCCCTCGAGTACCACTGATACCAAGCTCATGACCAAGATTGATCTCCATGTCATCCCTTTCTTGTGTATCATGTATCTGCTTGCTTTCCTGGGTCCGTATCCTCATACCGTGTCGCGTCGCATAAATAATCGACTAACACCATGACTTACAGATCGTGTAAACATCGCCAATGCCGACGTTTTTGGCCTGTCCGAAGAACTCGGTCTCGAAAAGACAGAATACAATACCGCCCTCGTCGTCTTCTTCGTGCCATACGTCCTGTTTGAGATCCCATCAAACATTCTTCTCAAGCGCTTCAAGCCCCATGTCTGGCTCAGCCTGAACATGTTCTTCTTCGGCCTTACTACCCTCCTCCAGGGTCTGGTTCAGAACTACAGCGGTCTTATTGCGACTCGTTTCTTCCTGGGTCTTTTCGAGACGGGCATGTTCCCTGGTGGTAAGTTGATCTTTGATCTGGCGCATGGCAGAGGACGTATGACTTACACTAAGCGCAGCTTTCTACTTGATCGGCATGTGGTATCGCCGACACGAAGCCCAGCGCCGCTACTCTTTCTTCTTCAACAGCACCACTCTCGCCGGCGCATTCGGCGGTCTCCTCGCTGCAGCCATCGGCAAGATGAGCGGTATGCGAGGCTACGCCGGTTGGCGCTGGATCTTCATCCTCGAGGGTGGTCTTACTGTTCTAGTCAGCTTCTTCTTCTACTTCCTGCTCCCCGATTTCCCTGAGCAGGCCAAGTGGCTCACCAGCGAAGAGAAGCACTACGTCACAGCAAGGCTGCGCATCGACCAGGGCCACGCCGGCGCTGAGCGCAAGACGACCTTTGCCGATGCGCTCAACGTGCTCAAGGACTACAAGATCATCATTGGCGGCTTCATGTACTTCGGTCTCATTGTGCCCGCATATGGCTATGCCTACTTTGCACCTGGCATCATCAAGACATACGGATACAGTCCCATTCAGACGCAGCTCTACAGCGTTCCTCCGTGGGCTGCTGCTTTTGGTTTCTCGCTTGCTATCGCATTTGCGTCAGACAAGCTTCGACACCGAGCCTCCTTCGCCATTTTTGCTATCCTCGTCGCCATCACCGGGTTCGCAATTCTTCTAGCCGTGCACGACAACCACTCTGTCCAGTATGGCGCTCTATTTCTCGTCACCATGGGGGCATACACCGCCATGCCCATCATTGTTTGCTGGTTCAACATGAATCTCGGAGGCCACAAGAGACGAAGCATCGGCAGCGCATGGCAAGTTGGCTTCGGAAACATTGGTGGTATCATCGCCGTGTATGCCTTCTTGGCCAAGGATGCACCAAAATTCATCCCGGGTTACTCCATCTGCATTGCCTTTACTATTGTGTCGATTATTGCGTGTCTCTCATACGCTTCAGTGATTCTATACGAGAACAAGAAGAGAGATGCGAACCCACCGCAGACCGAACTCACCAACGAGGAGAAGGCCGAGCTGGGCGATAATGCGCCCACCTACAGATATTTGCTGTAGATAGAGTTGTACAGTGGCTGGTTCACAAAAGTTAGATACATACCCCAAGCAATCATTTTGCGTAATGTTGATGAATCACGAATGAATCAAAAAAGCTTTCTACCTTAGTTAGCAGACTGTTTGTCCATTACTATGTTGGTGATTCGGTCTTAGATTTGACACTGAGTTGTTTCTGATGGTTCAGCCCCCAAGAAAAAAATCCTCCATTTCGATCCGTTCATGCAAAAGTCAAAAGTGTCTAAAGGAAACACGGAGGCTCGGCCGTATGGCTTTTAACTCGTCGTAGTGCATCGTATTGGAATGGATGCTGGCCACAGACAACGGGGTCATGTCAATTCCTCGACTCTAGAATCCAATGGAGTAGTTTCTGAGAGCATCCATGAATACAAGATGAAAACTCTTCGACAATATTGACTTGCTGCCTCTACAGCCGGGAGTGGTAACAAAGGATGCAGGTGGATAGAATGTTGACTTACACCAACGAGTGGGATCTGTCGCTAAACCCAATTCCGCTCAGCTTCTACGGAGGTCGGTCTCAAAAGTCTTTGCCTAAAATGACTTACGCCACAATTGCTAATCCCTGTCAGGTACAAGGAAGTACAAGTGATAAGAGAGATATAGGGAGACTGCCCTATAGTAGCTCTATAATTATAGGGCATTTAGAGGAGCCGTGTAAATAAATTACTGGCTCTCCTTGCTGTAGTTCTATTGTAATTAGTGACTATCATTTCGCTAGATGTACCTAAGGTATCTTATCAAAAGTGGGTCCTCTAGCCACAGTTATCTTGAGCAAAGACTTTTGAGACCTACCTCCGTACTACTGCCCCTCCTTACACGCGCCCTTCACGTAAAACCAAACCCCACTAACAAGGCGTCAACTGCGCCCAAGTCAACCAAACTTTCTACAGTTTTTAGCTCTTCTGATCTACTCAAGTATAAATATAATTCTCTGTAGAGGGTATCTTGGAGCATTTGTACAGCTGTCAACTATCATACGTTTACAATGGCCACAATTCGACATGCCCGAAGGGAGGGTAAGCTCCAACAACCAATCCAATCCAATGCCTCTGGAGAGTCGTCATGGCGCTAACTTAAAGCTCTCTGAAGATGCTCCCATAATTCTCCAGCTCATCCAGGAGCTCGCCGATTACGAGAAGGAGCCTGATGCCAACAAGGCGACCGTTGAAAGCATCCAGGCCACAGTCGCGTTCGCACCCTCCGACTCCCCTGATATCGACGCCTCCATTATCCCAGCCACCGAACCTATATCATCAACGAAGCCTGCTCGCTGCCTTCTCCTCTTTACCCCCGAAGGTGAAGCCGCTGGCATGGCATTGTACTTCTATAACTACAGCACATGGCGCTCGCGTGCGGGTATCTACCTAGAGGACCTATACGTGCGCGAATCGGCACGTGGCAAGGGATACGGCAAGAAGCTGTTGAGCACTCTGGCTAAGCAAGTCCTTGCCATTGATGGCGCTCGACTTGATTGGGTAGTCCTCAAGTGGAACGAGCCCAGCATCAAATTCTATGAGAGCATTGGTGCATACGCCATGAACGATTGGGTCGGTATGCGTGTAGATGGCGAGGGCCTGAACAAGCTGGCCAGTTTGACGGATTGATAGACCCAATGGAATACAAAACAGTTCAATGTTCCTGAGCACGGAGGATGTGATGTCTATGACTTTTGCGTCCCAAGAGGGTTGGCCGCAGTCCTTGATTGTGAGTATGGCGCTCGTTGAGATCGGGAAAGGGGTTCTAGCTTTTTACCCTTGCTATCGGCGCCCTCGAAGATAGCCAGTTGCGCTTTTGTAGGGGGGACCGCGGGGGTTGTCAAAGCACCCCATATAAACTTGAGCCTGTCGGGCTTTGAATTTGGATCCATCTTCGGGGTGAACTGCCAGACTCGTTGATAAGTACGCCTATACCATCTGGGCGAATACTCCTGATGATTGAACTTTGGCTGGTATGGATGCTTTTCCGTATCCCGTCCAACCAAAGCATAGGCGGAAAGCCTACTCTGACGCCCAACCTGAGGGGCCGGCCGAGAAGCATAGCCCTCCCAATCCCAGGCATCAGACTTTGTAGTAGCACCGCGTGAGGGCATCGCAACAGGCCGTCTTCCTGGGACTTTCCACTGATCTTCCTGTTGAGCGCCGCTGCTGAGTCGGCCTAAGATATCCCATTCGTCTTTTCCAACTGGTGGCATCGTTTTGTCTGAAATGCGCTTCCAGAATTTTGCTCGCTTGGCTTGATATATGTTTGGAGTTGGTGGTTTCCCCCAGATGGTTTGAGCAGGGACTTTTGAATCGGGTTGGAGGCTTTTGATGTCCCTATGAGGCCAAGATAGCCTCGATGATTGCTGTACCTCCCTCTGACTGCGGAGGAGCTTTCGGAGCTTCTCGGTGTCCCACTTCGCATAGAAAGCTGGCTGAAGAGGTTTTGGTCCTTTTCTTACCAAATTTACTTTCGCTTTTGGTTCTTCTCCATTGCCTGGTGTTTCGTTCGTGTCCTTTGAGAAATTCGTAGAGTTTTGACTTCCTATTGCTGTTTCGGCTGGTTTGGGTGAAGAGGAGCCATTTTGTAACTCAGTTGCTTTAAGCTCGACCGTTTCTGGAAGCTTTTCGTGCGCTTCAACTCCTTGGATCAAGGCCTCTAAAGCATCCGAGTTGCTGGGAGGTTCGAGCTGTATGAAGTGCGAAAGCAGGCTTCGCCTTCGGGCCCCTGTTCTACCAAAGGCATCCATTATCAAGTCTTCCATGAGCGTTTGCTTGCCACTGTTTGCTGCTCTCAATCTACGCAGAAAATTGGCCGCAGTGGCACGGTGTTTGTTTTGGTGGCGATCATATTTTCGATGGCTTCGAAATCGTGCGCGAACGCGGTGCGTAACCTCTGGACGTATTGCTGGAGGGAGATACGATGCTTCGCGAAGGATGTGTCGATAAAGGTGAAGAGGAGGTAGATGGGCGGGAATTACGAAATGAGGACGAGGCATTATGGCGAAGGTAATAAGGGTAAGAGACAACAGGAGAGGCGCAAGGCCCTGTGAGATAAATTAAATTGCCAATTGCAAAGACTCAAGATTTGGTCTCGAAATGATATTGAAGCCTGCAATGCATTCCGACATCTACAATTATAATTTTCGTTTCTACGGTAGATCTTCGGGCAGTGGGCTCAATCGTCGGAGAGCTTAACGTTAATAGCAGATAGAGAGGCAGTGAACTGGATCTGATATATCTGCAACGGTATGATCTTCTCCAAAGGCATAGACTAATATAAGTAACCCACCTACCACATGGCCCTAGTCTCTATATATAAAATGTAACTATAATTTCCTAACCTCTATTTCCTTTTTATTATAATAATACTATTAAATAATATTTAAAAAAATCTAAATTTTTAATATAAATTCTTTTAATAGTAAATAAAAGTATAAGTTAAATAAAATCTATAAAAAAATTATATAAAATATTTTAATTTATTAATATATAAAAAACTATAAAAAATATAACTTTACTTTAAACCACTGCTTCTTTACTGATATTACTTTATCTGCAGTTCTTAAATATAAGATTAATTAGTTATATACCTAGGTATATATATTTAATTAGTAGATATTAATTTAGCTTTTACTAACTAACTTATATAAAAGTTAACCTAATTCCTTTAGTATATTCTAACTTTAATAGAACCTTTAAACCCTACTATTACCCTACCTTTATCCTTATATTAAAAGCAGCACCTTCTTTACTATAATAACCTTTTTAGCTATATTAAGAAGCCACTCTTTATATATATTTAAGTTTAGGCCTATAAAGGCAGTAAGGAAGGCAGCTTAATCTAATTTAAGGGAATAACCTTCCTTTAAGACCCTCTTTAAATCCTTTAGACTTAATAGCTTTATTATTAACCTAAATTAAATTAATTAGGCTAAAAGGGCCTATATAATAGATTAATCTAATTAAGTTATAATTAAAAATAGCTATTTTAATTAAATTAAATTAGCACTTTAATAAGAAGTTCTTTTTAATAGTAGCTACTATTATATAGACCTTTTTTAGTTCTTTTTTATTAGCTCTTTATAAGGCAGGCCTAATAGCTATATTAAGGTTATAGCTAGTTATATAGTAGGCCTAATTATATAGCTATAGACTATTTTATATAGGTATTATATTAATAGCTATAATTAATATTAATAGCTATAATTAATAAAGAAAGTTAGGTTAAAAAATATACTTTATAATAAACTTAACTTAATATTATTTTAGTCTTTTAGTTAGGGTAAAGGAAGAAGGCTAATATAGCTACTAAGAGACCTATAGGCAGTATTAATACTACTTAGTTAAGGCAGTAATTATATTATTAAGGCAGATAAACTTTATATAATTTTAACCTTAAAGATATAGGCCTACTATAGAGGCCTTATTATTTAAGCCTTTATGTATAAAGTTAATAGCTAGATAGCCTTATTAGGCTAATAGTAAGGAAAGAAAAAAAAAATAAAAAAAATA
>NW_024573925.1:2597162-2768789 GCF_900044065.1 Fusarium mangiferae
AAAAAAATAATATTTTTAAATATTTTTTATTATAAAAAAGTAACTTTTATTTTAATTTAATACTTTTATAACTTTTTAACTTAAATTATATTAAATTTATTAATTAATTTAAATTAAATTTATAATATAAATAAATATAAATTTTAAAAAAAGAATTTAAAGTTAAGTAAAATACTTAAAGATATAATAATAAATAAAGTTTATATTTTTAAAAGTAATAATTATATTTAAAGAATAATTTTAAAATTAAAAAATATATAAAAAATAAATTATAATTAATTATAATTTTTATTAAAATAAATCTTTAAAAATGATAATTTCTAAAAGCTTTTTTCTTTTAAAGTTATAATATATTTTAAAAAGGCTAGGCCTTTTATAATATCTATTTTAAATAGCTATAAAAAACCTTTATTTTAAAAATAAAGTTAAAAAAATTAATAAATTAAAGGATTTTTATTATTAATAGCTTTATAAATTATATTTTTTTTTTTCCTTATTATTAGCCTAATAAGGCTATTAAGCTATTAACTTTATATATAAAGGCTTAAATAATAAGGCCTCTATAATAGGCCTATATCTTTAAGGTTAAAATTATATAAGGTTTATTTACTTTAATAATATAATTACTGCCTTAATTAAGTAGTATTAATACTACTTACCCTTTAGTAGCTATATTAGCCTTTTTTCTTTACTTTAACTAAAAGACTAAAATATCTTTAATTAACCTATTTAACTAGGCTAAATTTATTATAAAGTATATTCTTTAATTTAACTTTCTCTCTATTAATTATAGCTATTAATATTAATTATAGCTATTAATATAATACCTATTATATAAAATAGCCTATAGCTATATAATTAGGCCTATTATATAACTAGCTATAACCTTAATATTATTAAAGGCTTAGGCTTTACCTAAGCCTCTATAGGGTTATATAACTTAAGGACTTAATTTAGATTTAGGCTAAAACCTAAAGGTATATAAAGAGAATTCCTTAAGAATTCTCTCTTTTTTTTTTTAAGTTTAATAATATTTATATTAATATCCTTTTAGTTATAATTAAAGAGCCAGTCTATAATAATTATTAAACTTTTTATAGCCTAAAATATTAATAACTTTCTAGCTATTACTTATTATAAAGGAATTAAAATATAATTATAAAGGCTAAAGATAAATACCTTATAGGCCTTAATTAAGGCTTAATATAATAAGCTCTTTAGGAATTAATAGTTTATAATATTATAAATATATTAAATAATATATAAATTTAATAGAAATAGATTTATATAAACTTTTAAAATAACCTAAATGCCCTTTAGGGTAATATTAAAAGTATTATTTAAAGATATATTTTTAATACTATTAATATTATATAACTTTTAACCTTTTAGGCTATCTCTTTTATAACTCTTTAATTAGCTGCTTTTTTAATAATAATTAAAGGCAGATTAAAGCTATAATAATATTAATACCTATTAATTATCTTTAAGTTTAATAGTATTAAGGTAATATAGCTATTTTAAAAGCTAGTAATAAAATATATATTAAAAATATAGGCTAATAAAATTAATAATAATAAAAATAAATAAATATATATTTTTATAAATCTAAAAGGTAATATATTATAAACTATTAAGTTATTCTTTAAGTCTAAATATTATAAACTGGCTCTTTAATTATAACTAAAAAGATATTAATATAGATATTATTAAACTTAAAGAAAAAAAAGAGATTCCTTAAGGAAATCTCCTTATATACTATTAGATTCTAGCCTAAATCTAGATTAGACCCTTAAGTTATATAATCCTATAGAGGCTTAAGTAAAGCCCAAGCCTATAATATTAAATTATAATAAAACTTTAATTTAGCTAACTTTTTTAATTACTTAAAAAGTATTTATAAAGATTAATATTAATAGGAAATTATATAAATTAAGCTTAAATAAATCTATTAATATAAAATTAAATTATTTATAAATTTTTTTATTTATTTTAGTTAAAAGCTAGTTATAATAAAAGGCCTAAACTAAAATAATAATATTAAGTTAATATACCTTTATTATATATTAAATAAAAGTATATAAAATTATAATATTAATTAAGGTATTTTTTAAGATAATTATAAAAAGGCAGTAAAGGTATATTATAATATTACTATTAATATTAAGTTTTAGTAATTAAAGGAAAAGTTCTATAAGGCTAACTTAAGGCCTATATTTATTTCTTTACCTTTATAAAAAGATAATAATAGTAACTTATAAATAATAGATATTAATACTATTTTAATTAAAAAACCTATAATTAAATAAAAGGTAAAGCTAAAATAAAGCTAGAATTAAATATATTAAAAAGCCTAATAGGTCTTTATAAAAACCTTAAATAAGTAAAGGCAGAATAAGTAATACTTTTATTATAAAAGCTAAGCTTATTAGGCTTAAAGCTACTATCTAGATTAACCTTAATGCCTTTAGTAAAAAGACTGCTATATCTATAGGCTAGCTATAAATAATAAAAGTATAGAAATTAAAAATAATAACTAAAGATTAAAAAATTAAGTACTTTTATAATAAGTCTTATATAGGGGCTAAAGGCAGGATATAAAAGATTAATATAAAGTTATATAATATAAAAAAAAGATTAATGAAAAATTAATAAGGCTATAAATAGGCTATTTTTATTAGTTTTAATTTTATTTAACTTACTAAAGTTTCTTAATATATAAATTAATATAAGTTATAATTACTATAAAGTAATTAATAAAAAAATTACTTATTAATTAAGCCTAAAAATAATTATATTACTAAACTATTAAGAGGTAAAAATAGCTATAAAGGTATTATAAAAAGGGTATACCTTTAAAGATTTAATTATATTTATAATATAAATAGCCTAAAGGGTTATTAATATAAATAGCTAGAGAAGCTAAATATCCTTTTATATTATCTTTAATTTAACTAAAGATATAATTTTAGAATTACTTTAGCTAGTATATAGAGATATATATATTTATATTAATTAATATAAATTAATAATTAAAGCAATAAGTAAATTTATTATAAAATATAGTAAAAGGCAGTAAGATATAAAGATAATTATAGCTATAATTAACTTAATATTTATTAATACTTTATAATATTAAGTAAAAAGAGATAAGAAGTTAAGGTTATTAATAGTTATAAGTTTTTAGGAAATTACTTATATTTTTAAATTTTAGGCCCTATAAGTAAGATATTTTAGCTTTAAATTAAATAAGGCCTAAATATACTTATTACTAAAGTTAAGTAAGTTTTAAAATCTTTTTAACTTTATAAAAGTTAATTTACTGCCTCTTTATTAAAGAAAGGTAAACTATTATATTAAATTATATAAAAACCTTAATAGCTTAAACCTTAAGCTTTTATAGGGTTTACTATATAATATATTAAGAGACTACCTATTAAAGGTATAATAATAAGTTATAAAACTAATAAATAAAAGGTAAATTTAAGTTAGCTTTTTTTTAGCTATAATCTCTATTTTTTTAATAAAGAAACTAAATAAAGGCTAGTAGTTTTATATTAATTATAAAGTGCTAAATAAGATTATTTAATAAAATTATTACTTACTTTTATTAATTAAAGAAATACTATAATTACTAGTTAAGGCTAAATAGCTTATTAAGCTTAATATATATATAGTATTCTATAAGCTTTAAATAGCTAAAAGAAAGAAATACCTAATAGCATTTTAAATATACTTTAGGCTATTTAAATAGCTAGTTATTTTATTTAAGTTAATAGGCATTTTAATTACCTTTTAGTGCTATATAAATAAGGTATTAAAGGTATCTTTAGGTAACTATATAATAATATATCTTAATAATATCCTGGTTTACTTATTAAGCTTATAATAGAATTATATAAAAAAGGTTAAGAAAATATTATAAAAGCTATAAGTAGCTAGCCTTATTCTAGACTTAAAGAAATATAAGTTTATAATAAATAAGGTTAAATATTTAAGTTATATTATAAAAGTAAAAATAAAGGTCTGGCCTAATTTTAAAAAGGTTAAGGCTATTTACTTATAGAAATTCTTAATATAGCTATAAAGGGTTTAAAGCTTTTTAAGATTTACTAACTTCTATTATAACTTTATTTAGAGATTTACTGCCTTTATAGTATTTTTTAATTACTTTATAAAAAAGGATATTCCTTTTTATTAGGGATTAATATAAATAATAGCCTTTAAATAGCTAAAAGAATACTTTATAATAAGTTTAATATTAATATAATAAAAGCTAGATAGAAAGATAGTAATAAAGGCTAATAGCTTTAAGGAAGTATTAAGGGGTTACCTTTTATAAAAGGATAAAAAAGGCATTTTATATTTAATAGCTTATTATTTTATACCTTTAAACTTAACTTAATAAAATTATATAATTTATAATAAAAAGCTTTTAGTAATAATAAGCTACTTTAAAGTATAATCTATTAAACTTTAGGGAATATAAAAGCCTTTTATAATTTTAATAGATTATAAGAATTTAAAGTACTTTATAGTAATAAAAGAAATCTTAAAATATTAAGTTAAGTAAATAGATTTACTTTTTTATTATAATTATATACTTTATTATAAATTAAAGAAAGAAGCCTTATAATTAAATACCTTATTATAATAAAATTAAAACTATTAAAAAAAGGTAAAATAGATAAATTAAGTTATAAGGCCTATTAAGATATTATTTATAATAATAATATATAATAATAGCTTTAAATTAAATAAAAATAGAAATTAAATTAATATATAAAGAAGGTTTAAATTAAATAGAATAAGTAAATAAATAGATATATAGAAAAGGTCTAAATTAAATAAGGCCAGTAAATAAATAAATATATAAAAAAGGTCTAAATTAGGTAAAAATAGAGCTTTACTATTAGGTAATAAGGTCTTTTAGAATATAGCACTATAAAAGCTATAAGATTAAAAAGTAATAAGCTCCCTAATTTATAAATAAAGGCTTTAAGTAATAATTAAAAGAGATAAAAGGTTTCTTAAGGAAATTAAAATTAAAAAATAGACTTAAGACTGTAATATTAATAACTAAAGGATACTACTATATAGAGAGAGAATATAGCTCTTTACTTAAAAATTATTAATAATTATAGTTATTTAATAAGTATATAAATTGCCTTTATTAAATTACTTAAATAAAAATAAGATATTTTAGGCCCTATATAAAGACTACTATTAAAATAAAATATTTTAAAATATATAAAAGTTTTATAGAAATTACTACTATAATAATATATATAAAAGTAGGCAGTAGTATTAAAGATTATTATAATAATTACTTATTTTAAATAGATATTAAATAATACTATTAATTAACTTTATAATAAAGCTATTAGCTTAAATTAAAGGTAAACCTACCTTCTTTATAGTTATTATAGATAGGTTATTAAAATTTATTTAACTTAAAGTAATAATATTTATTTTAATTAAAGCTTATATATTATATTTTCAAGATTATTAATAGAGATTTTATAGGTTCTTTAAAGATATTATATTTAATTAAGGCTTAAATTAGCTAAATAAGTTTTAAAAAATACTTTATAGCTTAATAGAAATAAAATAATAACTCTTTATAGTATATTACCTTTAAATAGATAGAAAGATAAAGTATATAAATTAAAAAATACAGTCTATTTTATAACTCTTTATAGCCTTTTATTAATTTAACTAGCTTATATACCTAGCTATAATATAGGTATTACTAAATAATAAAGTCTCTTTAGTAATAAGGTTTAGCCTAAATTACTTACTTTATAGCTATAAGTTAAAAACTATTAAATAATTAACTAACTTCCTTTAAAGTAAAACCTTTAATAAAAAGAGGGCAGTGCAGTTTATAATTTAATTATAAAATAAATTAAAAATAGTTTAGGTAATATATACCTTTATATAATAAAGGCATTAAGAAATATATAATAAAGACTATTAGCTAGTAAAATACTTTTAAGTTAAGGATATAATATAGCTTAATTTATATAATTTTAAGATAAATTAATTATATAAAAAGCTTAATTAAGTAGCAATTAAGTATTAAGTAAAGGCTATATTATTACCTTTTATTATTAGGCTTAATATCCCCTAAAGAATATATAATATCTTTTATATTAACTTTATTAAGTAGGCAGTATTAAACCTATTACTATTTTAGGTATTATAAAAATTAAAGCTAGAATTAATTTTAATACTATAAGAAAATAATAAAGAGTTAATAAAAAAGTATAAAATTAAAAGGATATTAGTAATAAGAAATACTAAAAAAATAAAAAGAAATAAGGATATATTTATAAAATAAAAAAGATAGATAATTTTTATTTAAGAACTATTAAAAAATATAAAAAATACTATAATATTAATAAAATATAAAAGGGAATAAAGTAATATAATAATTTATAATAGCCTATAAGAAATATAATAATAATAATAAAGAAAATTATATATTTTAAAAACCTATATTAAGTTTAAATTAGACTTAATACCTATCTATTTAAAATATATAAAAACTAAAAATAAAGTATTATTAAATATTATTATTATTATTATTACCTTTATTATTATTACTATTATTATTACCTTTACCTTTATTACTATTACTTTTATTACTGCTATTACTTATAATAAAAGAAGACTTTTTTAAAATGGATAAAGATTAAAATAGAGATTAAAAAGAAGAGATTTTAAAAACTTATATTAATGCCTTTTTAAGGTACTATTTAGACTATTATTACAGTAATAACGGTTTATAAAGAGAGAAGTAACTAAAAGGGAGAATAGGCAATTAATAACCTTATTAAATATATTAAAGGCTTATAAAAGGTTATTATTCTAAGTAGCCTTATAATTAGCCTAAAAGTCTTTCTATATTTTAATAAAAGTAAATATTAATAATTATATTTCTTATTACATTTTAATAGTAATTAAACTAAAAGTAGTTTAATAACTATTAATATTAAAAAGGGCTAAGAGAAGGAAAGTATTATTAAAAAATAGATATATTATAATATATAAATTAAAGCTAAAGGCAGAAATATAAAAAGGATTATTATAGATATAGGCTATATAGCTAGAGGTTTAATAGTTTTAATTAGTATTTAGGAAGTTATAAAGCTATTAATATTAAAAGATAAAGATACCTTAAAATTAAGGCTTTTTAGCCCCCTTTTTCCTTTTAGAATTAGCTTAAGCTTTTATAAACTAAATATAAGTTATATACCTCTTAATAATATACTTATATTTATTAATAGCCTTATAGATTTATTAATAGAGATAGTATAAGCCTAAATAGTTAGTAAAGAGGTTAGGTAATTAATAATAATTAAACTTTACCTTAATATAATATATATATATAAGTATATTTCTAAAAATATAATATAAGAAATAGCTATAATTTATTAATTAATTAAAGTAAGGCTTGTATAGAAATAAAAGGGCCTTAAGTAAGGTAAAGTCTTTATCTTTATTATCTTCTTTATAGAGATAGTAACCTATAGTATATTTATAGTTAGGGAAAGAAAGGGGGTTATTATTATTTTCTATATTATTAATAGTAATAATAGTAAATATATTAAATAAAAAAGTAAAGAAAAATAAAAGTTATAAAAGTAAGAAAATTAAAAAGGTTATTAATAAAATTAAAGTAATTAAAATATATTTAAACTAAATAGAAATTAAAAACTTATAAATAAAGATATAAAAATAAATATAATAAAAATAAAATATAAAGTAATAAAGAAATAAATTCTTTAAAGAAAGGGTTAATAAAAAAGATTAAAAAGAAATATAAAAGTATTACTAACTTATTAAACTTATAATAAAGTAACTTAAAGAAAGAAAAGAAATAAAAAAAGATAAGCTAAAGATAAGAAGTTATATTAAAAAATATATAAAAAGATATTAATTTAGAAATATATATAAATTATAGAGGGCTTATACCTAAAAATATATAAGGTAGGATTAATAAGTAAATAAACTTTATTTATATTTAGGCTAGAATTTATTAATTTCTGGCCTAAAGTATATAGGCTTTAGGCTAAAATTTATATAGATTTAAGGTTAGGATTAAGTAGGTTTTAAGCTAAGATAATAATAATCTAGAAATTAAATATAGTTAGCTTTAAATTAAACCCTTTAGGATACTTAAGAAATATAGGCAGGGAAATATATTAAAGGCTTAGGCTTTATTTAAGCCTCTATAAGGTTATATAACCTAAAGACCTAATTTAGATTTAGGTTAAAACCTAAAGGTATATAAAGAGAATTCCTTAAGAATTCTTTCTTTCTTTCTTTAAGTTTAATAATATCTATATTAATATCCTTTTAGTTATAATTAAGAAGCCAGTTTATAATAAATATAGCTATTAGGCCTGTCTTATAGAAAGCTAATAAAAAAGAATTAAAAGAAATTTATATAATAATAGCTACTATTAAAAAGAACTTTTTATTAAGATATTAATTTAACCTTATTAAAATAGCTATTTTTAATTATAACTTAATTAAGTTAATCTATTATATAGGCTATTTTAGCTTAATTAATTTAATTTAAGTTAATTATAAGCTATTAGGTCTAAAAGACTTAAAGAAGGTCTTAAGGGAAGGTTATCTCTTTAAATTAAATTAGGCTGTATTCCTTACTGCCTTTATAGGCTTAAATATATATAAAGAGTGGCTTTTTAATATAGCTAAAAGGGTTATTATAATAAAAGGGGTATTACTTTTAATATAACAGGCTAGTTATAGTTTAAGACTATAAGAGTAAAGAGATAGTATATCTATAAATAGAGTTTTAAAATAAAGGCAGGGTAATAATAGGGTTTTAAGACTAAAGGTTTAAAGGAATTAGGTTAACTTTTATATAAATTAGTTAGTAAAAGCTAAATTTATTATATAATAAGTAGAGGTTATATAACCTCTACCCTCTTAAGGGTTATATCTATAGCTTTAAACTTTAAATTTAACTATCTTTATTTTAAATATATTATACCTACCTATATATATAAATCTTATAGATTAATAAGTAAGACTTATTAATAATTAAGTATTATATATTTAATATAATATTATATTTAGCCTTATATAGCTAAATATTATAATAAGTAGTAATAATTACTAATTTACTTTTATAATTATGGCCTCTTTTAGTAATTAGGCTGTTAAAACTAACCTATATAAAGGCCTAAGGCTTATCTATTAAGAATTACTTTAAAAAATATTTTTAAATTACTAAAGTTTATAATCTAGTTAGTTTATATTAAAGCTAATAGAGCTAAAGGCTATTTTACTTAATAAATAAGAATTAGTAATTATATCTATAGAAATTAATTATATATTACCTTAAAATAGACTATTTTTTATTAAAGGGATTATTAAAAAAGCCTTATATTTTATATATAGACTTTAATTATATTTATAAAGAAACCTATATTATAAATTAATTAATAATTTAAAATATAATCTCCTTAACTGCCTTAATAAAATTAACTAACTCTTTTAATTTAAATTTAGCCTAATAGATAATAAATTATATTATTACTTAAAACCTATTAATAAAGAATTTTAATTTAAAATTAGCCTTAAGATATTAACTAATAGTTAGACTATACTTTAATGTATTTTAAAAGCAGTAAGGAAAAACGGTTTATTAAAAGACCTTAATAGAATTAACTATAAACTATTTAAAGATAATAATATAATTATAAAATATAATAATAACTTAAAAGAAAAGGGAGTTATAAATTACCTTAAAACTATTATAATTAATAAATTAATTATTTATTACTATAAAACCTAATTATAATAGTAAATTATTATAATATTAAATAGGACTTTTAATTAATTTATTAACCTTAATCTTATTAAAATAGTAGTAAACTTAATATAAATTAAGTAGGAATTTAATATAGCCTTTAGTTAAAAAAGGCCTTTTTTAATTTAAGGCCACTTTATTAATTATAGTAATAATATAAAGAACTAACTAAAACCTTAATTAAATATATTATATATAACTTAATTACTTAAGTAACTTTAGTGTAATTAAGAAGCTACTTTAAGGAGTAAATTAAAGGCAGTTTAAGGTAATATTTACTGCCTTAATACTAAAGTTAAAGAAATAAAAGGTATAATTAATAAAATTTAGTTTTATATATAAGGTTAGCAGTTAATTATAACCTATTTATTTCTTAATAAAGCTAACTTTACTTACTTCTTTAATTAATAATTTATTTAGACTTAAATACTAATTAATAAGAGATATTAAGCCTAGCTATTAATTATATAGAAATTACTATCCTTTAAGCTAAAGCTAGATTATATCTATAACTTATAGATAAACCTAATATTATAGCCTATAGACTGTAAGTCTAAATTAAAATTATAATTACTATTCTTTAAATTATAAATACCTATTAAATTTTATAATATATCTTTAAGGAGGTTAGACTGCTAATTAATATATATATAGGATATTAATCTATTTTATTTAAATAAAAGGCTTATTAATAATAAAGGTAATATTTACTATAAAGGTAAGTAAATTATTTTTAGTAATATAAAGCTTTAAATTAAAGCCATTAAAGACTATTAATAAGGTATAATATTAAACTAAAAAGTATATATAACTTTATAGCTATAAAATTTACTATATAGAGAGGCATTATATTAATAAAGCTTATAGCTTAATATTAAAAAAAAACCCTATATAGCTTTTTTAAAGATAGCCTTATAAAAGTACTTTATAAAGAATTTAAAACTAATATTTAAGATATTTAAAGATAGCTAGAAAAAGCTAAATTTAGCTATAAGGAGATTTAAAGTGCCCTTTTTATTTAAGAATTTACTATAAAAGTTTTTTATAATATATAGGCCTTTAAGTAAATATTAAATATATAGTTACTTATAAAGCTATATATAGCTTTAAGACTAGAATTATAGGTTTTAGTTTTAACTTTAATTAAAATAGAAAGCTATATAAAATATATTTCTGCTATTAAGGATAAGAGAAAAGCCTTAAAAAACTAATATAATATAAAAAATAAAGCTATATAATATTAAATTAAAATATATTATATTAAGCCTAATAGTTTTAATAATAAAATTAGCATAACTGCCTATTTAGCCAATATAAATAATAAAGATACTAACTATATCTGCTATAATTTAAGTTATTTTTATAGAATTTACTTTAATTACCTATAAGAGATAGATAACTAAAAGCCACTTTTTTAATCCTAAATTATATTAAAATAAAATAGGGAAAACTAAATACCTCTAAAAGTTAATAAAAATTAAGATAATTAATATAAGAATTAATAAAATAGTAATTAATAATAATAAGAAAAATAAATTTAATAACCTTAAAATGCATTTGGAAATATATTTAATAAGTTAAGCCTATATATTATAGATAAATAGTAACTAAAGGATTCTTACCCTTTAAAATAAGTACAGAATTTATAAATTAAATTTATAGGCTAAAATTAATAGTTAAATTATAGTTATCTATTATAGAAATATAATTAATAATAATCTGGCCTATAGTAAAGGAATTAGGCTTATAATATAGAAATATATAGTTTAATTAACTTAAAGATAGGTAAACTTATTAACCCTTTTTTTAATTATAGTAAGAATAATATAGTAAATAATAGCTATAATAGTTAATAGGAATTTTTAAATTATATATTTATTAATTTTATAGTTATAAATAAGGATTTCTATAGGGAATTTAACTATATATACTTTACTAAGCCCTTTATAGATAATAAGGCCTTTATTAACTATTTTAAGGTATATATCCTAAAGGAAGATATATATATAGCTTAAATATAGATAATATAAGTAAAGGTAATATTTAGTTAAGTTATTAAGGTAATACTATAATTAGACTTTAGCTTTATATTAAAGAAGTAGATTAATATATACCTTTATATTTCTATTACCTTTAAATTAAATAGGCCTAAAACTAATATCTATTTAAATATAAAGACTTTAATAAATTTAGTAAATAAAAGATAGCTTAAAGCCTATATTAAAAAGGTTATATATAAGCTAATTTCTATAAATATTACTAATATTAAATCTAACTTTATAATTATAGAGTTAGTAACTTTTAACTTTTATATTTTTAGTTAAATATAAAAAATAAATATATTAATATATTTTATAATAATTATAGCTATAATAAAAGGTCTAAGACCTTAACTCTTATTTAATATAGGCTTCTATTATATATATAAAATTAAAGTTAAGTTTATTAGCCTATATATAGTTTTCTGCTTAATATAAAGTATAGTTACTTAAATAACTATCTTTAAGGTTAAATAGAGACCCCTAAAGAGGACTATATAAGCAGTATACTAAATAATTATATAATCTAGCTAGACTATATAAATTAAAGCTAAATAGAAAGACTTATTTAGATTTAATACTTTTAATAGCAGTTTAAAAGTATTTTACTTTTATATTACCTCTAAAGGATATATTAATATAATATATAATAAAAATACTTTTAAATTTATTATAATTTATAATAAAAGCACTATACTATTAGAGATTTATAGGTATTAATACCTTAAGTAAATTTAAAACTATAAAGGTAATAAGGAAGGTATATATCTTATAGATAATATAATTTTAAAAAGTAAATTATTATTTTAATTTAATATTAAAAAATATACCTTACTAAAGGATTTTATTAAGGCCTTTTTAACTATCTTTATAGAAAAAGAAGCTAATTATAAAGGTATTAAAATATTATTAAAGCCTAACTTTAACCTTACTAAAATTAATATAGAAATACCTAACTATAATATATTAAAGCCTAAATTAATTTCTATTATATTTAATAAATATAAAGTTAATATTATAAATATAAACTTTAATTTTATTATTAAATTTACTAAACTTAATAATTAATATAATATTTATAAAAATAAAGAAATAGTCTTTATAATAAAGAAATCCTAAATAAAAATTAACCTTATTAATAGTTAATAAAACTGAAAAAAAAACGGTTTATATATACCCTTTAGGGCTAAAGGACTATAAGATCTTTAATAAGGTCTATAAAAAACTTACTGCAATAGGCAAAATATATCTTATAGATTAACTAACTTTAATTATCTATTTAGCCTTTATTATATAATATAGCTAAAGTAAGAAAAAGAAAGAATAAGTTATTATTAACTTAAGGCTACTTAATAGCCTTACTATACTTAATATATATTTACTACTTAATTAAAAGGAGATTAAGGAGAAAATATAAGATAAAAAATTCTTTTCTCTCTTTAATAGTATTAGATTTTTTTATTAGCTACTAGTCTATAGCCTCTATAAAAATAAAATAGTAGTTATCTCCCTTTATAGCCTTAAGGCATTAAATATAGCTTTTATAGGATTTAAAAATATATCTATATTTATATAGTAATATATAGACTAACTCTTTTAGGATTATAGCAATTTTATTTAAGTATATATTAATAATATTATTATATTTTTTAATACCTTTAAAGACTACTTATAGTATCTTAAGATTATTCTTAATATCCTTAATATTAATAGAATTAAAATAATAGTATTAAAGTTATTTATAGTATATTTATATATTTAACTATTAGATTATATAGTAAATAGTAAAGGTATCTATAAGACTAATAACTAAATATAAGCTTTCTTAAAAATAAGCTGCCTTAAAGACCTTATTATACTTAAAAGGTATATAAAAATAGCTAAATATATTAGGATAATAGTACTTTAGTTTAATTTATAAATCTATTTTTTTTAAAATTATAAAATCGCATTACTTTATAAAGCCTATAAGAATAATAAAATTAAGATTAGGCTATTAAAAGCAGTATAATATATAAAAGCTAAAAAGAAAACCTTTAAACCTAATATAGAGGAGGTTAAATCCTTTTAGTAGCTATAGGATTTCCTTATAAACTCTATATTAATATATTATTATAACCTATATTAGTATTTATTTATAAAAGTTAATATATATAAAGCTAGGTTTAATGCTATAGCCTTTTAATTAAATAGTAATTAAAATAAAATATTAATTTTAGGTAAGAATATTATTAAAAAATAGATTTATTTAATTCTCTTTCTCTTTAGGCTAATCTTATTAATTAAATAGTATTATATATTAATAAAAGTAAAAGTAATAAAAGTTATATAGGCAATTTAAAAATTATAATATATAATTTAATTTAATAGTTATTTAATTAATATTATTATTAATTATACTATAATTAATAGAATTATATTTTATAAATCCTTTAATATAATAGACTTTAATAAGGCTAATTTTAAGCTAGTAAAAGCTATAAATTAGCTATTACAGTATAACCTATACATCTTTTATATCTTTAATATATTTAATATTATATTAAATATACTATTAAGGCATTTAGTTAATATATAGTATTATATAAAAGCAGCTACTAATAACTTTAATAAACTTAACTATACTGCTAATTATATTAAGGGTTTTATTATTAAGGTTATAATAGCCTTTAAATTAAATAAGGCAATTTAATTTAAATATTAATAAAACCTATATCTATAAATAATAATTAATAAAATATAATAGAGATAGGGTATTATACTATCTTTAGAAGTAAATTACTATAAAAAAAGAGGTATATAATTTAAAAAGATATTTTTTTAACTATAAGACCTTTTTAATAATAAATTACTTTATTATATAGATTATTATAATAAATAGTACCTATATATCTTATATTTAGTTATTTTTACTATATTATAGGCTATTTATAACTAATAATACTATTTTAATATAAATTATATAATAGCTAAACTTAGATATATTTATTTTTATTAAATACTTAAATTTATTTATAAATATATAATATACTATAAAATCTGCTAATAGAACTTAATATTAAAATAATTAAAATTAAAAGAGTTAATATTAATTTAAGTCTACTTTTAACTTTTTTATATAATAAGGCTTAATTTTATTATAGATATACTAAAGGTGCCCTTAAAGTATATAATATAGGCTTTTCCTAATTATAATATACTTAATATATTATATCTAATTAGCTGCCTTTTTTTAAAGAAAATAGCCTTACTTATAGGGCATTTAATATATAAAATAAAGGACTAAACTATAATACTTATTAAGATACTGCTACTATTAGACTAAAAGATACCTATTTATATAGTAAGTAATAGGGATTTAAAGTTTACTTTTAATATATAAAAAGCGATTTTTAAACTACTTAAAGTTAACTTTTTAATAGCTATAATATATTACCTATAAACTAATAGTGCCTTAAAGAGAAAGAATTAAACTATTATTATTAAAATATACTATTTTATAGCTATATATTTAAATTTATTTTAGGTATTAATACTTTTAGTACTTTAATATTATCTTAATAATATATATATAGTTAATATAGGCTAATTACTAAATAAGATAATTTTTAGTTTTTAGCTATATTTTACCTTAAATCTTATAATAAAAGTTAATAAAATTAATAATAAAATAACTACTAAAGGACTTAAGGTACTATATTATATTTACTTAAAGAAGGTATAGTTTTTTATTAATATTACTGCTACTTTTAGTAAGATTTACTATAATAATAAGTATAATTTAATTAATATTAATATTAATAATATTATATACCTATAGCTATATAATAGATATTAATTACCTAAAAGACCTAAAAAGAAATAGTTATTAATAAGGGCCAGACCTTATAAAATATTATAAAAGATTAATAATTTAGCCTTTAAGCTTAACTTTTTAATATATTAATAGGTTTACCTAATAGTATTTATAGTATATCTTTATAAATTAAAGTAAGGAACTAACCTTTTTAATTATATAATACCTAAGCCTAAACCTATTATAGTTAGAGATAGTAAAGTTATAGACTACTAAAAGGTTAAGTAAGTGCTATAAATATAAGTTTAATAGTAAAAGACTAATTTATATATTTACTATTTAATTAAGTAGGCAGGATATAGCGCTAAAGATAATAAATAGGTATTTAAAAGGGATATAGATAATATTAAAGACCTTATCTATAAATATCTTATTAAATACCTTATTAATTAAGCAGTAAAGTTTTAAAAGAAAAAATTCTCTATATTATAAAACTTTTAATATTAGTTTAAAGGGTAAGGAGGCTCTATATATAGCATTTTTATTAATAAGGTTATTATAAATCCTATATAATATCTCTATTTTTCTTATTTATTTTAATTAGCTCTCTTTTTTTATACTTTCTAGATTATAGACTTATAGTATTACTTAAGTTAATAAATTTTCTTTACTTTTTAATTTATATTACTTTAAAAAGAAGCCTTTTATATTTTATATTAATTTTTATTTTTTAAAACCTTAAACCTTATATCTATAAGTATTAATATAGGCTATTATAAATAATAGCTATTAGCCTATAAACTATTAAGCCTTAATGCCCTTTTATAATTTTTATCCTTTAAATCTTTTATCTCTTTTTTTTATTTTTAGATTTTATTAAAAATATTTTATTTTTATATATTTAGTAGCCTGCTTAATGCTTTTAGTAAACTAATTATTAAACTTTATATATATATTTCTTTAGTTTTTATTTAACTATTTAATATTATAAATTACTTATTAATATCTATAGGCTGCTTGCCGCTTTACACTTAAACTTATATTTTATATATTAATATCTATTTTAGCCTTATATAAATAGGTTTAATAGTAAAGGTTAATAGCTAGGTATAGCTTTTATTATAATAATATTAATATATTATAAAATAAACTTTATAATAGTAAGTAATAATAACCTGCCTAAATGGCTTATATTTTTATTTACTTTAAGTAGTTAAGCTATATTTATTAAAATTCTATTTATAAATAATATTATAAAGGTAGATATTATAAAGTAATAAGGCCTTAAGTTAAACTATTTAGATATTTTAGGCTATAAGGGCAATAAAAAGGGTAAATAGATTTATAACTATAATAAAGCTATAGTTAAATAACTCTATTTTACTATAAAGAACTGGTTTTAATATAACTTTATATTTAACCCTATTTACCTTACTTAATATACTTTAACTATAAAATACTACTATATAAATATAAAATATAATATTACTATTTATATTTTAACTATAATTATTAATAACCTTAAATTTATAACTACCAGTAAGTTTAATAAAGAATTTATTAATATTAAAAACTATTACTTTATTATTATTATTAATAATATTATTTATTTAAAAACCTTTTACTTTTAGGTAATTAAGTTATATAAAGGCAGTAAAAAGATGCCTAGCTTTAATAAAATTAATAACTAATAATATATTACCTATATAGTTAGGAATAAATATAGCATTCTAGCTATTTAAGACTGAAATATTAAAGGTAAAATTACTATTTTTAAAAAGATATATATTAAATATTTTACTAAACTTAACCTTATATGGTATTTAGAGTTATTAAATAAAGCTATAATATTCTTTTTACTATTAAAAAGTATTAAAGTAAATTACCTTTAAAAAGCTTTTAATAACAGTTAGGAATTTAACTTTATTAATATTACTTTTAGTTACCTTATTTTAGCTTAAGCTATAATTTTTAATAATAATAATATTAAGTTTATAAAGATTATAGCTATTATAAAGGTAAAGTAAATATTAAAAGAGAATTTTAGTTTTAATATTATTAGATTTAAAAGTATTAATAATCTTTTTAAAGATATCTATTATACTATAAAGGCCTATTTAAAAGGTAAAGTAATAATTAAAAAAGGACTAAAAGATAACTAGAATTTAATAGAAATTAAACCTATAGTTATATTTAATAACTTTAGTTTTAATAATACTAATAGTAACTTAAATCTCTTTTTAATCTTGATAGCTATTATAAAGAAAGCTAGGGCAGGTAAGAAATAAGCTACTATAAAGTAAATTAATATTATTAATAGTAATAGTAATATTATTATTAATATTAGTAATAACTTTAAGATAGAATAAAGTATATATAATTAAAATACTTTTTTTACTAAAAATATTAAGGCCTAAAGTAAAGATAAAAAGCCTTAAAATATACCTTAATTAAAGATTTAAACTATTAAGGCCAGTAAGAAATAGTCTTTTAATATATTTATTAAGGCTACTTTTTATACCTTTTATTAAGTAGATACTGTAATTAATATAGACCTAATTTATAAAATACTTAAAGAAAATAGTATTATTAATCTATTATATTAGGTAATTTAAGAAATAGAGATATATTAAAGTAATCTTTATATTAAAATAGTTAAAGCTACTTAAGTAATTAATAGGATTAATAACCTTATATTACTTATTAAGAGGGTTAATTACTTATATATAGGCTTTAATAGTACTTTAATCTGTATTATAAAGAACTTTATACTTAATATTTATAAGGCCTATTATAATAATAAGATAACTAAAAGTTACTATTAATATATTAAAAGTATATTTTTATTATACTATAAGGTACTTACTTATATATTTATTATTAGTATTTACTTAATAAATAGTATTATTACTAAATAACTCTTTAAAGCTAACTATATATAGATATTATTTATATTTAGGTAAGGCATTAATCTCTTTAATGCTAGACCTAATATTACTATAAAACCTATTAAAAATATAGCTTTTAAAGTCTTAATTATTTATATAGTAAAATTAAAAGGTATTATTAAGTATTATAAATTATTTACTAAAGATAAAGTTATAGCTGCCTCTCTCTTTAAAAACAGTAAGAAAGTATATAATAGCATTAAGGCTTTTAAGCTTAAGAATTACTAAAGATAATAATCTTTTTATTATTCTTTAGGTACTTATTATATAATAGGTAGAGGTTATATAACCTTTACCCTCTTAAGGGTTATATTTATAGCTTTAAATTTTAAATTTAACTATTTTTATTTTAAATATATTATACCTACCTATATATATAAATTTTATAGACTAATAAGTAAAACTTATTAGTAGTTAAGTATTATATATTTAGTATAATATTATATTTAGCCTTATACAGCTAAATATTATAATAAAATTAACTTAAAGTTAATAATAACTTTATTAATTAAATATATATATTTAGGTATATAATTAATTAACTTTATATTTAAAAATAAATAAAGTAATATTAATAAAGAAATAATAGTTTAAATTAAAGATATTTTTATTTAATTTTAATTTATAGTATTAATTAATAATATATAAATTATATATTTACTACTATATTCTTTACATATTATATAACCTTTTAATATTAATATTTTTATATTATTAAAAATAACTTTTTAATAATTAATTTAATAATTTAAAGAAATTTAATTTAATTTTATTATAAATAAATAATACTTTATAAAACTCTATAAATAAATTAATAATAAAATTATAACTTTAAAAAATATTATTAATAGTTTTTATAGTTTAAAAATATAATTTATTAATATAAAAAAGCCTTTAATAAAATTAATAATAACCTTAAATTTAATTATTTAAAATGCCTTTTTTTAACTTTTTAATATTAAAAGGTAATATTTTAAGCTATTTTATATATATTAAAAAATAAAATTAAGCTTTTAATATAATTTAATACTATAAAACTTAAGTAAAAAAGATATAAAAAAGATTTTTATTACTTTAATATAAAAATAGCTAATAAATTAAATTAATTATATATTAAAAATACTATAAAAAAGTAAAAGATATTATAATTATAATTAAAAATAAAGTTATATAAGCTATAAAAGTAATATATTATAATTTAATTATTTTTCTATTTATATTAATAATATATTAATATTTAGCTAGTCTTTATAATTATAAATTAATTATATACTATATAATATAATCTATTTTTACCTTTTTTTATTAACAGTTATTAACTTTTAGTAACCTGCCTAAATCTATATAAAACTTAATATATTTTCCTTTTAAACCTTATAATTATCTCTCTTTTATCTTAAATTTTGCCTTATAGCAGCTTAATCCTCTTTAATACCCTTTTAGCCTATAACTAGATAGCCTTAAACTACTTATTATATATATTACTATAAAGGGCATTAATAAATACTAGCTCCTTATAGCTTAAATATATCCCTTTAAATAACTTCTCTTTAAGCTTATTAAGTTCTTTTAGCTTTTTAATAAAAAAGGCCTTCTTAATAAAAGGATTTTATCTATAGTGTTATAGACTGGCTCTTTAGCTATAACTAAAAGGATATTAATATAAATATTATTAAACTTAAAGAAAGAAAAGAGATTTCTTAAGGAAATCTCCTTATATACTATTAGGTTTTAGCCTGGATCTAGACTGGACCCTTAAGTTATATAATTTTATAGAGGCTTAGGTAAAGCCTAAGTCTATAATATATAGAGGGATTATATAAGTAAGAGGATTTTATAACTAAAGGCTATTAGTTTAATATAATTTATATTATCTATATCCTTTTAGGTATATATAACTTTTATTACTTTATTATATAGCTTATTATAGCCTTTTTTATTAATAGCTTAATTAATTTTATTCTTTATATTATAGCCTTCTTTTAAATAAGGCTTATTAAGATTAAGCTATAGGCTTTTTTTAATAGGTATTATAATAAAGCAGCTATAATATTATTAGTAATTATAATTAAAAGGTATAAAAGCTAAATTAAATAACTTACTGTATATTAAATAATTAAAGTGTAATATATTATAGGGGTTAATATAAAAGTAGCCTTTAAAGTAAAGTTATAAAAAGAAGATTTTAGCTAGCTAAAAAGTAAATAAGGCTTTTTAGTTAAATTAAGTATATTTAAGTTTAGGCTATAATTAAGGCAGTTAACTTAATAATATTAACTTAATAAAGCTTTACTATTTAGAAAGTAAAGAATATTTAAATTATAGTAAATTTTAAAGATACTTAAATATCTTTTAAGGCTAATATATAAACTTAAAAAAAAAAAAAATAATTTAATTATTAAAAGTTTATTATTTAGGCTTTAATAAAATTTATAAGTTAAAAAAGTATAAACTTAAAATATAGAAAAAAAAATATAAAAAAGATATTAAAAAAATAAAATTTAAAAAAAATAAAATTATTATAATTCTTAATAATAATAAATTATAAATTTATTTTATACTATTTAATTTATATATTAATTAATAAAGATATTATTAATTAAAGTTATTATAATATTATAAAATAGGTATATAAAGACTGGGGCTATATAGTAGATAGGTTACTTATATTAAAGACAGAAGCAATACATCTCAGTCATATCGGGCAGTAAACCATCACCATCGCCATAGCAGGGGTAAGAGGTCACCTGAAGATACTTATGTTCTAGCAGCAAGAGCTTGAACGACGCACCCCACGTCGTTGATGGCATTGCATAACTCAGTTTCAACAGTGCGAATGGAGCTGGGAGATCTATGCAATTCACTTCCAAGGAAGTACCTGTTGTGTTATGCATGAAACAAAGAGTGGTCAAGTTATGACGGCCATCAACAAGTGGTTGCATTAGTGGCCTTGACAAGCCGCGCGTGGCCTGAGAATTAATGGCCATAAGCTTCTTGCACTTGCACAATTCTTCAGCAGCCAATGGCCTGATCGCGAACAACAAAGGCATGGTCACTGCAACAGGCCAAGTTACAATGTTAGCGGGCCTCAAGATGAGTACATTGACCTTCGCGAGGCTTGGCTCGTGCGTTCACGGCCTTTACGCGCTTTACGCGCGAGACACGTCCAAGAACGCGATCGAGCACGAAACGGACACGTCTTGATTAATTGAACGCATCTTTTTTTTTACTCATCCCGTTCACGCTCATCAGCCGAGGGATCGGGAACTTGCTGCAAGTGAGCACAACCTAACAAGTCACTTTGACGTGCATAAGCTTAGTACGGTTGACGATGGTACATCAATTAATTGCCTCCACCGAAGCGAATTTATCCCTCTTTATCAGGTGCAGAAGTAACCTGCATTAGCATCTTCTGGGCAACTTTCCTCTGCAAACGCACCTGTAATCTTCATCACTTCTCTGCTTTCATCCTCACCTCGCCCTCTTACACGACGGGAGCTCAATTGAAAGCAGCTATAGTGAAGGTCCTTCACCGGGCCAACTGAGCTACAGGCGGCCCATTACGCAGAACCCGCTAAAGCATTGGTTGTCAGCGCACTCCCCGCTCGTCTCTGGGGCATCTTCCAGGTACCTGAGACCCTGGACCGGTTCACCTGCAACTCACTTCCAATCACTTGCACAACTCCGCCCTGGCCCGCCCACTGCACTATCTCGAGCTACTCATCTCGTCTCAACTCCATCTTCATTCTGCAACCACCCAATTCCTGGGCGCACAAAACGACTGAAACTCCGACGACGAAGCGCATGAGCGAGCCCGGATAACTGCCTTTAGCCTCTTACGGCAGTTTCAAAATACTGTATCCTATCATACTGGCCGGCCACATCGACCTCTTGTTTCAAACTTTGCGCGTTTCCTTGCTGATTGTACATACCCTTTCGACCTGTTCTTGTGGTACTGGTTGGCGCTGTGATGCTATTACGCTCTTCATCAATCAACCTCGAAAAGCCCTGTTAGCCGAGAAAGTGATAATATCACGCTGCGAGCTCCCACCCTATAATACGAGATGCCGTCAGCATCGCAATCATCTCAACAATCATTCAGCATGAGCCAACAATCGCAATCGGGTGTGGGTAACTCATTCAGAGGTTACAATGGTGACTCTGAAGGTGCTACCATCTACTCGGTATGCAACTCCCAAAAATAACACTACTCCCCCTTTGCTAACAGTCGTCTGATATAGGCATCGTATTCTGGCGTGGATGTATACGAGATGGAGGTCAACAATGTCGCCGTGATGCGCCGTCGCAACGACTCATGGCTCAATGCGACCCAGATCCTAAAAGTTGCCGGAGTAGATAAGGGGAAGCGCACCAAGATTCTCGAGAAAGAAATCCAGACGGGCGAGCACGAAAAAGTTCAAGGTGGTTATGGAAAATATCAAGGTACTTGGATAAAATTCGATCGAGGTGTCCAAGTTTGCCGTCAATACGGCGTTGAGGAGCTTCTGCGACCACTCCTGACCTACGACATGGGTCAAGACGGAGGTGTTGCTGGTCGAGGCGATTTTAATACACCAACAAAGGAACAAGCCATGGCCGCACAGAGGAAACGGTTGTATAATCAAAGCACGGATGGAAGACCTAATGGTCTAAGTGGGACATTCTTTAAGAACATCTCGACCACTGCCTCACATGCCGTCGCCGCCATCAGCAAAGCTCGCTTCGATTCACCAGGCCCTCGAAGCCGCAATGGCCCCTCGAGAGCACCCTCCTTTAGCCGCCAAGCATCCATGCAGAACGGAGATGATTTCCCCAGCAACTCTCAACAGAGCTTTGCCTCTGATTATGGACAACAAGTTGATTCGGCATACTCTACGCAACAGATTAACAACTCAGTTCAGATGAACGAGACAGAGCCTCCCCGAAAACGCCAACGAGTGACCATGACACCAGGCGATAGCTTTGGCGGATATGGGCAAAATATGGACATGTATGCAGCGGCCTTCCCTGGATCACCAACGGAACCAAACGAGTCATTTATCTACACCCAAAATACTATGCAGGATGGCTCGCCAGTGGACGAGGGTAGTGGGCCCCTGGCGCCTCTCCCTTACGAGATGTCCCCCGAGGTCGAGATGAAGCGAAACATGCTGATGAGCTTGTTTCTGGAAGCCCCTGGCACCGATCCCACGAAGCATGATATGCTTCGAAGTTACACCCCAAAAGAATTGGATATGCCCATCGACTTGCAGAGCCATACTGCTCTCCACTGGGCTGCTACACTTGCCCGCATGCCTCTGCTCCGTGCTCTCATCGCTGCTGGCGCTTCCCCGTCCCGCGTAAATGCTTCCGGCGAAACGGCCCTGATGAGGGCATGTTTAGTCACAAATTCTCAGGATCATAACTCGTTTCCTGACCTCCTAGAGGTTTTGGGCAGCACCATAGAGGCTCGGGACCACAAGGGACGGACAGTGCTTCATCACATTGCGGTAACGAGCGCTGTGAAGGGGCGCAACGCTGCAAGCCGATATTACCTCGAAAGCCTTCTGGAGTGGGTTGTAAGGCAAGGTAGCGCACCTAACAGCCAGGCTACCAACGGGAATGGGCCCAGCGCCTCACAGTCGGCCAACCCAAAAATGGGAATAGCTCGCTTCATGAGCGAGATAGTCAACGCTCAAGATAGTGTTGGCGACACAGCCCTGAACATTGCATCTCGAATCGGAAACCGTAGTATTATTTCACAACTGTTAGAGGTCGGCGCAGATCCGAATATCGCTAACCGTGTTGGTTTACGTCCGCTTGACTTTGGCATTGGCAGTGAAAATGTTGAGGACAAGACGAATGGCGAAGTCAATGTGGATAAGAATGGTGCGACAGGGACAAATCAACGCAGTCGTGAGAGCAGCGACGAGATAGTAGCCTGTAAGTTGATCACACCTCAACAATCCATCGGTTCATTGCTAATTAGAACAGCCATCTCTCACCTATTATCAGAAACAGGCTCAGCTTTCCAAACCGAGATGAAGGCCAAACAGGCTTCTCTCGACACCCTTCATACCACTCTCCGCACCACGTCAACACAACTTGGCGAAGCCCGACGAACTTTTGAACACCTGAGCGCGACACTCAAGAAGCAACAATTAGCTAGGCAAAAGGTCGCCAATCTATCACATGCACGTGAAGACGAACAAGTCCGTCTCATGCAAGAACAATCCAGAGCGTCACAGCCCAATCCCTCATCTTCATGGGAAACGGAGCTGTCTGCCATGCTCGAAGCCGCTGATGATACCTCGGGAGGTGGTTTTGGCGGTGAGGGCCTCCTGCCTTCAGCAGCTGTTCTACGTGCCCGTATTCGTGCCGTCGAGGGACGTCGTGATATGACTCGAAAGATGGTCGCCGCCTTAAAAGGACGGAGCCGCGATGTCGAAGTCAAGTACCGTCGTGTAGTGGCGTTGTGCACGGGAGTCCAAGAAGACGAAGTTGACGCTGTTATTGACGGCCTACTCAAAGCTGTGGAAAGTGAACACGAGGAGCTCGAAATTAACCGTGTGAGACGTTTCCTCGGCGGCGTCGAGGGTGTTGTGCACTGATGCTAAGCTCTCGAATTCTTTGACTGCACAGCACACATCGGTTTGTGCTTATTGCAGACTGTAACGACTACACTTTCTGTACGATTCTGTGTTTATTTGTACACGGTGCTTTTGATACCCGCCGAGCCCGAAAAGCACCCCTGCTCGTGGTGGACTAGAGCAATGGGCGTTTTCTTCCATTTGGCCATGGGGTGCATACCTTTCTGTTTATAGTTACACTACTGTTTCAAGCTTTTTGTTGCATTTTCGTTTTGTCTACGAGAACCGGAGATTGGACGACTACTTATACCTTTATTTCTGGACGAGAAAGAGTGAGCATAAAAGAGGAATGAGGAGAAGTTAGATAGATAGCGCCCTTGACGAGTAATGGTGTATAATATATGACATGAAGAACAGTCATTGACTGGGTGCTTTCACTTCGATGAGTATAAGCTATGTGAAAAGAGACAGGGGCAGACTTTACGTCTCAGTAGAACTCCCGTGTCGCCCAATTCCAAACTCCAAACGCCATGCAAATGCCATGTGATTATATACAACCAAGCAGATGAATTCTCCAGTTCAGCTCCAATACCCAAGGCGATCTTGCCGATAATCTGATGGCATGTTCATGCAACGCCATTGCGATAGACCCCTTCCCATCTCTCCTCAACACCACCAACTTTGTTCCTCAGGACCTTGATCTCAGCATCAAGCTCGTCTACGTTTCTTGACAAAGCGCTGACTTCCTCAAACCGTCTTGAGCCCTGGGCGGTCTTGACCATGGCTTCAACCATGAAACGCTGCTCTTCCAAGACAACGAGTCGCTCACGAAGCTCCTTTTCCTCCGCCTCTAGCTGACTCACAACTGTACTTCCTTCACTAGGTGCTTGCGACGACGTCTCGTCAGCTAGCTCTGAGTGCCGTAAACTCGATCCTGAGTGGTGATGTGAAGCAAGAAGTCGTGATGTAGAAACTGCCGTAGAAGATGATGCAGATGAGCGTGAGCGAAGCAGCTGAGGAAGGCTCTTTAGAGGAAGCATGTTTGTGTGGAGAAAACCACTAGCGTATGTATATATCGCCATTTGAAGACGTCGTTGTGTCGGGCTCTCGGTTGGGAGATCACGCAGGCGCTTCGCAGCAATGCCATATTTTCCAAAGCTATCAACCAAACGCTTGCGAATCTTGGCCGCTTCCTGAATCTGTGCATGTGTAGGGGGTGGCTTGTTAAGATCAATCTCTCCGCTCTCCTTTTTCTCCGGTTGTAGATTCAGTAAGGCTCGATGAAAAGATGGTAGAAGTTGCTGGATTCCACGCTCAAACTGCCTCAACGTTTCGTATGCTCGTTGATCTACTGGCTTGTGCTGTAAGGAAGCTGCAAAGTCCCGAGCGGAGAAGATTGTGTGTTTGCAATCACGACACATCCGAATGTCTATCCCGACTTGCCCGTCGCCAGTTACTGACAGGGGCTTTTCAGTCCCCGAAGGCGCTTTTGTCGCTCCATTAGTTTCGTTTGACACATTAAGGCCAACTTCAGAAGAACATCCTGTTTGCGGGTCGCCGCATACAACACGGCCACATATACGGCAATGGTGCCTCCTAAACGTCCAAGAGCCAAATTCTTGCTGGCAAAAAGGGCATTTCGAGACAGTAGCATCTTCTTCCCAAGTAACAACGGACTGCTCAATGAGCTTCCGGGGGTTCTTTTGCCCTGCTAATGATGTAACTGGGCCTAGTAAGGAGCCATTGGATTGTGGAAGTTTTTCGGGAGGGTTCGCTAGTAGTTTTGTGAGTTTTGTTAATCGTTTTTCGAGTCGTGAGATTTCTAGATTCTGTCGCTCAACCTTTTTCCTTCTTATTTCCACGAAGGCGTTAGTGTGGTCCGTCAAAACACCTTGGTGATCGTTATATCCATCTCTTGATTTAAAGCATGTCTCGCAAACTCGCGCCCAGTATCCTCGAACCGGTTCGTGCTTTGCGCTTCGACTCAATTTCATTTGGTACATGGTATGTTCCTCGCAGAATAATCGTCCACAATGTCGGCAGTTTATGCTTCCATTTAAAGGTCCCAGACTTCTTCCGCACGCCGGATCTGTACAAAGATCGTAGCTTGTAGACCGTTGCCAATGATGCCGTGTAATAAGTTCGTCGGGGTCAACCGGGCCTTCAAGAGGGTTCTTCCCAGCAGCACTAGATGGTGCGGCAACAGGGAGTGATTCGTTTGATTCGAAGACATCGAGACCGCGTAGTTTTTGGTTAATGAGTGAGAGAGGCTGAAATCGTTTGGCTTTGAGAACCTGCTTGTCAAACCACGTCTTGACCTCATCCTGCTCCTCCTCTGGTAGTTCTTGGTGGTTGTCGTCGATATGGCGGTTGAGTTGAAGAAGAGTCATCTATGGGCACAGTATTTAGCTAACAACATTCAACATAGATAATGTCATAACTTACCATCTCTTCGTTGCATATTGGGCAGACAAGTGCGCCATCAGCAGGGCCTTTCCCTTGAGCACCAACGCTGATGCTATTTCCAATGTCCTGGCCCGGAATATCTGGCGAGATACCGCTAACAGGAGGGGATATCGACGATGAAGCTATCGAGATGCTGCTTTCGGACGCTGCCAATGGACTTGCTACTCGCGGCGCATTCGTAATCGGAGGTGTCGGGGGAGCAAGGCCCCTGCCGCTGCCTAGGACACGGCCGCCGCCCAATTTGCGGCCCGACATGATGAAGAATCTTCAAAATGAGAAACCAAAGCCAAAATGAGAAAGAGTGCGACCGTAGCTGGTCGGGCTCTATCTCGAGCTGCGCCGCGGGGGTATGTTGGAAGTAAGATGATGGATTGAGGGGATACAGGATAGCCTGGCAAGGCATTGCTCCCAGTGGCTTGGTGCTCATGCCAGATAAAGAGGTACCTTGGATACGGAGCTCCAAAGGCGGTGAACCAAGTACACATATAGCATGTGTCATTCCATGCCAAATAAAGTTAGCTCTCACTCGCTTACTCCCGTTCCCCGTCCGATAGGGGCAATAAAACTTGGGATCTTTATCTTGAGCGACAAAAAGATCGAAGGAAGTGTGGTGCAGTCTGTGCCGAGTTATAGACCAGTTAATTTTTATCCCCTAGCTCGGGTTCTGAAGTTTTCTTGCCGCCATGGGCCGCCGTGTCTTATCATAACCCCTGCAGCTTCGATAAGAGTCAACCTTTGTCACCTTTACTTACCGTCCCTGACTTTAGTTGACGGGGAAAAATGACCCCCATTCAGAAGCCAGTATCAGCCCAGCCGGCGCTGGCATCTCCGGCATCTCCTCCCGCCTCTTCTACTCCCTCCTCCGAATCTTCTTCTGCTTCTGCTTCTGCTTCCCCCTCTTCTGCTCCAGTCGCAATGGCAAAGACTTATCCTCCTGTACAGCCTGGAGGCAGTTTGATCTTAGCCTGGCAAATCAAGCACAAGAAGGTGCTTGTTGTCGGCGGTGGTGAGGTACGTCTGAATCATCATCACATGCGCCGAGCCTCGGACTTTGATGTCTGAAGCGCCCATCAATCACAAACAACCGTGTACTCAATGATTCATCTTACCTGACAATTCTCTTTAGGTCGCTGCTGGTAGAATTCTAAACTGCCTCAACGCCGATGCCAACGTCACTGTCGTGTGCCCCAAGTCCGGCCTCAATGATGAAGTCGCCTACCGAGTCAGCGAAGGCCAAGTCGCTCACGTCGATCGAGTATTCGAGCCCGAAGATTTAGACGGAGCCAGTATGGTTCTGGTCGCTATCGACGACCCGGCCGCCTCGACCGTCGTTTGGAAGCTTTGCAAGGAGCGAAGGATTCCCGCCAACATCGCCGACGTACCACCCGAATGCGATTTCTATTTCGGCAGTATCCATCGCGATGGTCCCCTCCAGATTATGGTCAGCACCAACGGCAAGGGACCCAGGTTGGCGGCGGCCATTCGGCAGTTCATCGCCAAGCAACTACCCAAGAATGCTGGCAATGCCATCGAGACTATCGGTGAACTGCGACTCAGATTAAGAAAAATGGCCCCCAAGCCTGAGGATGGACCCAAACGAATGCTTTGGTCAGTTTCATGAGGCCCTTCACGTAGACTATACTGACAATCCCGATAATAGGATGTCCAAAGTTAGCGATACCTACAAGTGGGACGAGATGTGCGGCCTCACAGACGAAGATATGGACAATCTCCTTCTGTTTTATCCTGCCAACAAAGTCCCTGCGATGGACGTTCTGCTAGCCCTCCGAGGAGGCACCGACGTAAAAAAACTCGACGTCTTTGACGGCTCATTCGGCTTCAGTGTCGGCGCCTAGATACTGGCAATACATACAGCAGACAATATCTACTAAACGATGGCGCAATACACGGAGAACCCTACGATGTATACAATTTATTTGGGACAAGGTGCATATATGATTTGGAATATTTTGGCTACGTATTGGAGATGGGGAAGACGCTGTCACAGCATTATTTGGTATGGAAATGGCGATTTCAGAACAGTTCACCAATTGCGGTATTATTTGTTGGGGACATACTATTCATTCTAGATTGTTGTATTTACAAACCCTTCGAATTGCTCAGACACGTGGATGGTTGATCCCGAGACATATCGGCAGTTGATGCCAAAACAAAACGAAACGCAATGATTCGCTCGGCAGTTGTCAGGGTGTAAGCACTGTATTATAGGATGGAGAGATGATATGATGATCATTAATTTTTGTATTTCTTCTCTACGGTCAAGATTTCATCCGCTCAACCTTTTAACTGATAAATTCTATGTCGTCATGCATCATAACTTGGTATCATGAAAGCCTCTACAGCTTGAGAACAACCTTGTGGGTAGCGGTCTTCTCCTTCTCGTCACCGAAAACATCAATGTCCCAATCAGGAGAGTCTGGAAGATGTTAATCGAAATTCAGGTATTTGGGATTATGGATCGAGACTTACAGGTCTTGGGGATGTTGAAACGCTGGGGCTTATCGCCGAACTTCTCAAGCTCCTTGATCGCCTTCTCGTCAAGCTCCACCTCCTCGAAGTTGCTGCGAATACGAGCGGGAGTAACGGATTTGGGGATGACGATGTGGTTGTCGAGGGTGGACCAGGCGAGGATAACCTGGGCGGGTGTGACCTCCTTGCCCTTGGATTTGCTGAGGCGCTCAGCGATAGCCTTGACCTCGGGGGTGTTGATGAGAAGAGGCTCGCCCCATGAGTTGTTGCCGAAGGCAGAGTAGGCGGTCAGGTAGATACCCTTCTCCTTCAGGTACTTGACAAGCTCGGGCTGGGGAAGACGAGGGTGGCGCTCGACTTGGTTGATGGCGGGGGTGACACCAGTGTCCTTGATGATGGTCTCAAGCTAGTGGGGGTCAGTTGTTTGTCCACGGGTTGGGGCGAGGCATAGCGGAAACTTACCATGTCAATGGAGAAGTTGGAGACACCAATTGAGTGAACCTTCTCCTTGGGCAGCTTGGTAACGGCTTCCCAAGTCTGGGACAGGGTGACGCCCTGGTCAAGCTCCGTCTTGTTCTTATCATCGGCCTTTAGGGGGAAGAGTTCGGGGCCGTTCTTGAAGGCAACGGGCCAGTGGATCAGCCAGAGCTGGTGGAGTGGTTAGCTGTGCGCGGAAACGAGTAAATGAAGCCTGGACTCACATCAAGGTAGTCAAGACCAAGCTCCTCGAGGGAGTCATCGAGAGCACCGGCAACCTCCTCAGGGCGGTGCTTGTTGTTCCAGAGCTTGCCGGTGATGAAGATGTCCTCACGCTTGAGGCCGGGGACATCGTTGAGAGCCTTCTTGATGCCCTCGCCGACCTCACGCTGGTTCTGGTAGATCTTGGCAAGATCGAGGTGGCGGTAGCCAGCCTTGAGGGCCTCGTAGACACCGTTGCCGACCTCACCTGGGGCAGCCTGCCAGGTGCCGTAGCCGATCTGGGGCATCTTGTGGCCCGAGTTGAGGGTGACAGTTCGACCGAAAGACATGGTTGCGGTTGTTTGTTTGGGTGAGTGTGTTATGTGAGAGGATTGTGTCAGTGTGAGATGAGAATGGGAAACAGAGAAATGAGGGAAAGGTGAACGTGGGAGAGGAGAGGTGGAGGGGTTTATAACAAGATTTGCGTAGCTGCAACAACCGCCAGAAACGCAAGAGTAAGGCAGGTAAGGTAATGTTAGTGAACGTGGACGCGGTATGACACCAGACGAGGACCCAGTACAGGACAGGACAGGACTTGCTATCGCCATAGATATCCACATTTACATCTTGATCGTTCTCCAATGCCATCGAGAACCCTGGTGGTGACGGCTCCCTCCCCCACCACACTCCTCACATCTTGGATAGCTGTAACAGGTAACTATGACTTGTTGCACTAAAAGGGTACTCATGATGCCCGAATGGGCAGCTCCGAAGAGCTTTCACAGAGGCTGATTCGCTAGTCAAAGCATGGATCGAGAAGCTTCTACAGAAACACCAACCGCAAACTGCCCGTGCCTGTCACCAACGCAAATCAACCTAAAGAGAGACGCCGCGGGGCAATTTCCATTACTGCCCCACGTCAAAAGGCGTCATTGCCCCATTGAAGGGACTAAAAGCCCGCATTTGTTAGCGCTAGGTGCTGTTGTTGCGATGTGGGTTCACCTGAGAATGATATCAGTGACTTTTTTTTTTTCGCCTTTGGTAACTCATGGCGTGCAAGCTTTTGGCCTACCCTCTGGGGGCAAGAAAACACCGGATCTTGATATGAGGTGTCAGAATAAACTCGGCAAATGATATCCTAAATTCCTTGTAAAATTACCCAAGTCTTTTTGTCATTTAGGATTAAGGTCCTGAGTTTTCTTTCCTCCCCTAGCCTAGTTACCTCGAGTCAGTGCTTTATTGCTACTACTAACAGACGATTCTTGTGTATTATTGGCCCGGCTGTACCTACCCAATTCCTGGGGCTTCTAGGAGGAATATGGAGAAGACGAACTTAGTGTAATCTAATGCTAACGTTGGTTGGTATTTTGTGGTGAAGACTCCATCTCAAAGTTGTCATGAGGGGTAGCAACCATGATGAAAGGAGAGAATCTTGTATGTATTCATGCTGGATGCCCTTCATAGGTTGATAAGTGTCAGATAATCGTGGGGATATTCTGACTCACAAATTATCAAGATATGATATAATCATGATAAAAGGCCGGGGACCCTTTTGAGCACTTCGTGGATCTTTGAGAGACGACTCATGATGGGTCTCCCCTCAGTGTAAACAATCCAAGTTCTAAGCCAGAAAGAATTCTTAGCCATTACAAGTACCTACTGATTGCACTGCACACCTGTTGTTGGCAACTGGACGTATCTTGTGCACTTGTTTGAGAACAACATGAACTCGTGATTGTGATTTCGATCACGTTTTGCGACTGAGAACGAGACACAACAACAGGTAAACAAAAAGAAGTCGATAAAATAGATACACGAACAAAAAGAAAAACAGGCGGGTAGCTTTCTAACAGCTTCTTGGAACCCAAAATCCTAACTATGTCTCCTTGTCCCCCTTCTTCTGTGTACACCACTGCTTTACAAGGCCCCAAGTAATTCCAGCATCCTCCAAACATAAGCTCCAATTTTTCATTGTTTCCTGTATCAAGTCCGAGCCTCTTGTCGCGTTTTTGTCAGGGTTGAAGTTGAAATTCTTCAACCGACACGATTCTGGCCATACACAATCCTCAGTCCATATGAACTTACGGTGCCGACCCTTGCCAAATTCCAGACGAAACCCGAGCTCGCCGCGAAATGTACTATCAACATCGTTCAAACTCACCGCTGGGAGTTCTTCTGTAACCCTTTTGCCCTGAGCGTTGGTGTATGTTATTTTCCGCAACGTGAGTGACTTCAGTGTCTCCCATGCATGCTTGTTGATTTCCCCCTTGGGCAGTCCGTCTGGTGCCAGCTTAGGATCCAGAACAGGTTCTGTACGGTGTGCCGGCTTTGGAGGTGGAGGCCTGTATGTGCTCGGAGGACGCACACGGGCCGGTCGAGCATTGAATATATCCTGTGGTGCATTCAGGGGCTGAGTTCGATCATTCATGGGTGAAACTTCAAAGCCCACGTCCTCCATTTCTACATCTTCGCCCGCCTTCATCTCTTCTCGCAATTGATTCCCCGTCGTTCGTAAAGGCGCCTTTCCCTTATTATCCTTGCTGACCCTGTATGGTTCAGACGGCTTCAGCGGCCGTACCTTATCTTTATTGCGCTTCTTCTGATATCCCTGCTTTTTCTTCTGCTCTTGCCGATGTTTCGTCATCCTTTCCCTGAAGGTTAGCCATATTTCCGATCTGATCTTTCTATCCTCCTCAGAGGTCTTCTGTATGCGGTTGGATCCTTGGGCATCAAGATCGAGAGGATGCTCAGTTTCGGCAAAGGTGAATTGCTCCCTGGTGATTCCCATGCATTTCGTCAAACGCTCCAGTGCCCGTCCATTTGCTGGGAATACTTTCCCTCTATCATAAAGTGGTTTGATACTCGTGCCCCAGGTTTTGTGCCTATATATAAGCTCATTGTCTTTTTCATTCAATGGATATATGAGCCCCCGGAGAAGAGATGCACCAAAGCGCTTGATGTCGCCCTTCGCCTTGCCATAGCTCATCTCCTGTTCTTTGACATCGAATCCTTGCAATTCGTCGAGAAAGCGGAATATTCGATGCGTCCGTTTAGCAGGGACATGTTTGTCTCGGAAATCACAGTTGTCGAGCGCAAAGAGGTCATAAGATGAAAACTCCTGGAGCATCCTAGAAACCATCTCGCGAAAGTCTTTCTCGGACTCCTTCGTCCATTCGTTAGATTTGCGGGACATGCCAGGAATAAGCTCCAGATGCTCTGCAACATCGGCAAGTAAATCCAAACCATCGATTGTTTGGCTGATCAGATTTGAGAACTTGTCTTCTGGCCCAGCGTCACGGTTGTGGGCTTCAATATGTCTCTTTACTTTATCCGTAGTCTTCCGGATGCCGACATACATGGAGGAATGCTTATTCGAAATGAAGTTCTCAATAAGCCCAGCCACGATGCGATGTTTTCCCCCTCGGTCACTGTGCAAAGCCTTTTCTTGGAAGTCAAGCATAATGTCTTCGCTGTCATAGTATTCTCTGATCAACCAATCCTGCCTGTATTCTGGCCTTTTAATGGTAAGGTAGGTGTTGCGCATGGGCTCAGAAGCGGCATGGATTGCTTCTTTACGGAATGCGAAGATGAAGAAAGCCGCGGCGTGCCGGATCAACTCCTGAATTTGAAGGTATTTTGCTGTATAGGTACCAAATCCTTCAGAAACATGAGGTCTAGGTGCAGCAGTCCTTTTGAAGTACCCGAATTCTTCCATCTTGGGTGGTTCTTTGAGTGTCTCCTGTTCGAAGGTTTCAAAATCTTCCAAGGCATTTGTAATGGCTTCCCATATGAAGAACTCGAAAAAGGCCCTTCTCAGTACACTCCTCATGCAACTTCGATATAGTACGTTACGCAAAGTTGGATCATGGTAGCTCTGAGAGTACTCGTTCGGCAGATACGTTGAGTCTTCGACAATATTAGTCCAATGATGGTCCTTTTGTTCCGCGATGTATTTGGTCAGGTAGACAGGGTCGTCAAAAAGGTTCATGATGTGTTCTTCAGCCGCCGCACTTTTGTCCTTGAGCTTAGTGCGATACCTTTGCAGGTTGAACCCGGTGCAATTTGGTTCATATTGTCGAATGGATGCGATGTCTTGCATTGTTTCGGCTCCCTTCTTTTCTTTCAGCATATTGATCTTTTGTATTGCTGAAATCTCAATTTCCAGGATCTCCTTTTTGCTGAGTCGGTTAATGTGGCCTGTAATCAGCTCATGCTTTGCCAGATCTAGCATCTGTCTGCAGAAAGCAGCCAAGAAGAGGTATGTAATAGCTTGGGACTGCAGTATAAGCCATGCTTCCATGCTACCGAACATGCGCCCTGCGGATTGCAAGTCCTCAAACCTATCTTCATCCATCTCGGGTGAGTGCTTGGAAAAAATCCGAGGTTCGCACCAAGCTCTTCGGTATGGATTTTCGTGCTCATGGTCGTTTACTGGGACAAACATGACATAAAACGAAGGATCGCAAGCGCCTGACAAAATATGGGACTGCTTTCCTAGGTGCATACGATTGTTATCTTGGAAAGCAAAGTCAATTGGATGAAGTCGGGCCCGATAGTGGATGAACATGAGCATATTGAGTGGGATAGAAAGATCTTCCTTGTTGATGTGCGAGACCAAGAAATGAGCTCTTTGCCTTCGCAGTGCATCTTCTACTTCCAATTTATACCCGGCTAGTTCGGAGGCGTCTGCTGCAGGGTCTGGACTCGGTTTCCTCAAATTTCGGAACTCGACATCGTCCATGATAGCGTCTTCCATAGCCTTCCTGTCGTCGCGATAATTGGCCGTACTGCGATAGAGTGGGTACTGTCTCTTTTCCTCGAGTATCTTCGGTTCACCGTTGTTCATCCAGTGGAAGTTGACTCTGATGTTGCGGAGATATTCATGGGCAAACTCGTCGAGATCACTTGAATGGTTGGGGTTGATATAGCCTTCAGGATCCAGGCTGAAATCACTCTCCATGTGAACGGGTCTTGACTTTGAATGGCGTTTGGTATACTCGGCATTGAACACATTTCTGGTCTCTTCCCAGCTTTCCTCCAGGCAGTCTTGAATGCATAGATTCTTCCCATCCCGGTCTCTGACTTTTCCATCAGTGAGGTTTATGATGATCTCCTGGATCTCTCGCTCTTTGCCGACTACGATTTCACTCCATCTCGACCATTCCGATTGAACAAACTGGTTGACATGCCTCAATTCTTCCAAAAGCTCTTCGGTGGGCCTTCCAGGATCAAATGGTGGCCACACAGAGTTTCTTCCATAACCATGAAATGCACAAAGGGCGCGGGCACTTCTCATAGATTGGCCGTGTATCGTTTCCTTCGCACGAAGATGCTCCTCCCTAGCAAGGTCTTCGAGATCCGCATCCAGGACCGTTCCATGCGTTGGATCGCCTAGCTTGTAGTTTTTCCCGAGCCACTTGACATGGTAGTTCGAGTATTCGTATTCAGTTGGTTCCTGGCACTCGTCGGTCATTATGATATGCAAGCTCCCTTGTTGAGAGCTGTTTCATGGTTCAAATGCTGTCTTAGTAAGGGGATTGACTCGTTTGTAGAGACAATGGGTAAAGAAAGGTTTCCCGATATTAAACTCAGACCTTTCGCAGATGAAAACGCTTAGGAAGAGTTCCCAAAGAACAATGTCGATAGTCTCGAGCAGTCGCAGTATCTCTCTTGAAGACCTTTGTCAGACTTATAGGCTGCCTGGTTGATATGAACATCTGAAGAGCGTGATCGGAAGCTTAAGTCCACGATAGAATTTGGAGGGACAAAGAAAACACAACCACCAGGGGACTTTTGGGCAGCTCACGATCATTCAGTGCTGTGTGTTAGTATCCGTTCTACTCACTGATTTAACGCCATAGTTATGTCCAGATACATTTGCCAGACCCTCACAATGGCACTCCCAGATTTTCTTGAGGGCACTCCTTTGTCTTCTCAATCCTCTCCATAGGCCACATTAGATGCACGGGCAGTTGGAGTTTCGAAACTCAGATACCGTGAGGATCACTGACGTCTGTCATCTCCTTTGTTTCGAGTCCGAGTGGCTGGTCCAGTGTTGGTCGATCGAACAAACTTATTGAACTATCAAGGGACGAGAGCACAAGTCGAGGCACCTCAATGACCCAAAATTGGTATTAGAGGCGCTTATTGACGACATGTTGCCTTTGTTTAGCATTCATGGCTACTGGACAATGCGGCCACTATTCGGGACGGCTGTCCATATTGAAGTGGGATAGACCTTGTTCTGAAGCAGACAGAGCCGGTGCACACTCAGCGGCATGTCTCAGTGAGGCTTAACCCCCAGGACCGCACCTGAGGGTGAGAAATGATGAATATCTCATCTATGAGGGCGATCAGAAAGCATTCATGGAAAGTCGAGTCTGCCTCCGCTAATAGGTAGCTAAGTTTCTCTCCGATAATGATGGGAGATGAAAGGGAAACGGTGAGTTGAATTGCAAGGAAAGAAGATGTGATCATTCCTCTACAAGCTTAGTCATCACATCTACGCGATCGTTAAGGTTCTTTCGAGCCAGCCTGGATGGTGCGCACCAACTTTCATCTCGAGGTGCCTACCGATCTTACAGAGATTTCTCTGCCATGAGGTAAATGTTGTGACATTGTGGGGTTATGGCTTGAAGAACTACCTCAGGTGCGTATGGAATCTCATGGTTCGATTCTCCTCATTCTTTGTTAATTTCTTTCAACAAAAGCGCTCCCAAAGACGCGTCTGACACACTTTCAAGCCCCCACATTCAAGATTCAAACCAGAACAATAGCAGCAAGCCAACAATCAGTTCAGACACCAGAAGCACAAAGGCATCAAGCACTGAGAAAATACTGGCCTGGTTGCAAAGATGGCGCGCCTGAGTGCTCAAGGCGTTGCGTCTGCAGAGGTTCAGCAATCCCCAGCGCAGTCGCTCAATACCGCCTCTGAAACCACCAACGATGAAGCGGTTCCGCCCTTCTTCAACACGACTTTCTCAACTCATCGCGTTTCCCCCATGCACATTGGGAAATCGCGTCTCGCAGGCCAACGGCTCCAGGTCATCGCCCGTCGCCTTCGTGATACCCTTGTCGGTGATGTAGTTCGTGGCATTCAACTCAGTCTGGAGGCAGCAGATACATCTTTTGGTCAAGTTGGTACTCTCAAGGGTGTCCGAATCGAATGGTTTCTTGCCAGTACCTTTTTGGGTGAAGACGCGCCTGATCTCGACCTCGAAGCTCCACGCGGCGACCAGAGCGACCTTCCAGACGACCAGAAACAAGGGCTCTGGATAAGCATAGAGCATGAGAATGCTGCTTATGCTGCGATTCTTCTACCTGGGCTATCAGATTCCTCACAGTCGCGGCAAATGAACGATCAAAGCAGGTTTCTACATCTGCCATTATTATTGATGCGCATGCCCCAGCAACTCAAGACCGTTGTGGCAAATTGGCTTGCTGCTTCTTTCGACTGTCGCGTCAGTCGGATAACAATGGGGACTAAGACTATTCTCGGAGTATGGGAAAGCTGGATCGTAAACGAAGGTCTCAACGACCGAGGTATTGACTTCACCATAACACTTGCATTCAACGTCTCGCTTCAGATCAGCGAGGACCCAACAGCTATCGACGAACCCCAAACTCAAGAAGAAACCAAGCCTAACCCAGGGCTTCGATCTGTTGATATCACCATATCTGCACAAGACCTTCGCCGCTTTGCGCGTGCTGGTGACAAGAGCCATATCCCAGTTGATGCTTCTTGGCAAGGAGACGCCCGTGAACGACGCAGGCTTGCTGGAGGTAACACAGATGACGGCTGGGCTTGGCGTACAAAGGGTCCTTCCGAAGCATCCCCCTTTACGGAAGCCTTGGGACTCTATCTACATCACCATCTTGCGCTTGATCTTTTCCATCCCGCCGTACATGTTACTCAGATCTCCTGCGCTGGGTTCGTGCTCGGTCAGAGTCGCCTAAAGATCATAATGCCAGGTGATCTCAGCCAGAGCATCTCCCGCGCTGCGTGGTCCTTTGTGGCGCAACTTGGACAAAGGGTTCAGGGTGAGCAGCTGCCGCAGGTATTTGCCGATCAACCCGGAGTTTGAGCCAACGCATGAGCTCCGTTCACAGACATCCATTGCCACCCCCCGGCTCCTAAATGCTGGTGGGCCTGGAAGCCAGAGTCTTGTGCTGAGCCGTTCGGTGCATTCCTTTGTTCAGAATGGTTCTTGGCGCAGTGTTTTTCAATCGATCATGACGAGACTGATGGGCAATTCGAAGAGTTCAGCAGTCATGAAGCAAATGATGCGAATGGCGATGAAAGGGTGGTTGGTCCAATGCTTTGCTTACACACGCCAACTCTCGTTGCATGAAGTAACATCTGACGAAATACCATCGGCCCTTTCGACAGTAACGAAGATACAATTCCTGTCCAAGAGCGGAGAAATCAACTCTGATCACCCGACACTAGCATCTAGCGTTCCTTTTGGGGACAGCTTCTTTCTCAAGCATCCTTGACGAGTGGTAGCTTCACTGGCTGCCGCCGCGATAAACATTGCTTCTGGGATGCTGAGACTGCACGCAGATACCCGTTCTCGCCTGCACCATTGCCCAGAAAAAAGGTAATGGAACTGAATCAAGCATAATCAAAGCCAGCCGACTTTTCTAATCAATAAGTCTGTGTCCTTTCATCTTGCGGCATGTAATTCGAGGTGTCATATTCTGGCAGCCTCGGGCGTTGCATATGCAGGGAAAACTCTTTTGTTGGTTTGCGGTTTAATTTCGCAAAAGCGCCTCTTGGATATGGTGCAAATTGTGATCTGTGCTGTCTACTTGGGCACCAGTACCTTGGCATCATTTAACCAAGTCATCAAGTCAGACAAACAAGGCTGTGACGTGAAATGCGGTGGAGGTGACAACAAAGAGGGGTCTATTTTTGGTGATCACCTTGCACACTATGGAATTCGTGCATTTGAAGCTGGAGATACGACAAACACGGAGGATATTGCTTCAATGTCCTTGTTTGGTCTTGGAGATGGAATGTTTCCGATCATCTTCATTGCGACTAGGAGGAGCAATGCACGGCTGATGGCGTATCAAAAGTCGGATGGGCGCTATGGAATCACTGCCTCAATGGCCAAGGGCTACAGCAGCAAGCAAAGCTGGAACCACGCTTTCATAAAAGGCTCGGGATGAACGTCAAAACCAATACCAAAAAGCCACATGCAAGTGCCATGCTCATTGACAACAGAAGAGATGAAAGTGTTTGCCGTCGCCAAGCATCGTTGAGCTCTATATCTAAGCTTATGGTGGTATTATAGGATGCTATTCATAGTTTTACTAAGACCATAGCGCAGTTATTTACGTCTTAGCCCTGATACAATGGATCCAGTATCCTGGCCAAGTCTTTTCCATTCTTTTCAGGAGCCAAATTAAGCAAAGGAATACGCTTCACCGTGCTTTTTCTCATCGCCTACAATGTTCGGCGTGTGTGTGATGACCTAGTGACACAAGTTGCGCAAGGGTTGGTGACTGAGCTGAACATCCTTGTCTCCAAATGCGGCACCGACGGCTCAAGAAGATCCTATATTTGGCACTGGAAGTGAATATCACATAGAGTTAACTCAAGCCAACATTGCCTCTGGTAATAGCTGCAATGAAATCTCATCACAGCCTGGTGCTGTTTCACAGCATCAAGCCCTTGGTCGGACAAGCTCTAGAACTTGCCGCTGCCAAAGTCGCCACAAGTCTTGACTGCTTGGTCTGGGGCACGAATGTGGACTAATACTTGGGGTTCGCAGCCGTATGCTGAGCTGGCCTGTCCCAGCTGGAGGGATAGGCATAGATGTCGTCCGGACTCCGTCCAGTTATACCCATGCTGCCCACAATCTCTCAGGTGCATTCCCGTGCGGGCTGTGCGTTGAAAGTAGAAAGAGGCTACTTACGTGAGCTGATACTGTCACTCGACGGCAACAAGCGAGGGTCCCATGTTAGTTGAAAGTCGGGGGCTTTACTGATCCCTTACTCTTACCTTTGCCCTCAGTCATCCTGCTTCATCTTCTTCAGAGGCTTCCAGAACTCGTCTTGAGACGCTACCATAACAAACATTGCACTTCATCAGAATCCTTTTCGAGGTTCAATACTCTATTTCAAAGCTCCATGTCCGAGGCTCATACGCATTGGGGTCTCTCGTGCCCTTACGGAGGCAGTTTCTACATCTGTGAAGATGACGATACGCAGTTTATAGGTTGTTGTGTCAATGATCCATGTGGCAGGAATAACGGAACCTGCCCTGATGGCGATTTACGTGCAACATCCTTCGACTCTGATAAATACTCTCAGCTTCCCCAGCAAGACTGTGACAACTCTCAAGGTGTTGACAACTGGTACTCGTGTGCCCATACCGAACCGCCATTCCTGGGATGCTGCAGCCAGAACGCTTGTAGCTCAGAGTGTCCAAGGGCAAAGCTTGTGCCGGCTAAGTTATCTGAAATTGAGGATAACAGACTCAACTTTCTTCACCCTAGCCAAAGTCGAAGCTCTACTACCTCGAGTGTGTCCGAGACGGCCTCTACCACAGCCTCGAGCACCTCTGTAGTTGATGCAAATGAGGGCGATGGCTTGGGAGCTGGAGCTACTGCCGGCATCGCTGTGGGTGCGTCAGTCGGAGGTCTGATTGCCCTCGTTCTCGTGGCCTGGCTTTTCTGGTGGAAGCCCCGACAGAAGAACAAGCATCAACGAGAACACGACCCAGGTTATAGTGTGCCTCCAGCTGCACCGACACTTACATCGAATCCGTTTCCGCCTCCAAGTGGTCCTATCCATCCGAGCACATTCGTCGCCCAATCTCCCATGAGTGGCTATCAGCGTGGGTAGACTCGTCCAGAAGGAGATTAACACTAACAAAACGTAGAGTCATTCACTTCATCTCCCACGGTTATGGATCCACACAATAGCGGTATATCCTCCATTGAACAGTTCCAAAAGTATTTTCCGAATATTTCTCATTCTGAACAACCGCAATCCTTCACATACCTGCCGGAGCACAGTTCCCAACACGCACACAGTCCCAACTTTCTTCCTCCGTACCAGCAACAGTACAATCACAGTCACAACCAACAGATGGATGTCGCTTCAGAAATGGTTGGTAGTACGACACTTCCGCAGGAAATGAGTACAGGTGCAGAACATCGCATCAATCGTCACTCGAGCATTGTTCCAGAGACAGAGTTGAGCCTCGCCAGACCGTAATTGAGTTGAACCGAGAATTGGGCATAAAATATATTTTGAGGGCTTCAACATATAGCGTTGGTTTAGAGTCAGGTCATCCGTAGTCTCATTCTATCAGCTACAAGAACTGCAGGCTCCTAAGTAATAGTGCCATACATTCCCTAAGGCGATTACTCAGAGCAAGCTCTTCATATGTATTGGTATTCGCAGCTGGAGGGAGACGGGGCAGGGTATAATTTGTGTTTGTATCTAGAACAAGTGGATAAGGCATATCAACTCAATACTAGCATGTTTTAATCCAATTGTTCAATCACCGAATATACTGTATCTTCGATATGCCAAGCAGAGCCTGGGGTTTGCAAACGGCAATGACTCTGCAACCTGTCACAGGAAACCAAACCCGTTTGTTTGCGTGTGACGAAACTGTATGTCACAAGCTGGAAGATTACGACATTCTTTCTCTCCGGAATTTGTGCAACGACTGCCAGTGTAATAGTCGAAAGTGGCGTCCTGAACATGTTTCATGGCTTCAAAAAGTGCATAGTCCGTTGCTTTTTGTATCTGTATTACAGGATGGTCGTTGAAGTGATCGAGATGGCGGATCAGCCAGGGGTGCAGTCCAAAATAACGCGACCACTTTCAGCCAAGATCTTGGTGGTGATAGCTCCAATTAATTTCGAGCCTCACCCCGGTTCCATGGGCGCAACAAGCTATGTCATCCCACCCCTCAAACTGGACAGATCCAGCCACACAGAATGCATCGCTCGCCACACCTGGAAGGTGAGCCAAGTATGTGGGACATGGAGATGTCCTTGATTCAGGCCAAGCATGACATAAGAGCCTTAACAATATTCATGCTGTAACGTCATGGCATGTCATGCCGAGAAACAAGTAAGTGTATGGAAGAGGAAAGTACCTAGGTATATAAAGAGGACAAGTCAATACAGGACATGTAGCAAAAGACCAAGACTATTACAAGATCTATCAATCAATCAATATCAATATCACCAAAATGAATTCCGCTGGAGACCGATCCGTCATCTCGAATGACATGCAGGAGCTTCGCGAGGGCGGCGAAGAGATCTCCCACAAGATCCAGGGCCACAAGGCGAACCTTTCCAACCCCAGTATGAGCCCTCTTTAAAGGAGCGTCGCCTCCAGCTATTAACATTGATCGGTAGACACCAGCCAGGCCAGCAAGGAGAACAGCAAGAAGGAGATCGAGGCTCTGGGAGGAGACGCGAACCACTACGGCAACGAGTCTGATCCTCGAAGCAAGAGCGCGGCCGACAACTTGGAGGGAAGCCGAGTTGGTTAGTAAATTAAGTAATTAATTCAAGAATTCAAGAATCTGATATCCAAATGGAATAATAATTGAGTTGTTCAACTTTGATATATTCGTATATTCGCTCACGTAACTGACTGGTTCCGTTCACTGTAACTGCCCCAGCATCGAAATCAGCCCCGGATCCGATTCGGATCCGAAATATCCAGCGTCAGGTCGATCTTGCGGAGCTTGAAAGCGCGGCATGTCGTTGTTTATTTACAAAAAGGAAGCTTATTTGCGTCTCTAAATTGTTTATTGACGCTGGCCTAGGTACCTAGCAGGCTACCTACCTCAGCCAAGTACCCAGGCATTGCTCATCACGGGAAGTGGGATGAAACAAACTTCTGCTTACTCCCAAGGCGTTCGCTGGGAAATGAAGGTAATACAGTACAGACCTCCTGTACAGGTACCTATACCGGTCGGCATCTCCTTTCCACAAGTCACGCTCAACAAAGTAACGCTGATAACGTCGCCAGACGCGCGGGTGCCCATGTTTCATTACAGAATGAAACGTGTACTTGCAGTATTGGGCATAGCAGGTCGGCAAAGCGGATGATCGGCACAGAAGGGTTGAGGTCTAACGAGTTCTGTCGATGGCATCAGATAAAAAATGTATTAGCCTGTGAATATTGGGCTGCTGGTGGTGATGGTCTGTCTTATTGCCATACTCCTCATGGCGGAATATTTCAGCCAATATAACGCAAATATCCACATTAAATAATAATGACAGATTTGAGTAAAGTCCAGCCAATAGTCACGATAGTCTATGTCACTCGCCAGAGCAAAATTGAGACGGGTCTTGGCGTCAAACAGCCACTTTCTGGGCAGTGACAGGCTCTGCATCGTATCTCCGTGCCAAAGCCGGCGGATCTCAGAGGATTGGCTGGCAAAGTGTCGATCTAAAGACAGGACCGAGGAAGAGCAATTCGTTAGAGTCGTTGAAAATTACCTAGGTTAGCAGGTACATTGCATACTGCAATGAGTTACATACAGTACAAGGATCTACCCGCGCGCGGTATTTGTAGCTCGGCAACAGAGCCAAGAGTCGCTAGAAGCTGTCACTGTCACTGTCACTGTCACTGTCAATGGAACATCCATGGCCGTGGTCAGATCGGGCTGCCGGCAATACTCCTTCGCTATAAGGTATTAGCTCTCTTCCTCAAGAGGTCAAGTGTGGGTTTTCTCTTGCGTGGCTGATCATACCTATTTGAATCCATAACTACCTAGGTAGGTATGATTTCTTGCCTCCAAGCCATGGATGCAAGATCAAGATGAATGCACGAGGTACCATTCATTCATAAGAGCCATCTCAATTAGCGACATTCATCATATTCTCCGTTGCCACCACTGTCCCTTTTCCCCCCCGTTGCTTGTCTAATAATATTTATTGTTTCCGGCCCTTTTTAATTTTTTGCCCTTAGTAGTATAGCAAGGCGAGAGAGGCCCGCAAGACCAGGATCATCTCTGAGGCTACCTACGGAATACCCATCATTCTTCGATCACTCATTCACTCATTTATCCGTCAAACACTCTCTTTTCTTCTTCTTTTTCTCCTCTAGAGGCGACTGCATCATCGATTCAAGTCATTTTCTGCGATACTCTACTCAACAGATGAAGGTTGTGGTTACAGGGGCGACCGGGATGGTCGGCAATGAGATCGTCAAACACTGTCTCGCGGACGCGCGCATCACAAAAGTCGTTATTCTCACTCGAAAGGCCGTCTCGATGGACATCGAGAGTCACCCAAAGGCGGATGTTATCATGATTCAAGACTTCGCAAGGTATTCAGATCAGGTTCTGCGGCGACTTGAAGGGTCTTCGGCGTGTTTATGGTAAGAAAGACAGTCTCTTTCCATCTCTGAAGATCAGTCTTCATACTGCTCAAACATGAGAGGCTGATCATTCACCCAGGGCCATTGGAGCACGGCCAGATCATCTCAGCCACGACAAGGCACTTCTTCACCACGTCAACGTGGAACTACCGCTCACGGCGGCAAAAACATTGAGCGAGCGCATAGCGCCAAAGACACCAGGAGGCAACAAGTTCAACTTTGTCCTGTGCAGCAACAAGACCAACTCAAAGGCATCTTCACTGCTCTCGCTCGGGGACCCAAGGAAACCAAAGTCCGAGGCGGAGAAGGGTCTATGCGAGATTGCAGACGCCAGCCCTGAAACATTTAGCGCTTGGATCTTGAGACCCAGCGCCATCGTCACCCCAGACGCGCCCAAGAAGAGAAGACTTGTAGGCGGTCGCTCGGCTCACGGCGTTGAAGTTGCGCAGATGGCCAGGGCTTTTGTCAAGGTGGCCTGCGAGGGCTACAAGGATCGCATTATTGATAACGATGCGCTGCTGAAAATTTGAGATTCTTCCTTTCCTTGGGGAGAAGTGGGTGACAACGTGTACGATGGAGCTGGACTATGTGCGTGTTGTGAAGCCGAGCTGAGCTTGACTGGGGAAGAATTTGTGGACTTGGCGGAGCATCTGGGACCGTCGAACGATATGCCAAGCCTTTTGGGAGGTGATATCCATTTGGGTGCTGTGTTGATGCTGGCACATCAAGTTCACGTCTTTGCTGTATGGTATTGTGTTGTCTTGTCTTGTCTTGTCTTGTCTTGTTGGCCTTCGATTCATTGTACCACTACTAACCGGGTCACGATATTAATGATGTATATAGCATTCAAGCCGGCGGAGATTGATAAGATATTTGTGTAATTGACAACATCCATCAAACACAGCAGCTCTCGCCAAGATATTTCGACTCGTGGTAGCTTCCGGGTATTAAACTCTAAGAGATGGAGTACGGTCCAACCAATCGAGTCTTCTGACTCGTGCATGTCTGCGATTGGAAGTGGCATCGTGTGAACGCAGCGATGTTACCGTTTCAGCCAATGCAAGATGTCGGGGTTAGGCCGATGAGGCAAGCCATTACTTGAACTCTGATTCACAACGTGAGCGAGAACCATGACAACATCTAAGCATCAATTCAGACTATGTATATTGCTAACAGTGAATGCAACATGACAGTCGGATACGAAATGCAACTCTTCTCATATTGCAGCCACGGCTGTTGGTGACAAGACTGAACAATCTATACCTTGACTGAGGAACCTGAAACCGGTACCGAGCAAGACGTAGAAATCTAGGGATGGCATATATATGCCTGTCTGTAAGTGACCGTCGCTACATATCGTTAATGAGCTCCCTTCTCTGTGTTTCGGTGGCTGCTCTTTGAACTTCAGCATTACCTTAGAATAAGTGCAGATTTGCCTGTGTTCGCGCGAAAGTTGGGCTCTTCTTCCTAATTCAGTCATGTTTCGCAGTATAAGAGTTTTTGAAAACAATAGCTGTACCAATATAGTAGGATAGTGCAGGTCCAAAAAGGAGGAAGAGTCTGGTGAGACTAACAGGTGAGGCCAGTTGTTGATCGACCCTGTTTTTGAGCAGAATGAAACCATAAATATCGTCTTCGATATATGTTTCGACTTAAGTGAAAAGAATTCGTAAGTTAGTGAATTACATCTCCCATATGACAGGTCACTAGTGCCATGCTCAAGGGAACTGAGAAAACACCAACAGTTCTACATAGCAGGATCTCTTATGTAGGTTACGGGGCAGATAGCCATACCATCATCAAAAATCATGAACTCTTTCTGTTGCATCAGCTGGCCAAGCCACCTACTCGCAGTCTTCCAATGCGGCCACGATGACACCTCTCTGCCCACAAATCGAATCAGACAGTGACAACCAGAGGCAAAAGAATAGCTTCCGGTGGAATCAACTACAAGCTACCGCCTCTGTGTTTTACTACATAGTGCACACTATCTTTGGCGGTCTATTCTACATATATCATCACCAAGCCTCTTTTGCAGAGAAACCGGACCCTGGCATGTTATACAGTTCACTCGATCTTCATAACTAAACTCTCTCCTTCACCTGTAAGCCTATAGATGGGTGTGTTCACATCGCATTCTTTCAGTATTTCTGCCACAGGTCTTATCCCAAAACTAAAAACATGCCACCACAGCACTCAGTAACTTTATATAGGTGCACTCCGATTTCACACACAATTTAAATACAAGTCAACTGTGCACAGAACATTGTTACTCTTCTTCACGCCAATTTAAAATCACAACTTCTTCTTGAGAACTTCCTGCTCCAGCTCACCAATTCGCTTCAAACCACATCCATCATTTTCTGCTACGAGCAATCGCAACACAACAGATACCTTTTCTACGTTGCCCAAAATGGACTACAGCAACGGATTTTTAACTGTGTGCATCTTGACCTTCAGCACAGCCGTGTGTATCCTTGGTCTCATTCTCGGTGTTGTCTTCATCTTCTTCCAGCGACAAAGGGACGAGCACCTACTGGACGATATTCACCATACCGTATGTGCCGCCATTGAAGCATCATATGACGCTGAGAACTGTGGCTGCGTAAATGACGAGCAAAGACAAGTACTAAGAAATTATCGGGTTCCAAACTATTCTTCGATTGGCTCCTACAAGAAAAGAGCAACAGCAGCACAGCCCGCCACAGCAGCAGCAACAAGACCAACAAGAACAACAAGAACAACAAGAACATACCCAACGGAGGCGCCTATTGGCGAAAACTTGTAACACGGGGTCAAGATTTATGGCGTGAGGGGTGGATTACAGAGTTCAATGAGAGAGTTTGGGAGAGTGACTTGTAACGGGACATATCAATCGAGGAGGAACTTCTGTTGAAAGAAGGTTTGGGGGTAGTCATGTGTAAGAAAGAAACTTTTTGTATAGATATGACGATTAGAAGACCTTTTATCCTTTGTGTCCTCTTTCACAAGTATAAACGAGAGACAGGTCATGGCTAAGCACGGATCACAAAACCCTTTTCCTTCATCATGAACAGACTGTTCAATTCAAGTGGCTTGATGAGCAGAATGAGTTCTCGAAACTATCAAATGCCCCTTGAAGCCTACAATTCTGAGTACATCTCTTCGAACCAGTGCGTCACTATCTCAGCGACATATTTAATACTACATCTAACCAATAGAGCAGCACATTGTCGAATATCGAAGGAGAACTTCAGCAAGATGGATCGATGCCATGGGGCCTCATTATCTTTTACATCCTTTTCTCTCTCTTTGCCCTACTGACGATCCTTCGTTGGACAGATCTGCAACTCGGCATTTTCCTTGCTTTCATCGACAGCGGCCGATGGCGAACATACTTTGGAATGGAAGCAACCAGACTACATGGCCAGGGCAACTTCAAAAAGGTCGAATTTGGGGGCAACGCTCCGTCAGTGAAGGTGGTGAAAAAGGTTCGATTCTACGACGATACGACTATCGTTGAAGACATTGAGCAGGTGGAAGCGAGGAGCAATGGAGTCGATTGTGCTGACCAAGATCAAACAAAGCGCGGATGACGAGGCTTAGTACTGTTGACTTCATTGACTACATTCTCTGCCTATTTCTATCCCTTTGGCTCTTCCTAATATGCATTCATGCCTAGTCCTGGTCCGTAAAGATCAGCTCAGTTGCTGTCTTTGAGTATTTCCAGAGGCTTCACAAAACTCAATTCCTTCATCAAATCATTCCAAGCCGTCTCTTGAAGTGCCTTTCCCACCGGCTCGTACATAATCTGTGGGTATCTTTCAAATTCAATCAGTGCATTTTCGTCGCTGTCAGCTTCAAAGTACTCACGGCTTAATCTTGCCCTCGCCAACAAAGCTGCCATGGCTTTCTTTGCCCTTCACAGCAACAGCATCAACGTAGGATCTTGCGCCAGTAGAGACTGTTCTTCCAACAATAGGTTTGGCAATACCCATCCAAAACTGCTCAATCTTGCTCCTCTTACCATCTGTTCCAAATTCTGTTCCCCTGCACGCGCCGGGATTGGGGAAGTTGACAATGACTTCGTCGGGCGAGACGTACTCGGAGAGTTTTCCGACAAACATGATAAGAAGAAGCTTAGATATCTGATAGGCGCCATTGCTGGACCAGGTGGAAGGGTCGTCGACTGTATCCCAGATGGTATCGCTTGTTCCAGTCCAATGAGCCCAGTATGACATGTCAGAGCCAACGAGAGCGAGATGCGCAGGCTCAGAAGTTCCACGCTTCTTCTTGAGGACGGGTAAAAGAAGGATAGCGAGGAGGGCAGTGGAGAGGTAGTTGATCTGACATGTCATTTCATGTTTGGACTCGTCCGATCGCTCAAACTGAGGTCTGCTCAATCCAGCGTTCAGTATGGCAATATCGAGTCGAGGCAAAGTCTCACACCACTTGACGAAGCTTTGGATAGATTTATACGAAGCCATGTCAACCAACGATACTTCAATCTTTGCCTCTGGGAACTCGTTGCGTAGTTTCTGTGCTGCACTGTCACCTCTCGTTTGGTTCCGCACAGCAATGATCAGGTGTGAAAGATCGAGAGCAAGAAGTTGACGAGCACATTCAAATCCCAATCCAACGTTTGAGCCCGTGATGAGAGCTGTTTTCCCGGAAAGAGTGACGCCTTTGGGGGTCTTGGGGACTCCTTCGATGAATTGGCGGGACAGGAATGCAAGAGGGCTGGCCTCCCAGGCGGCATTATGCTGGAGCTGAGCAGACATTGTGAATATTGGTAAATTCAATGAGTAGAAACACCGATGGTTTATATTCTGCTGTATAACTATCTTCACTGCTTTCTTATATATCTGTGGCCTCCGGTCGAGGTACGGACGGATTCATGGACGAAGCTTGGTTACCAACGATCGTCAGTGTTGGTTTCACAGCTATTTTGTTCGGCCGTGCGGAGGCCGAGACGGACGAATTGATGCACTTCTTACCAATTCTTAGAAGTGTAACTGTCATTGATCAATAGGGTCCATATTTCTGAGGTTAAGAAGTAACCATGTGATTGACTTTAATTTCCATAAAGTGCCCGGTTCTTTGCTTCATTGCTATGGATGCCGCCGAGGATGGTTCATTGAGCTGTGGACGAATTGATTCGGGCCAATAATAAGATATCGAAGCCGGACGATAGGATAATGGCAAACTGAAGATCACAGAGAAAAGGGCAGTAAAATATAACTTAATCTAGGAGCACTAGTTCTGGAAGGTCATATACGTCAATAAAACATTGATGATATTTGTTTTTGTTTCATGGTGCGCTTCAGATGCGAGGACAACCATGCGATTGGTCGTGATTGAAGCTTGATATGATGAACGGTTGTCAACTCATCAAGGTTTATACATCTTGAGGTCACAGAAACATCAGAGAAAATTAGATCAATTCGTGATGTCCTGGCTCGTTCGATTGTGGGTTTCTATTGTATACCTGAATGTGTTGGTTCAGGTGAGGAAACATAGGGTAACCCTGTCTCATATCCATTCTAACTTGACAAGAATAATAGCCCCGGCGAATCACATCTCTGGTCTCATTTGCCTAATCTGTCCCTCGCGTCAATCATTACTGACTGGGTTCGTTGAAATGCAGTGCAGTGATACAATAAACGAGAGCCTTACCAATCTGGATCTTAACTAGGCGGACTAATTTCCCAATCTGCAAGATCTCGCCCTGTGGAAGCAAAAAAACAACAGCCGATGGTCTAAAGGTTATAAATATGCTTAATGCTAGTAAATTATTCCGTTCTAGACCAGATCGACCCGTCTTGGCGGGGAATAATGCACCATGATACCCCTTGGAGGGACCCTGCAGGTATTATAAGAAATGACCCTATTTTAGTAAAAGCTTATAATCTTATAACTTATAATATAAACCTATTTAATAAGAAAAAAAATATTATAAAAATATTATTAAGATCTTTAATATTTATAGATTTATATAGTATTTTTTTTATTTATTTATTTATATTATATAGCTTATAAAATTAAAATTAAAATTTTTATATAAAAAGTCTTTATTTTATTTTCTATTTTCTATCTTTTAATAATAGATTTTAAATTAAAAAAGTAAATAAAATATAAATTTAACTATTTAATTATATAATAAGAGTTTTATTTATTTAATAACTATTTTTATAGAATTTATATAGCTTTTTAAAATAATAGTAATTTTAATAAGGTTTTAGTAAGTGAGGTTATTTCTTCTGCTACCCACTAGAGGGAGCCTAGGCCCTCAGCTTGCAACTCTGTAGGGAGCCCATGACTTTTGGTTCCGAGTAAATTGGACGAGGATCACTGCCTGCATGCAAGCAAAAAATGGGCTGCTTGGATAAAACCACTCTCGCCCCGAGGTTGATAGGGGGACGCTTCCATAGACATTTAAACATAAAGACAGGTAGATATCAACTATCGCGATAGATTTGATCGGCCTTTCCTTTTCCCCACGCTCGCTACTTGATTTTGGTCGCAGATTCATCGACATGGGTTCCCTTCGATTTCTCCTTTTCGCATCGATCGCCACTCTGGTTTCCAGTCGCGATGTCCCCGATAACATCAAGGCTTTCAAAGAGAGCATCATAAAGCAAGGCTCTTGCAATGATACTCTCGCAGAAGGCTTCCACAGCGCCGACGGCGACGATGGCTGTAAGCCTTCCAAGATCCGCGTTGCAGTTGCAACCGCGACTAATCAGTAGCAGCATACGTCTACTGCGGCGACCATCTCAAGGACTACAATGTGATATATCTCCAGGGCACCAAGGGCAAGCTCGTCAACATGGACATCGACTGCGATGGAGTCCAGGGCAGTTCTGCAGATGATGGACGCTGTGGCTCATCAGGCGACACGCAATCTGTCACGTCCTTTCAAGACCAGCTCAAGTCGTATGGCACGGACCAGAAGGACCTCGATGCCAATATTCATCCTTACGTGGTGTTTGGAAACGTGGGTACGAAGAAGAACTGGCCAACTTTCAATGCGCAAAAGCACGGCATCAAGCCATTGAGTGTGATGGCTGTTGTATGCGGCGACAAAATGGTAAAACAATTGACTCCTTTTGAACGCGGAATGGTTGTTGACTTTGTTAGTTTTACGGCATCTGGGGCGACGAGAATGGCGATGATGGCGATGAAGCAATGGTCGGAGAGGCCTCCATCTCCCTTGCAACGGCTTGCTTCGGTGATGACATGAACGGCGACAATGGCCACGATGAAGATGATGTATTGTATATCGCCTTCCCTGGTAGCGACGCTGTGCCAGGAGAAGACGGTGCCGACTGGGACGCCAAAAACTTCAAAGACTTCGAAGAGAGTCTCGGTGGTGTCGGAGATAAGCTGGTCGCTCGAATCGAGGACACCGACAGTGGTGCCTCTTACTTATGGCCTGGTAAATGGGGAATGGTAAGACATTACCCTTTTATGTCAATTCAAGCTGTACTGACATTATGATAGGGCCTACTCGTCGCCTCGGCTATGGCTGCCATGGTAGTTTGAACACAAGAGGGTGTACGGAGTATGCATAGTGGGCTTCGGCGGCTCATGATTCTGGAGATGTTTCGTACCACGTACCTAATGTTTGTTACATGAACTGTTAATATTGGGCATTGGGTTGCATATAGAAGAAGCCATCATAGACATAAAATACCTAATTGTACACTTTTGATACCTTCTGCTTCACGCACAGCACTCGCTATGTATACAATCGTCACACGCTATCACTGAAGGAACCGCGCAAACCAGTAGATGATAGTCATAGACAAGGATGTCTTCGTTCAACGAGTGTTTTATCTAAACTTGGATATAATAAGTGAGAAAGGAAAGCTTGTCGCAAGCGCTATGATCTACATATCTAAAGTGTTGAAATCGAACGCAACTCATACCGCCAAGGCGATTCCTAACAATGAAGTGAAAATAATAATCCAATTACCACCAGACTCTAATCCAGCACCTGCATTCGTCGAGTCTTGCTTCGCACCCATGGCAGTCGGTCGCGTCGCCTCGACCCGAACGTTATCCGCCGCTTTGTCCTGGTCAGGAGTGTAAGTAAGCGGCTTGAACCCGCATGACCGCACGATGATATCCAGGTCTGTTTCTTTAGCAGCTGATTAATGAGTTTGAGCATGGAGACTCACTGTTTTGCTTGTGTCCATCAACGACGATGCAGTCTTGACATAGCGCTGCGATCTTGGCCACATCAAAGCTCTTGTTGTTGCATACACATTCCCTCTCCGGATCATCCTCTGGAACTAATGACTGGGTCTGCAAACTAGCCCCCCAACTAGTCATGCTCGCTGTACCAGAATCACCCTGAAGAGTCTTGGTAGGTTGAGTTACTTCCGAGCTGACAAACGATGAACTTATCAAGGTACGTCTCATTGTCATTGTCTGCTCCTCCGCACTGGTGTCGTCCGCAACCCATTTCATTGATGCCGGCGTAGACTTGGTAGTCGACGTTGGTGTTGACCTTGACGTTGAAGTTGAAGTTGACGATGTCGTGCTCTCTTGAGGCTCGAACTGTGGAGGAAATGACGTCGGTGCAGCCCTAATGATAGAAAAGCTTCTCTTGTGCAGTCCATCATCCTCGAGCGGTTCCACGGCCAACTTTGGAACCCACTCGGGGTTTGGCTGTCGCTTCGCGAGGCGATGGTTGTGAACATCACATTTTGCTGTCAACTCGACGATTGGACCACAGATCGTCACGCACATGAGTGGAATGTCGTCCGGCGGCAAGACGTCTGCTATGGCGACAGCGACGAGGCCTGTAATTGCGGCCTGTCTGGCCCATGACAATCTCATCTCGACGAATAGCTGCCTCGATTGTATCCCAAGTCGACGATGGTGGCCCGTACGTTTAGGCCTCGAAGACAAGACAAGACAAGACAGGATGAGCCGCCTGCAGCCAGCAATTGAATAATAAGCGAAAGAATATAGAGGCACAGCCCCGGGATAACACAAAAGTGATACCAATATGGTTAAAGAGCGTATGGTAGCGAGACCAAAATGTCACCCGTTCAACAGGAAGACAAAGACGACAAATGTCTCGAGACGAGAAGCACGCACGAGGAGGTGAACCACGGCGACGGTACTCCTCGATGCATGGTGAAACGCGTGCCCAAAGGAGAGTAGTAATCTGTATCAAGTGCAGGGCACGATGCTACGTGGAGCGAGATCGAGAACGTTGTTGCAGGGAACATGACGGCTGGGCTTGGGAAACGAGTAGTATTCCGGTGATAGCTTGTTACACTAGAGGTTCAGAGGTGAGACGCCTGGTCAATCGGCTGAAACAAGGTGGTTGAAGCTTCGTCTCAGGACAGGATCATGGTGGATTAGTCATGAAACAAATTGACTGACGCGAACACCATGATAGATGGCGATCGTGATAGCCGAACCGCTATGAAATATTTCAGTTAGCATGTACCTACCCAGCCTCCCCATCTTAAGCTTAATTGATAGACATGGGGTAATCTGATCTGTCCATCGCCAAAGTCCAAACGGCTACAGGGCCATAATTCAGACAAGGTGCCATGGACATCAGACAAAAGGTAACGGAAACATTGCTCTCGCATCGCATTTTTAACATCTTCGAATCTAAATCTATGTCCAGTAAACATCTTCACCTGTTCACGCCGTGCATCCGCCAAGTCCTTCCAGTGTATCTCGGCGTGTATCATCAACCACGTCCATATGTCATTTCATGCTTATTAAAAACGGTATAATCTTAGCCAACAGTCGACGAATTCATACAATCAAGAAATCTAAAAGTCGGCTGTCGAAAAAGTTGTGTCTGTCTCAAAACCAGGTGAGACATTTAGAAGCGGTGCTGGCGACCAACACTCTCGACGCGAACGCCAAGTTTGACCATCTCTCGAGAGTCGATGACACCACGGCCGTCAAAGACCCAACGGGGCTTGGCCATGCTCTCAGAAATGCGGACCCAGTCAACGCGCTCCTTGGGCTTGTACTCCTCGGAGCTTCCCATTCCTGTGGCGAAGCCAGTGTCCTTGCTCTCACGTTCCTGGATGCAGTCGGGGCAGTCGTCTTCACAGCTGGGCTCGACGTTGAAGCGGTCCAGAGGGTCATGGGATTGGACATCAGCACGTTGGACAAGGTGCTTGTGGAGAGCGAGAAGCTCGTTGGCACTGGGAGTGGCGCTCTCGAAAGGACGAGGGTCGGCCTTGGGGTTAGGCTTGCGGCCAATGGTCTTAGATTGGACGGCAGGTGTAGGGGCGGGAGGAGGAGGAGGCTGGTTGCGGAACTCGTCGAACTCAGTAGCAATGATGATGGCGGTACTAGACTCGCAAGCATCATAGGCATTGCCATGGACAGTGATGTTGTGTCCCTCAGCAAGGGGTCCGAGGAGCTCCTTGATCTCGGCCTTGATCACCAGAGGGTTACAGCAGGGATCGAAGACAGCCACCTCACGGGGGCGCTCCTCAAGAAGGGTCTTGATCATTTCAAGAGCGGGAGCCTCACGGGTATCGGAGGTGTTCTTCTTGAAAGCGAAGCCAAGAATGGTAACCTTCTTGCCAACGAGAGTGTTGTTGAGACACTTGATGACGCGGTTGGAGAAACGGTCACGGGCATACTCGTTCATCTTGACAACCTGGCGCCAGTACTCAGCGACCTCGGGAAGACCCATGGTCTCAGCAAGGTAGACGAGGTTGAGAACATCCTTCTTGAAGCAGCTACCACCGAAACCGATACCAGCCATCAAGAACTTGTTGCCAATACGGGGGTCAACACCGACAGCACGGGCAACCTCATCGACATCAGCGCCAGTCTGCTCGCAGACAGCGGAGATGGAGTTGATGGAGGAGATACGCTGAGCCAGCATAGAGTTGGCAACAAGCTTGGCGAGCTCGGAAGACCAGACGTTGGTGGTCAGAATGCGCTCGCGAGGAATCCAGGCGTTGTAAACCTTGACGAGAGCCTCGGCAGCTCGCTTACCGGAGGGGGTAGGAGCGGAACCGATCAGGATACGGTCAGGGTAGAGGAGATCGTTGACAGCGGTACCGGCAGCCAAAAACTCGGGGTTGGAGAGAATCTCGAAATGGACACCAGGGCGGTGCATGTTAAGCTTGAATCACATTGTTAGCATTTGACCGCTCTTCTGCTGCAGAATTCACCATGTGCTTACAGTATCAGCGACAAGCTGGGCAGTTCGGCAAGGAACAGTCGACTTCTCGACAATGATGGCTCCCTCGCGGGCGTACTGAGCAACGACACCAGTGACAGCTTCGAAAGCGGTCATATCAGTGGCGCTGCCGGCACCGACACCACGGTACTTGGTGGGAGTGTTAACGGCAACAAGGACAATATCGGCCTCGCCAATGTGCTTGGCAATGTCGGTGGAGAAGAACAGGTTGGGCTTGCGCTCAGCAACCGTGATCTCGCCCTCCTCGGCAGAGGAACCCTCACTGTCAGTGGTAGGCTCATTGGAGATCTTGGTAGGTCGGCCACCATCACGGGCAATTCGGACGATATCGTGCAGACCAGGCTCGTAGATAGGGGGGTGGCGGGAGTTCCAGCGGCGAATGCGAGTGGTGTCTCGGTCAACGACAGTGACCTGAATGTGGGGGTTCTGGAAAGCGACGACAGCAGCGGTGGGGCCACCTGTGTGAAGTTTGTTAGTTGGTTGGAACTCAATTGCGTTATTGGAGCGGTGTATAGGTCCCGAGGGGTTGATAAGCACGCAGTCATGATATCGAGTGCTTTGCCATAACTCTCGCAAATCCGATCCACCAGCTTTTTGCTCTCTCATGGAGAATCGATTGGAAAAGGTTTCTGCAACTTACCAACGTAACCAGCACCGACACAGCAGATGCGGCGTACCTCAATGGGGGCCTCCTGAGTACCGTTTGAAGACATGATGATCAGAGGCGGTATGAAGATATTACAGATAAGGCAAATAACAATCTGTAGAGACGATGCGCGCAAACGAGGTCACGAATCGACACACGTAGTATGCTAGCGAGTGTAAGGGCTTGGAGAGAGATGGGAGGGAATGGGGAGGTTTATAAAGGAGGTGGAAGCAAAGGCAAGGGAGGCTAGAAAAGATATTCCCACTTCAACGTTGCAGTCAAGGTGAGCTAATAGGAAAAAGGGGGGGCACTACTTTCCCTCTGGGCTCTGGAGGAGACTGGAGAAGGACGGAGGGAGACTACCTTACCCAAGGCAAAGGCAAAGGCCGGTGGAGGGGCAGTCGTTGAAGCCACGCAACGATTGGGGAGCAACTTTTTTGGCACGAGAAATTAAGGCGGTGAGATTATTCCCATTAGTTTAAGTTAGTACCTTTGTTCTTTTCCACAGTCCTTAGTTACAGCAGGTACATATCTCGTTCTGCCCGCCCGCCGCCAACCTTCCAAGGGAGCGAGCGGCAGCAGGTGTGCTGTGTGTGGTGTCGATTCTTGGAGGGGCAGGGATTCGTTCATTGGATTTTCAGGGATTCCAGGCACACAGACACCTTCTCACGGAGGGGGGTTCTGAATGCAGGTACCGTGGCCACTGCAGCCCGCTGAAAAGGGTACTTTTGGGAGCTCGAGGGGCCCTGGAATTGGATCGAGAAATGATCCAATCCAATCCAATAGCACTGTAGGTACAGTATCCATCAGATAAGGCACGGTGCGCTACAAGGCTGGGCTGGGCTGCGCAAGCCCCTCCACTCCCGCGCAAACCAGGTCCCTCCAATACAACCCCCACATGCCTTGCACGGCTAAGCTTATAAATTGAGGATTGGTGACAGTTGGTTGACGCTTGTCGGTGAGTTTATTCTGGAGGAATTATGCATACGAGCTATAGATCGGAATAAATTCTCTGCCTAGTCTCAGATCAGCAAACTCAAATGTCATGAGGTTATCTCGAGGTGGACACCGTAACTATCTCTAATTAGACTAACAGCCAATATTATCAGAATCTAACGAACATAGTCTAAAAGCAAATAATCCACCAAATGCTCTGACAAGGAACTACGGGTACCAAAGCCAGGGTCCACATCCCGGTTATGCACTGTCCAACGCACTGTTCCTGATATCACCCACGCTATCAAACGGAACATGGACTCTTCGCTACTGTATGCCCTGCAGTAGGTATCTTGCTGGGGACGGGAAGAGACCAGACCAGACTGTTTCTTACAGAAACGATCCATTCCCGCTGTCGATTCACGATGTCAGGGTGCACGGGCGATGCTGTCAGAGTAACAGTCCCAATCGCCATCAGGACGAACAAGTTGATCCAGCCTAAGTTACATCGCCTCAGCCTCATAAAGCTGACCGACTTTAAAAAAGAACTTGGTGTGCTCGTGAAAACAGAACACGAGGTGCAGAATTTTCAGCGGAATGCGCCCTCCGTGCATCGCCTGATAGATGTCCTCTAGTACTGGATATCTTCATTCCTGCGAGGCTGACATGATTTGAAGATCAACAAGTCAATGTTTTGAGGTTGCCGAGATTTCGACCAACTGATAGACAGGGGTTGATTCTCTGCTGCAACGACTCGTTACAACGGATACGTAGCCACAACCCCCGGCTGAAATGGCATGGCATGCAAAAGGTGATAATGAGGCGACTAACGGAAATAGGGACAAGACGGTGTAGGAAAACAACCTACGGAGTACATGTCTTTATTGTGGTATCAGGGAGGGAATTGTCCAAGACATTAAAGTACAGAATTGCCTATAGACTGGCACGCTTGTTGAGAAGTAAAACCCAATTTCTTGGGTACTTGTCTTAGACAGTATCTCGATTAGCAGGCGCCTTGGGGCCCTCACAAACGTCAATACCAAGACAACTAATAATCTATGATGGCGGCCAACAACCAGAAGAGTGAGACGCCGTAATATCGATTGGTCTCATATCACCCGATGCCGGCTCGGCCGATGGGGCATGGAGTATAGCGCCTCAGGGGTCGCTGATTGAACACTTTGTGATGCCCGTCATTCTGCTAACAAAAACCGGAGTCTTACCGACTCAGAACGAAGAAAAGCACTGTGCTTACTCGGCCGACTCCGCAGTATATGTAAATGCTGACATTGACACTGACATTCTGACAGAAATAGATTCGAGCCACACATACTCGCGATTGCTTCGCAAGCTCTCGGATTACTCTTCTGGAAACTCATCCGAATAGGTAGTCTGTCGGGTGTTGGACGAGGTGACGCTTAATTCGAGCTTGGCGATAAATGTCAGCCTATTCTGAAACATATCATCGTGATCGGCGCGGCTACGACACGGGTTGATTAGGTATTGCAATTCTCACAATCGTCTGGTTCCTATTTGACTCGTCAAAATTCTAGCCAGCTTCCTTTCTCAGGAGTCGCACAAGGGGAAAATAATCAAGACGGACATTAACCCATGAAGAGACTGGTCTCAGGTGATGCCAAGGGTTAATTAGTTGTTCTTCATAGATATACGTATGTATTCTCATCGTTCATGTATCATGAAAGGCTACCTAGGTAGTATTCAGCCAGCCCAGCCTCTCTGCACTGACCCAAAAAGATTATGTTGCGGCTGAGCGCTAATTTGGCAACCAACACTCTAATCCATCACTGAAGATTGTTGAGGGCTGGGATGCCAGCAGCCGACCACTGAACTGTTACCAAGAGGATCTATGGGATCCCGACTCAGAATTATTGAGCAAAAGCACTTGACTTCGTGTTAGTTGGTCGGTCAGCAAGATATTGTCCATCTCTTGGTGCATATCTTGACCCTCCAATTGTCACCGGGTGGGCATCCCACCGAGCTAATAACCCAGACCCTTGTAACTAATTAATCCCATTCCCACTCTATTCGGCTCTAGTAGCGACTATTGATGGGTGTCATGATGCCGGGGGACCTCTGCGTCATGAGCTCGCATGGGATTCATGAGCCAAGCCGGGAAGATGATGGGGCCTTCAACGGAGGCTGCGAGCCGTGTCTGTAGCAGCAAGACAGACAGCTCATGTGTCCACAGAAGCTCAATGCCCATGTTGATGGGTATTTGGGGATTCCGGTCGCAACAGTGGATCGGCCCGTCGATTCCATCAACATTCGAGCTCGCTAGGCATGTCGGCGGGTTCCTAAACACCAGACCATCAGATGTTTATTACCGCGAAGCGACTCTATTCAGATCATCCGCGAGAGGGGTATCGCGGTTGATGAATTCCACTTCGCTTGGACTATAGAGAAGAATTCAAGGTATATCAAGGCAGAGGCGCGATTATCTGACATGCCCTGGTCAAGTTGTCTCCATATTGGAAGCCTCAATTCTACATCGTTCCAGATATATCCACGCAAACATATTGGATGAGACCACATTTGCGACATAGCCAGACACTTGGTAGACTTACAACCAGATAGAGGGTTCTTCATTCATTCTTCATAAGATTGGACAACTCTAGTCCTCATCCCAACACAAAGTCAGGTGGTTGTTAAGAAGGAAGAATAAGATGTCCACGTGATGTTGCACGTGTTTGTGGATGTTTTCTTTGAGATCTGGACCTACTGGAATCTTCAACTAATCTCATTCTCTTAGCAACCAGCCGCCAACTCTGATAAGTTTGATTGAAAACTGTTGGTCATCTCTCTTGAGCTTTGTGGAGTACGTCTCTGCTTTTGCCTAAAACGCCCATTCGACTCGCAATGGCGCCACCAATTTCCCGATGCCGATAGCTCCCGCTTAACCCATGGTTGGCGAGTCGAGATTACTGGAGGCGCTCCGTCTATTTCCGATGTCTTTCATGAAATGATCAATTTTGACTACTGACACTTTTATCTTCAAGCTGAGATGAGTCTGTCGCGAGTCGCGATCCAAAAGCCATTGTTGTTGGATATGGCAAAACCCGCCGCCAATGACCAAGATCTGTTTGGGCACGGGGGCTGGAATTGCCATGGCCATTCGCGATCTCTCAATCATTGGCGGGTTGAACGTCTTGGGACAATGTGATATCGGCGAGGCCTCTGATTCGCCCACTGCACGTCTGCAGCCGGGGTTCTTCAACGACACAGATCTCAGCGAATGGTTCATGTCAGGGACCAACCTGAAAGACCATCACATATCGACCAGGCTGAGTCATTGTTACCAGAACTTCTGGCACAAGACCGGCAGTTGTTTTTTCGATCCTGGAATCGAGTGATTGCATGACAGGACCTACAAGTCTAAAGAAGGGGTCTTTTGATGCGTTTGAACTTCCTGTGGTGGTCAAGACAAGTCTGTCCTTGATCCTCTCGCACGCCCGCCACGAAGTTTCTCAAGAATTCCTAGAAACAAAGACTGCCATCATATTCACCAATACAATGCTATATTCTCGTTCATACCATGACGTCTAATCAAGATCGACCCCTCCATTTGCCCCTCCCCCACGAGAATGGTCCCCCTAGATCGACGAACTGCGTCCAACAGCCCCTCCTCGTGGTGTTTACTCTGGCTTGTATTCAGCCTCGCTCTTACCAAAATTTGCACCTCATGTGCTTCTACAGATGTATTGTCTCGCTCCCGTGGCCCTGTTTCTGTCCACGTGCGAGGCATTTCTTCTGATGTTGGTTTGTGACTATAGGCATTGCGAAAGAGAAAAGAGTCGTGTTCCGCCTCTTTTCTGTTTCGCAGCATGTCTTCACGATAACTTCCATCCAAAGCACTTTGCTGCTAGTCAACATGATTGCTGAAGCTCTACCCGCTCCTCAACCGCGCTATCCCAGCCATGACCTCTCCAAGTTTCCTGATACCCTGAAAGGGAAGCGAATCCTCCTCTGCACCGAGTCTTTTGGGCCTGTCAATGGTGTCAGTCGCACGACTTTGATGCTTGTAAACCATCTAAGAGCACATGGGGCTCAGGTCGCAGTGGTTGCTCCACATAACCATACAGAACACAATACTTTTACGCCGCCGCCATCGCCAACTATGTCCCCTGCAGATAAGCAGCCCGAAGTCAGAGTCACTGGATATCCTCTCCCATTCAATCCCGAGCTCTCTATCGTGTACCCGGTGCGCAATTCGACTCTGTACTCAAGAACATTTGGCGATGATGCTCCCCCCGATCTGATCTACCTTGCATCGCCTGCAAGTCTGGGTTTCCAAGTCATGCTTCAACTACGACAACAGCCAAAAGAGAAGCAAATACCCGTCATCTGCAATTTCCAGACCGATCTTGCTGGCTATTGTTCCATCCTATTTCCGGCGCCGCTGAGCCACGTTGCGGTCTTTGCATTCGCAGCTGTCCAGAGTTATCTCTTCAGTCACTCCTCGATCAAGACCATATTCTACCCTTCGAGTTTTGTGAAACGATATTTGGTGGGCCAGAAGGTGCCAGCAGATAAGCTAGAGGTTCTAACACGAGGTGTCAACACTGAGTTATTCAACCCCCGAATGAGAAGCGAGGAACTGCGAAAACAGCTGGCACCTAACGGCGAGATCATTTTCGTGACAGTCTCCAGAATCGCTGGTGAGAAAGGTTTCGATTTCCTGGCGAAGGCTGCAAAGGAGCTTGATGCCCGGGGACTCAATTTCAAGCTTTACATAGTCGGCGGTAACCGCAACCCCGATGTCGAGAAGGAAGTGCAAGAGCTTTTTGATCCTCTACGAGAGAAGGGTAAGGTTATCTTCGCCGGTTTTAAGGTCGGGGAAGATCTCGCCACTGCTTATGCTAGCGGCGATGTTTTTCTCCATTGTTCGGTTACAGAAACCTTTGGCCTTGTCGTTTTGGAGTCTATGGCCAGTGGGGTTCCAGTCATCGCTCGTGATGAAGGGGGCCCGTCTGACATTGTCCAGCAAGGAGGAAACGGATTCCTCATCTCTCCAGACGACCTCGATGGTTTCGTAGCCAAGGCCATGAAACTTGGTCTAGACCACACCCTTCGTGCCCAGATGGCCCAGGCCGCAAGATCGTACGCATGCGAGATGACATGGGACAAGATTAACAACAAAGTTGCCTGGCGCATGTCGGACACCATCTCGGAATGGAACCGTGAGCGGAATGGCCCAACAAACCGACTCTCATCGCATCTCAAGTCCCATGAGCCGCTTATTCCAATCTACGGGTGGCTTATGATGAACGATGCTATTCGCGAGACAATGACACGGGGTATTGTCGACGCACGACTCATGGGCGGACTGGGTGTCATTCTATCATTCTGGATGGTAACAGGGTGGTATATGGTCTTCACAGAATGCTTCCTCTGGGCTAAAGGGCGATGGAGAAGTGCAGAGAGAAGATTGTCAATCTCATAGGTTGAAGTCATGTCTTGCCGCGCGGCGTTTCGATTATGTGCATGGCTTGGAGGAGTTGGAGGAACCAGTTTGCTATGATTCGACGTTTTCTCCTATTTGCATTGGACGGTCTCTACAGCGTTGGAGTTGTTACAGTTGTGCGACTAGCCCATGATTTCCTTAGCATGGCCATGTTAGATGTTATATTACGATACCAAGAATTTTATTACAGTTTTGACACCAACGGGCTGATACATCGTCATGCAACAAGGGTCGGCAAAATGGATTTCCGGGTTCAGTACCTTACGATGGTGTTTCATGTAGAGGGGACTCGTCCCACAATCTGACATCTCCCCCAGATGCCCAATATGGGGATGAACTCTATACTGCTTAGTAGGTGATTGTTCAGCCATATCGGCTAGTACATTGATGCTATGAGACTATCTATTGTTGTAGTGTAGAAAGTGAATCTAGGGACCATGTAAGGTCGGATATCAACTAAAAAAACATATGGTGCCTGAAATATCGGCAGAGTGGAAATGACACGCTTATGGGAGTTAAAGTAGTAAAGAAAAAAAAGAGTCGACAACGCTATGCATGGCCGTAAGAGTAATGGAAAGCTCGCTTGATTATATCCCAACTTCATGTCCTACTTCATATTGTCGCCTTCTTGGGCATTGTGACAGCTTGTCTGCGTTTATACATGAGAGCATAGTTGTAACGCTCATATGTGCCGAAGCCAACAGCTAAGACGAAGATGAGCAGCCAGACGCTCATCATAATGAGACCAATGGGGAGGACCATGAGCTGTACGCCTGGGAGGACAAAGGCAACAGTGCCGTTGTTGAGAGCGGCGACCTGATCGTCGACGGCGGCTGAGGCCATGGCGAAGTCGGACATGACAACATCTTGGGAGAAGACGCCAGTGAGAAAAGCGGCTTCGTTGATGGAGACGTTGGTGCGGATGGTGCTGCCTGTGCTGTTGCGGGCAGTGAGGGTGAGGGTTGGCATGATATGGCATTCGAGCTCGTCCCTGAGAAAGTCAGTATATGTGAATGAAGTGAGATGCGAGTGTGAAAGCTTACATAGTCATGTTATCCGTCATCTTGTCCGCATCAATCTTTCCAACCAACATATATGATTGTAGGAGTTGCATTCCCTCTTGTCTCTTTCCCATACCAGGCTTACCGCCTGTTAAACCTGTGCCATTGACATCCGCAGGCTGAATGGGCATAACACTTGCACCCTTGTATGAGATTCCAACGTTGATATCCTCAGGTGCAACAGCTGCAAAACTACCTCTGGGTTGAGAAACTTGATATAGTCGAACATCAGCCTCAAAAACACCAGTCTTCACATCGAGTGAGGGAAGGTTATAGCACACGCAAGTTCCAGAGGGGTTTGTGCTCTTGTGCAGTCCACCGAGAACTGATCGGCATGCAGCGTTGGTGTCCATGTTCCAGGCCGTCATGTTCAACGAGCCATCCTTTGTCAGAGGGACATCTCCTGCGGGAAGCTGCTCGACTGTGGCGTTCCCATCGCGCTCAGCGAGCGGTGTTGATAGCAGGGAAACGTATGGGCGGTGGAGAACATCATCAGCTGCTCGAATGAAGGACTCAATGGACATGGCGGGTGATGACTGTGCTGTTACTGAAAGGGCGAAAAGGGCTGCTGCGGCGAGCCGAGTTGACAAGGCCGAGGCCATTTTCTCGTGTCTTCTCTTCCAAGCTCTTTCTGAATGCTCTGCGTATCTTTCGTCTGAGTGATTTCTGTAGGCCGTTTTTACTATACGTGAGACCGTGATCCGTAGCGATATCCAATCCCGTTTTCTCTTTTCGTCCAAATCAACAGAATAACCTTCTTTTCTTTTTTTGCCGTCCTGCGGTGAGAATTGTTGTAATTGAACCACTGCCTGGGGAGTGATTATATGCGATGCGTCGAGCTGAATTGAGTGGGTATAGACAGATATGATCTCAAAATCCCAATAATGAAGTCGTCGTGACAATAAGGTAGCTCCACCACCGGCAACGATCGGTACTTATTATAAGAGATATGGAGTAAGGAAAGAAGAACAAGGAAGCAGAATAAGTTAAAGTATCGAAGATCAGCCAAATGGCAGATCGTCTAATAGTAAAGGGAATAAAAAGAAGTACAAGAGAACAAGGGGGGAAGAAGAGAAAAAATTGGGGACCAGCCCACGCGCCGCTCGAATCGTACCAGACCAAGACAGACCTGGACTGACTTGACTTTTAACAGCCAAAGGAACGAGATTGAAAGGGAGGGGCGAAGAATCGAAAGTAGTAATGGGGCCCGGTAGAGCGGCACAGTAGTCCTTTTAGCTGGCAGAAGGGTTTTGGGGAACGTGCTATCGTGGGACCAGCGGTTGCAAGGGGAATGCTTGGGAGCTGGAGTTGATGTTATCTGGTTGGCTCAAGAGCAGTTGAAACTATGGAACTGTGAGGCTGTGAGCGGCTATCGAGTTGATATTGGCGATATAGGTGACATCAACTGGCATCGTGACGGCTGTTGTGCTTCACAATGGTAATAACAAAACACATATCGATGTTGACGAGTGCCAGGCTTGTCTCGTCTGTGTTCTGGACTTGTCACAGGCAGGGCCAAGATGTTGGTTCTCTTGGCTCCCTCGTTTGTGGCGGTGTCAAGATCGGGGCCATGGAGACTAGCGTGGACATGGCTGCAAACTCAATCACGGGAAACCGAGCCAGCTTCCAAGCAGGCCAAGCAGGCCAAGCAGTGACTCTGGTGAGGGTGGTGGGTGGTGGGTGAGGGCAGCTCGTTTCAGGTTGGACTAGGGAGAGGTCGACTTTGGAACTGAGAGGTTTAGCTGTTGTTTGGCTTGGCTAGTGAAACGCTGATAGAGAAAAACTGCAAGATAACTCTTAGGTAGTCTACAGGTATCGTTCTTTTCATTTCCATCAGGCCATATCGTCCTCCCTCGACTGCATCTTCCAAGAACCACTGATGCGGTCTGGTTAGATCAACCTCAAATATTCAACCCTGGTCAGCCAAGATCGCAGCCCAGGCCTGCCAACGGTCACTCTAACCCGCATGAGCATGGCCGCCCGTGTCAGGGACCGCTAGGGGCAACGGCTGCCCTTAGCCAGGGGCTCTTCAGGCCATGACCCCTGTTCCACATGGCGTCTCGCCCACTAGCTTGCGGCACCAGATCTGGTGGCTATTGGGTGCGCTCCCTGTCAACGTCAGTCCATTGTGAGTCGGCGATGGCTTCATTTTCAACTCTTATTAGACGTTTTTCATGGACTTGGAATTCTCCATAAACCAGAGGATTTCTTCGCCGTGACGCCTCGAAAAACCCATCAACGGTTTGTGAAACAAGGCATCTGGCGACTTTTCAACTCGCCTGCCACATGGCCTCTAGCGCCGAGGGATAAGGAGGGAGGTCAATTGAGTCAGTCAGTGGAGGCAGGGCAGGCTTTTCCTCAACGATCCTCAGCTGCAGAATTTGTGGATGTTGATGGTGGCGCCAGATGAAGCGAAAAGTGTAGTGGCAGAAACGGCGTCGCGACGGTGAAACTCTCTTGCAACAGGAACGACGACCATCCGATCGGTATCTCGACGGCTTATGTATGATCGCCTTGGAAACGCGGCTGATACCACACTCAGATATTGTTCTCAACCTCTCTCTGGCTTAGGGCATAGGACCTGGGATGAAACTTGTTGCAGGCTCTTTGCGATAAGTTTACGAGCCCTATAACAGAAGTCACCCTGAGATGCAAACATCTTGGCGAATGTTTGGGAACAGCTAGTGGTGATGATCATCAATTAATACTACGCTGCTGTCAAGACGCCTGAAGAAGAGTGACGCGGTTGACTAGACTAACTGGATGCGAAACAATATTTCAGAGCTGATGTTCCAGATCGGAGAGTTAAAAAAGCTTTCACGTTTGTTTTTCGTGACTGCCGGTGTCGGTAATATTGCATCTCGTCAATCTTATAGCTTGTCTAGGAACCTAGGTAGGTAGTGTTGATATGATATGTAATAGATCAAGATGGCTGCGGCGTAGTCAGCTGAAATCAGCTGAAAGGTGGTATGATGCTTTTCGATTCATCTTGTCGTAACTTCAGCCAAATACACATGCATCTTGGTAATATCAGGCTCTTCACAATCCTACGAAGATGGCATCACCAGAAGCGACCGAGGCAGAGCAGGAGCTCTTCTTTGTCAGTCTCAACCAAGACAAGCCAATCACAGTGATACTTTTGCATGGTCTACTCAACTCACATCTTGAGTGGTCCTACGTGATTCCTTACTTATCCGATTATCACATCATTGCCCCCGACATCAGCGGTCATTCTCAATCCCGCAATATTCTCCCTGCGAATATCTCCAACTCCGCAGAGCGGGTGGCGCTGCTCATTCGGCGACACGCACATGACGGCCGGGCCCACGTTGTCGGTCTCTCCATGGGTGCTTTCATCACTCTCCGTATCAGCCGGCAACATCCGGAGCTGGTCCTTTCTGCCATTGTCACCGCGGGGCACCCCATGGAGGGCCGCTGTGCATGGGTTGTCCGCCATCCGAGCATTACCTACTACGCTATGTTAGTGCTTCTCGAGCTGGTACCGGCATGCCTGTATATGCTCGTGGCTGTCAAAGGCCGCGGCATGCGTCGCCACAAAGAACTACTGGAAGAGATGCGGCATAACAGGAGATGGGAAGTGATTTGTGCTGTGGACACGGGACTCTTGGAGCTCAAATGGGAAGACATCAGGACGCTTCCAGTCAAAACGCTGGCGGTCGCGGCAGAAGGCATTGACGATGTTGAGGCGGTGAGGAGAATGGGTAGGGAAATGCCCATTGAGGGCTCACTGGGTGCGGTAGTCAGAGGAGCAGTGCATACGTGGAATTTGCAGAAGCCAAAGCTATTTTCTGATGTGATTAGAGCGTGGATTGAGCAAAGCGCGTTGCCTGAATGCCTCAAGATCTTGAAGTGAAGTGGTTCATTCGTTACCCTATAGAGCCGTATCTGGAGCAAATACCCTAATTGTCCTTTGGACTGAGCACCTGATGAATACAAGTCGCCTATAAGAAGCAGGGTATTATTAATGAGACCATAGAGTTCAATCTTAGTAATTGGAATTGTGACAATGGCCAATGGCCGGACAGAAAGTCGGGGACAAAGGAAGCTATCCACATAGAAGGAAGCATTTCGAGTATCACAATTAGTTATAGGTGGTGGTTAATAGGCATTTTCCTCACCGATATATCCAGCAGCTATCCTTTTCTGCTACACATTTCAGTGCTGTTAATTGCTTTTGCCGCACACCATGTCCGTGTGATGTTCCACAACGTTAAAACAAGAGAACCACCTCTTGCTGCTGAAGAAATCTCGTCAGCGTTACATGCTGCGTTGGTTACTCGCAGGCCCCAAACATGAAAGCTTCTCCTGCAGCAAATCATCAACAAACACAAAGTAATGGCTATTCATAGTGTCACGTGCTGACTGGTCTACTGGATCCATTCCCCGGGGGCCCGTCCTGCAAGCTGCCGTTAGCGCTGCCCTGGACTTTTGAGGAGGAAGAGAGGAGAGGAGAGGAGAGGAGAGAAGTAAGGTAGAGCTTCAGCTGCGCCTCGTTGCCTTTGAATCTGTCACCATTCCCGCTCTTTGAAGAATTCTGTTTTTTATTCTTTCTTGAGAAAGAATAAGTATCCTAATAAATACTCGATTATCTGAACATCATCACTGATATTGTTACCAATGGTCAAAGACACTGCCCCCGCAGAGGCCGGAGAGCCCACTGCGGAACCTCAAGTCACCTACGCCTCAGGTCGTGTTGAGCATCAGGGCCAGGCTGATTCACCTCCCGATTTGAGGCTGATTCACTACAACGACGTCTATCACTTGGACCCTTCGAGTGCTGAGCCTGTGGGTGGCCTGCCAAGATTCATCAGCGTGTGCCGCGAGTACCAGGAAGGCGAGCAGTTCAAGGATCAGCCTAGAGCCCTGACGCTCTTTTCTGGAGATGTCTTTAACCCCAGCTTGGAGAGTACTGTGACCAAAGGTGAGTTTTGAGATCCAGGAAAGATGCATCTTATTACATTCTAGGTAGATATTGACGATCCAACCTAGGTCAACACATGGTTCCCGTTCTTGATCTGATTGGAACGGACTGCTCTTGTGTAGGGGTGGGTAGGTCACACCACCCTTGACCGACTTGGTAACTAACCAGCCTCAAATCACAGAACCACGACTTCGATTTTGGCGTTAAGCAGTTTGAGCATCTCTCAAGTCAGAACAAGTTCCCTTGGCTGCTCGCAAACGTCATCGACCATGACATTGGCGGTGACACACCTATTGGCCATGCCAAGAAGACGCACATGATCACCACTTCGAATGGCATCAAGGTTGGCCTCATCGGCTTGGGTGAGAGAGAATGGCTTGAGACCATCAACAGTCTACCGCCCAATCTGGAGTACAGATCCGCTACTGCTGTTGCCAAGGAGCTCGTCCCGAAGTTGCGGGAGGACGGTGCAGAGATCATCGTCTGTCTAAGCCACATGCGAGAACCCAATGACAACAAGTTGGCGGAACAGACGGAGGGACTCATTGATATCATCCTCGGCGGACACGACCATTTCTACGCCCACAGCCTCATCAATGGGACTCACGTGCTTCGATCTGGTACCGACTTCAAGAACCTGAGTTACATCGAGGCTCGTCGCAAGGAAGATGACCCTTCGAAGTGGGATTTTGACATTTGGCGAAGAGATATTGTGTCGTCTATCGAGGAAGATCCTTCAACACTAAAAACGGTAGATGAGCTCACCTCCAAACTCAACCAGTCACTGGCAAGGCCTATTGGATACACAGCTACACCTCTGGATGCTCGTTTCAGCACAGTTCGCCTTAAGGAGTCCAACATCGGAAACTTTGTATGCGACGTCATGAGACAGCATCATGGCGCTGACTGCACAATTATGGCATCTGGTACTATCCGTGGCGACCAAATCTACCCCCCCGGTGCGATTCGCATCAAAGATATCACGACCTGCTTTCCGTTTGAAGATCCTGTGGTGTTGCTCAGAGTGACAGGTCAAGCTATCTTCGACGCGCTTGAGAACAGTGTAGCTATGTATCCTGCTCTGGAAGGTCGATTTCCCCAGGTTTCCAACATTCGATTTGAGTTTGATCCCTCCCGACCTAGAGGGGAGAGAGTGTTGTGGGCGGAAATTGGTGGAAAGCCGTATGAGCCGGAGAGACTCTATGTGCTCTGTACCCGAGGATATATGGGACGAGGAAAAGGTAAGTTGAAACTATACAATTACGAAAGAGAGAGCTGACAGCGACGGCAGATGGTTTCACCAGCTTGCTGGTCAAGTCTGAGGGTGGACAAGCGGAGGAGATCATCGAGGAAGAAAACGGCATTCTTATCTCGGCCATGCTGCGTCAGTACTTCATGGGTCTTTTGACAGTAGGACGATGGAAAAACCTCGCGCAACATTGGGTCAAGGTTGCCCAGAAATGCGAGACCCCCGTCTCACCCGTCCGAACTACCTTCAATACCGACTTCCCCAGCCTCAAGTCTGTTGCAGAGAACCTACCCAAGGACAAACGCACCGAGAGTGTTACCAAGGACGCTAAAGACCCCTGGGGCAGGTTCCTTAAGCGTCGCTTCAGCATCAATATGAAACCCCATGATGACAACGAAACCAGCGACGAGGAACTTCATGAGAAGGATCGCGAGGAGGAAGAGTTTGAAGACCCTGACGGCGCGAGGCTCGATTTTGAGATTCTCTTGATGCGCAAGTTCTTCACGAAGTGGGCGCTCAAAGCAAAGGTCAAGACTAGTATCTGTGATCCTCTCAAAGAGGGCGAGTACACGGTTGATTGGACAACTTGCATTGCTCCGGTGGTCGACGGACGAATTATCATGACCGGAGCTTCTACACCAAAAAATTAGAAGAGACGTAAAAACGGACGGATCACCTCAGAACAGACGTGGATTACGAATAGAACGGATCATAAAATAAATAAAATTAGGCCTCAATTCTCAGCATCCCTCGTATTTCGAGTATTCATGTGTACCTAGGCTAAAGTGCATAGCTATTAATATCGACCTACAGCCTCACATCAAGCCTCATCTGAGGCAGAATCTGCTGGGCAATCGTCTATCCTATGGCTCTTGATGTCACATTGGATCGGCATTGCCGTTGAGCCTCAGCAACTTAATGGGACCTGGACTAAGGCGCTTTGAGTGCCTTGATTCGATCAGATCTCGCTGTCGTAAATGACAAGTCGTAGCGCCTCTCTGCAGCCAATGTCTTGCGTAGCTATCGTGGAAATATGCAGGACACAAAACTCTTCACCGTTACACTCGCTAAAGCTGCTGCATGGCTTGCTGCGAATAACTACAATGCATAAACCAAGGCCTTGATATCACCTGAGGAATTGACCCGATGCAATATGATATGCTGGCTCATTCTAGGAAAATCACGAATCAATACATATATACAAGCACTGAGAGATTGAACAGACCGGCATTGGAGGACTCAGACCTGTAGCCAAGACACGGTCTTTTCTTGTTCAATCCTATCGGAAAGCTACCACAAGAAGGACAGCATCAATTCGTCACTACGCAGCATGGCAGCTCGTATAAGACCCCTGATACCGCATCCATATCCATGCCTGCTGTCAATCAAACTAGAGTCGAGAGAAGCTTCCTTAGCTAATGATCGCCTAAACTTTCATTCTACCGAGATCGTGTGTCAACCGTTTTACATCGACGTAGTATTCCAGCTAGGCCTACAGATACCAGAGATCCGGAATTATATCTGTACATCACATACGCAGGGAACATTGGTAAATTCAAGGCTCACTATAGATTACATGAAAAATTCAACTCAACTCACCGACTCTAGCCTCATCTGCAGAGTCAAGGCCAAGCCAGAGTTTGCCGCCATGGATCATCGGCGTGGCTTACGGGAAGTTGGACGCCACTACCCCGGCTCACCGGTCTTCCAGAAGCCGATCGACGCGATTGGGCATCTAAAAGTGACGTTGCTAACAACGGACGAGAACAGAAAAAGAAATGAAATTGTTTCTAACAGGTTCGTGGGGTGCAGGGTATGGCCTTGTTCAGTCTAGCGGCGGAGATGTTTTGCGAGGAAAAAGAAAGGAAAAGTAAAATCAGCAAGGTTTGAGATGAGGCAAGGAAGACGAAGCAAGGAAGACGAAGCAAGGCCAATGATTGCGTGTCGAGGATCACCATTGTTTGTGGCTGTTGGCTTACGAGAAGCCATGGTATGAAGTCAGGGAGTATGAGGGTCGTAATGAAGCTGTTGAGGCAAATGGCGATGTCACTTCAGCTCAACTCCATGTCCAATCGCTGACTGCATCATGGCCAGCCTGCAATGCAAACAAAGGGGATAGTAAGTAATCATGAACGAGGTGAACCATTCTCACCTACGTATCTCTCACACAATACCGGGATGCTGGTACGTGGCGTCGAGTCTTTGTCACTAGTAAACTTACCAGACTTCAAATCCCTACTTCAGCTGCGCTCAACCATACAATCAGAGTTCGACTTGTTTATGTATGTGCAGTAGCTAAGCTTGGGATTCACCTCCTCTGTAGATCCCTCTCAAGTGCCGAAGTTTCGAGCACTATCCCGTGACATCCCCCTCCTGCATCGAACCCTGTCTCGACTAAGGACTCTCGACCTTGATTGCTTCTTAAATTTGACTAGCCTCTTCTGACTTCTCCTATCATCCGTCATGTTAGACGTCGGACCGGAAGACCGGGTGTTACCGAGCTATTTTCTTGCTGACTGCTGCTAGCTGAAACTCTAGAGCGAGGAGCATCTTTGCATCGTGGTCCGGAATAGCTTCCTGTTGGGCCCTGTGCTGGATGCCTTGGTGCACCCCGAGGTCCAAAGCCCGAGCGAACGAGAATCACAAGTCCGCCTTGACCTCCCGCTCGAGTCGTTTAACTAACGTCTCCTGTCCAACAACCCTTCTATGCTGTCCCTCCCAACCCTTCATCTCGTCTCGACAATATCAACTTCGCCTCACACCCGATAGTCACCGGAGAATCCAATCACGATTTGGAAGAGACGACTCTGCTTCTTGTTGGGCTGCTCCGAGTTACACAGAAAAACGTCTCGGTGTACGGACGACGGAGTAAGTCCACAATTACGTCCGTTGCCATATCGAGATAGAGTATCCGTTGGCAGCTCGGCCCGTACTGCATTAGTGCCCGGATTCAGGAGACGAATGTTTGACAACTTGAGGCCTTCCGCACATGCGTCCTATAGGCTACGGACTCTCACCGACCGGCCTACAGAATAGAGACGTTGCATTAGTGCCCGAAGCACAGGCTGCTTTTAAGAGGCGAACGAAAAAAAAGGTATATAACATATGAGACTCTCCAATTTAATCCTTTCTGAGATGTTGACTTGGAGTGTTGAGGTTCACTATCGCGGGGCATTGGAATAAGACAGGACTGTCCGAACTCCCTAACACTACTTAGCCGTATGCAAAAGCAAGACTCCATAGTAGAGGGACCAGGAAAAAAACAATGTCTCCTTCCAAAACTCATCATATCGAGCCATGGAAACTCACGGCTTCTGAAGCTCTTGGGAAGATCCAGGCGGATGAGATTTCAGTTCAAGAGTATGCCGATTCTTTACTTGAGAGGATCAAGGCACGCGATGAAGACGTCAAAGCGTGGGCATACCTGGACGAGAAGAGGGTCATGCAGGAGGCAAGACTTCTAGATGAGATCCCTAAGAAAAACAGAGGACCTCTCCATGGACTTCCAATCGCTGTAAAGGATGTCATTTACACAAAAGGTTAGTTGGTCAAACTTGTACCCATAACCAAGACTGGAGCTCACTGTCGTATAGATATGCCTACTCAGTTCAACTCGCCACTGTATGATGGCCATTTCCCCGAGACAGATGCTGCTTCCGTACGAATTCTTCGCCATGCAGGTGCCCTCATCTTCGGTATGTTCAACATATGCTCTGCACACTTGCATCTAACAAGCTACCTAGGTAAAACAACTACGACCGAGTTCGCTGCTATCCATGTCGGCCCCAAGACTCACAATCCTCATGACCCTCTACGCACCCCGGGCGGATCGTCCAGCGGCTCCGGAGCTGCTGTTGCCGATTTCCAAGCCCCCATGGCCCTTGGGACACAGACAGGCGGATCCATGATTCGTCCTGCATCATTCAATGGGATTTATGGGTTCAAACCAACCTGGAACTCTGTATCTCGCGAAGGTCAGAAGATATATGCTCTGATGTACGACACTCTCGGATGGTATGGACGATGTGTTGAAGATCTGGTTCTTCTGGCCGACGTCTTTGCTCTTCAAGATGACGAAAACGAAGAGGAAGACGGAGACCGTTCTTTTCAGGGCATTGCAGGAGCACGTTTCGCAATCTGCAAGACGAGCATCTGGCCCATGGCTGGCCCTGGAACCCAAGATGCTCTCGCCCGCGCTGCAGATCTTCTCAGATCCCATGGCGCAGAAGTACATGAGCTTGAGCTCCCTTCGACATTCGATGATGTGCCAGAGTGGTATCGTATTGGGCTTCACACTGAGGGCCGTACCTCTTTCCTACCAGAGTATAGAGTTGGAAAGGACCAAATCGGCCAAGTCTTGATCGAGCACGTCGAGAACTCCGACAATTTCACTCGAAAGACGCAACTGATGGCTAGCGACAGCTTGGCTGCCATGAGGCCTGTCTTCGACTTTATTGCCTCACAGTATGCAGCCATCATCACACCGAGTGTACCGGATGAAGCCCCCGTTGGTCTGGAGAGTACAGGAAGCCATATTTTCTGTGCCATGTGGAGCGTAAGTGACACACTGCGTACGAATCCTACGATGACTAACGATCTGATCGTGTAGGGTCTTCATGTCCCAGTCCTGAATGTGCCAGGCTTTAAGGGTGACCACGGCATGCCCATCGGCCTCTCCCTCGTCGCACCGCGATATCGTGACCGCCACCTCTTGGAGGTTGGCAAGGCGGTCGGTGAAATCTTCCAAGCCGAAGGCGGCTGGGAGACCAAGAATGAATAAGAAGAACATTGTAGGAGTAAGCTGTACGGATCAAGACTGAAAATGGAAAACAGAACATAGAGGCCCATTGAGTGGCGCACAGAAATTACAGGTAGATTGAATCATACACATGATGCATATAGTTTGCAATACTTCCAGAGTGGATGTTGAATACTTTTGTAGAATTTCCCACTGGGCTTTGACGACGTGACCCACGTCAACAAGAGTCTATACTCACAGCCACCCTTCCCCCGAAATATGGACATTATTTGCTCATTACATAATACCGACAGCGCCTGTAAACCTGGGCACAAGATCTTTGCTGCCCGATACCCAACAATACAGCTCAACAATCGACTTGAACCGTACAGACCCCGATAATACTCGGAAACGCACAGCTCACGTGAAAGCTCTATGACTAAGGAAAACGCCAGTGTGAGTGGAAAAGGGGCTATACAGCCAGTTGAATACGATCAAAATATGCCTTGCAAAGGGCCTGAGTTATTCGTTGAGAACTCATTGCTTTACTGGCAGGAGCTTATCGATACAAGCCACAGCCTGTCGTTTGTGAGCAAGATGTAGGAAAGACTTAGAAGCAGGCACTTACGTCTTCAGCTAGGATGCCTTGGTTTCGAAGATAATGACCCATTCCCTTGACAAGCTCGAGTTGCTCATCGGGGTTGAGGCTGGTGATTGCGGTCTCCAGAACGCTGCCAAGGCTGACCTTGTGGATGGCAATGAAGGTGTGGAAGTACATGTAGGCGAAGAAACCCATGATGAACTGGCAGTCCATGCGGTCAGTGATACCTCCATGTCCGGGGATAGAGTCGCCAAAGTCCTTGATCTTGAAAGTGCGCTTGAGTCCGGAAGCAAAGAATCCGCCAAAGGGAGCGATCAGAGAGGCAAAAGTAGCCAAGTTGAGGGCATGAATCTGCATGGGAGCAATAGTAACGGAGAAGTTCGCAGTATCGGGGAGGAAGAACAGCTCAGGTAGCTCGTAGGTCTTGGGAAGGAAGACCGGGTTGGGATCGCATTTAAGACCAGTGAAGATGTTGGCGCCCAAGTCGTTAACAGGGCAGATAAAGTACTTGGATCGCATCATGATGCTGGAGAGGAGCATGGCGAAAATGATGGTCATAATCCAAGCCCCGACAAAACCCTCGACGGTTTTCTTGGGAGATAGCTTGATGAGCTGGGTGCGCCCGAAAAGGATACCGCAGATGTAAGCAAAGATATCGTTGGTGATGACCAGAGCAGCGGGCAGGAAGAACCAGATCATGCCCTCAAAGACATTGTTCATGATGAAATGAGCCTGGACCACAATGAGGTACAGAGCCATGTGTGTCCAGGCAAAGTTGGTGAATTGGAACTTGTAGTGTCCAGCCTGGAGAGATGTGACAAAGAAAACGAAGCCTATTCACGATTAGTCTAGAGGGTCCAGTCTAGGGAGCGAGCGTCTTACCGAACACATAGAGAATGAAACTGATGAAGCGGTGGTGAGTGGCCAGAGGTAGCAGGACCTTGTCAACCAGAATGATATGTTTGAAGTAGTAGATGACCGTCTCGCCATAGAGGAAGTACATGGTAGTCGCCAGCCAGTACCAGTTGAGACTCTTAGTAGATCGCAGGGAACGGGCGCGGCTGGGAACGTTGGCAATGGCGATGACTTCTTTGAAGGAGACGATCTGGACAGCGGTGATAATGCAGATGATGTAGATGTGGCCCATGAAGAGCGCGGCGAAGAAGAGCGCAAACATGACAAATGTCCAGAAAGTGCGCGTTATGAAGTTGGCCTTTTTCTTTTCGTACTCGGCTTGCTTTTCGCTAACTGCGGGCTGCTTCTGTGAGGGCTGTTAGCTAGAGTATGGTATGAATCGACAATGCCTCGCTCGTATCAAACACTAGATCTTGAGGATGAGGCGCTGTCGCTTCCTGTGAGTCAAGCTTACCTCGTCTACTGTTTCCAGCTGTCCCGAGGATTGGGACTTGAGCTTGGTGGGAGAGCCACCGTCCTCGCTGCTGAAGCTTGATCTTCGTCCATCAGAGCCGTTGCGATTGGGGAACCTAACCCCTCTCTTTGGACGAGCCATTTCTATTGATATTTGGTATCTGAATGCGCCGGAGGTTTTTTATTGTTGAATACTGCCAAGAAGGTTGGCAATGAGGTTGTCGTCGGTTGGGGAATGGGCGATATGCTCGAGTCGCTGACGCGATTACAGCTCCAAGTGAAGCTATGGTGAAAAAGACAGTTGTCTGTTCCCGAAAATTTGCTCCAAGCGACCTGTGACGTCGTTGCGCAGACCTGGGCCAAGTTCGTGGGCTACGGGGTCAGGAGTCGACAATTCGCTTCGTGCTGAAATAAATCGTCACGATTGGAAGAAGCTAAGCCAGGCCAAACTAAAAAAATTCTGCCGGGGGAGGGAGAAGTGCTTCCAAGGAGCGAAAGATGGAGTGAGGTTGAGTGGGCAAAAGAGCTCACTTGTTGCGATGGTTGTGACGATGTTGGAAGAACAGGAAGGAAATGGTGGTTTGAAAAGTCAAGCCGTTTCTAGCCCCGGTCTGCAGCTCAGCCTAGCAGAGCATGGCATACCTTAGCAGTGGGTGGTAGATTGGGTGCGGTCTTACGCAGTGACGCTGCCTCTGGCTCTGCCAAGTAAACTACAGACAAGCTACAGCACCTCCTACGCAATGCCGGCCAACAGCATGATCAAATCTGACCCCAAAATTCCCTGGAGGGACCAATTGAGTCCCTGAACGACCACCCGGCCATTGCGGCTGTGGCTTGACGTGTTCCGGCCTTTCCAGCGGGTTTCCACCGTCCCTCCTGGTCTTGGGCTTAGGAGTCGGGTGTTAAATTGCGTCAAGTGAGCGGGCAACGGACTCTTAGAAGCCGCCGAGTAGAGTAACTAGCCTTCTAATGTATATCCGGGCTCCCTCTTTTGCTTGGGTATGGGCTTCGCAGACTCGGCAGCAAATGCCCATTGCTATGTATTGACGACTGGGAAATTGAGAGCTGCCCCAGACGCAGGGGCTTATTAGTTGTGGGACAACCCCCGTCTCTTGGGATCCATTTTATAGATCTGTTGAGATTCGTCCCATGTCGGTAATTTTGAGCAACAAGAAGCCCTAACAACGACTAGCAACCATGACTGCCAAATTACTTTTTGTGAAGAACGAGGCCGTAATAACCGCGAGAATTACCTAAACCTCCACTAAGGCTACTGGCTCATGTCGCTCTCTATCTTATACGTGTGTCTCAGCCTGCAACTTCTTTAAATAAACATATAGCCCAATGCGCAGAAGCATGGTTATTTTTACGTCGTTATGCTGCGTATTTCATCAGGGTCCAAGGGACTGACTGGTGAATCTCTCCACAAGCCGTCAGAGCTTGGGAGCTTGTCTAGGTCAATGACGCACTTGGCTCTTCACATGCTCGAAACTCAAACTCCGCAACACTGCGCCTCACTTGTCCAAACTGTGGCTGCACCAAACAGCAGCCACAATTTGACTCACGTGATCGCGCGACGCGTTTCTAAATCCTTTCTACCCCAGTACCCGAAATCGTGATCAAGGACAATAGGTATCATTCGAGATGCGGCAACAATAACAAGCTTTGTATTTTTGTTCAATGGATCTCTCCTCTGATATGAAAACACCCATCAAAAATGGATCTCGACGACGAGTTCTCCGATGACGGCTTCGACGATATCCCTGCCAATGCCCTCCAGGAACTCGAGGACAATGCAATACAGCTCACGCAAGCACAAGCCCAGTCAAAGCCATTGACACAGCGTCCACGCTTTGAATCCCCAGAAATCGTCTGGATAGAAGACGATGACCTCGATACGACCGAAGTGACAAATGATGCCGGTGTTCCTATTGGGAGGCCAGTGGTAGATGGCAATCTCCAACAAAACCAGTCATCCCAAAGCTACTACTTAGACTCTCGACGCTCAGTTCCGCCCCCGAATCCGCGATGGAACCCTGTTGTCGAGCCTTCGAAGCGGCGGCCCATGGGCCAGGCCCCTCAACAGCCTTACAATGCTGGACCACCTCACCAGCCCATGTACACCTCTCAGCAGTTCCAGACCCAGAGCTCCAACTTCGTTCGTGCTCAATCGAGTCAATTCGCTCGGCCGGCTGTGCCTCAAAACAGACCAGGAGCCTCTCAGCAGTCCCAGAACCAACCTGGCGATATCTTGTCAGCACTCCAGCAGCGGGTCCGAGCCCTCGAGGATCAACTCAAAGCAGCTCTGGGAGAAGCCTCGATTGTCCGATCCAATTTTGTGAAATCGAATGAAGAGCACGCCGCAGAGGTTGCTCGTCTGAACAAGATAAATGCCGAACAATTGGCGAAACAGGAAAGGATTGCCGAGGCAGCTGTTGCCGCTGAACAAAACGCCAATACCGAACTTCAATTTCTACAGCGTGATATGAGAGAGGTCAGTGATCGAGTTCGCCGCAAGGAACCCGCTGTTGGAACTACGGGAGGAGTTACGACTCCCAAGAAAGCAAACAAATCATGGGTTGCGGATGGCTTCGATGAGATGGATATTGTTGTAAGTCCAAGTAAGGGCCAAGGACGCAGCAGGAATCCCGACTCAGTGGCCTTACACGTCGGCGAGAGAACACCAAGCAAAGGCAAAAGGAAAAGGCCGACTGTTGACAGTCCTATCATGGCACTGGAAACTCACACAGATAGCTTCGCCAGTAGTACTGGGAAGGCAGAGGCTCCAGTACACCAACCGCCGTTTGTAGTAGCGCCACCACCGGCCGTCCTTTTTGAGGTTTGTCTGATCCTTCCCAGCTGGTTGGCACTGTGCTCATCGTCTCTAGTTTCTACCACTTGTGCTCGATCATGGAGCTCCTCGCCCAACACTGGACACATTATCTCGCTTTTCCTTTAAAGATGACAAAGATACCTCGCTTTCCGCCATCATATTCCAAAAAATACCTCTGATGGGAAGTCCCGATCGACCGATGCAGCTACTTGTGGATTTTGCAAATCTTATGGTCAACATGTGGAATCGTTGCCATGAGGAGCAGCTCTGGGAGCCTATCAAGTATTTGCTCTCAATCATCTCTTTCATCTTCTCACTCCACGCGTCAGAAGTCGTTCCCTTTGTTTTGCCGAACCTGACACCTCCCGCGCAAGCCACAATCTGCACTTTGGCTGAATGGCAGCACCGCATACGGGAAGGTGAACGACGGCTGAAGAATGATGACTTTCAGTCAATGAAGGAACATATCAAGATCGTTGATATTTTATCAGTCTTGTATATAAGCGCTCTGGCTTGTTCCACTGCAATGGATGTGACAGAAGATGAAATCAAGCCCAAGTCGACAGTCTTTTGGCGATGCATAAAACCTGACATGGTCTACAAACTTCTGAGCCCAAAGCAAGAGCTTTCCGATATCTTGGGCATGCTAGAGCTCCTGACAACCTCTGCACTTCCAGACTCAATAGGTCCGGTTACAGACGACGAAGATACTCATGTCGCTAGTCATGTCATCAACCATGTTACAAACAAGCTTACGGATTACCACCCATCAGTAACTACCCGCCATGAGAAATCTACGTTATGCTTGGCTGCTTTGCGAACGCTCATCGCCTTTTCGCGCCATCCTTTTGGCGCTAAGGAGCTTGCGTCTCACAGTCTAGCTCTCCCTCGCCTTGTGGCCTGCCTCAGCATGTCTATAGACGAGCTGTACGACCAACCAATCCCTTTCAACATCTTACCACAAACATCTGAGACCAAGGATATACGACAGGGATCGACTACGATGTCGTACTCTGCCGGCTTATATCGAATCATCTCACAATGCGTCTTCTTGATACACGCTTTAGTGACGGGCCCCGATACCGCCAATCTAGCAGACATTAGCGAGAAGCTCTCAATGGCTCATGGGGGAAGCCAAAGGTATCTTCTCGCTTTAGGAAGACTTGCCTTTGCCGAAGAAGATTTAGTGATGGAGGCCGGGATCGATGGAGAGACAGTTGAGGCAGCCCATGAGCTGCTCGAACTGGAGGTGACGCCAGATGAGGGTGAGGTAGTAAATGAAGCATTTGGGGGCTAAAATTGGTGGGATCTTCGTTCTCGGCGTTTTGATGGATGATGGACATGATTTTGGCAATATGATTACACTTCGAGACAGTTACTTGCAGTTGCCTGGCGTTGAGGGTAGATATTAAACGAGATACCACAAGGCAGTCACACTTCGGACGGTGTTAAAATTGCTATATGATGTTGAATGACCAAGACTACTACTTATGTTTTGTCCAAATCGCAGTGGCGCCGGAAGTTCTTCAATATTGGTCCCTTGGTACCTCCAGATCTCCATTCTCGCGAGTTTCGGCTCTATCCATTGTAAGAGACGTGGACATGGTCCCTAGAATCTGTTAGCTGATCTGACCTCAATGGTGATGCAGCAGTTACCCACCAATGGTTCTGAGTCAGGTCACCGCGATCTTCCATGGTTCGCCAATTCTCCCAGTTCTTCTCAGTCTTATCGACAGAGGTAGTCCAGATCTTCTGACCCCAAATAACATACTTGAGGTTGAGAGTGTTGCGGTTCCTCATGCACCACTCGGCGATCTCTTTTCCAGAAAGGGTAGCAGACTGTGTTCCATCAGTTTCAAATGTTTTTGTCTAGCAGATGATCGAAGTGGGCACTTACACCGCCGGCATCAGAACACATGAAGTCAGTTGCAAGACCGCAGCAATGGTCAGAAGATCCAGGACAAGAGCAGTCTCTCTTACATCCAATTTCCCTGATCCTACCGGGAAACTGATTCACCACAGCCTTGGCAGCGTTGACAGAAACTTGCTTGCAAGCGCCGACAGCTGGGATCGTGGGAGCAGAATACCCCCCGAAGCCTGTGGCAGCAGAAGAGCAGCATTTCATCTGCGCAGGTCCAGGGCACTGGTTGCTAGCTGAGGCGCCCGCACAATCAGAGCTCCAGCGGCAGTTTCCCGAAGAACAGGTTGGCTTGGAGCAGCATTTGATGTTAGCGGCGTCGGCAGGGCATGCACCAGAGATGGCGGTGCCGCCGGCAGAGGTGCAAGACGCTTCAGTGATGCATACACCTGCCCGACCGCTGGGCCCGTAACAGGGCTCGTTGGTAGCGCAGAGGGAATGGGAGGATAGAAGGAGGGTGAAGAACAGGGATAGAGTTGAGGAATGCATTTTGATGGTTCTTGGGGCTGGAGTAGTTACGAGTGTTTGGTTGAAGATATTGGGGGGGAAAGTCTTGATTACTTTAACCTGAGGCTATCTTATATAGTTTTCACGTACCTCCACTGTTCTAGTAGTATGTAAAGACCAAGATCGACGCCTGTCCCACTCACTGTCTGGGGAATAGACTCAGGTTTCGAGTTGATCATGATCGTGTAACACTTGGACAAGCTCAACATATCATGCCACTCTCCCATTTCAGCAGACCGCAGCATCATTTTGGGAAAGTGTTTCATCGAAAGTGTTTTCGAGTTGCCTCTCTTTTCAGCTCTGCATGCATATTTCTTGTAAGTGCGACATACGAACTTGAAATCTGCCGGTGATCTTCTTCAGCTCTTCTTGATTGGACTTCAAAGGGGGGCATGTCACCCTGGCGATCGTGGGGATAGCCGTTGATGATCATGCTTGGCGTCTTCGGTCCGTCGCGGCTTCAAGCGACCGAAGGCACATGAGTCAAAATTTGGGTGTATAGGTTCTGTTGAAACACATATCGCTCTTTGTATCGAGTTTAACTCTTTGGAGATGAATTCCAGAACAACCGGTGAAGCGTTCTGGCTCATACCAGCGAACTAGGGTATGAATGTGTTCCGTCTCTGTCTATCCGTAAATTTGCGGAAATGAGAATAACCCCTGCATGACGTGACTTGCAGAACCATTGAACAGGAATGCTTGTGAACCATGCGTCGGTGGCTTGTTTTATCTCGACAACGGCACACAAGAAAGACGGAGGTTTGACCGGCTTAAGCTTAGATATAAACGTGAGTATGGGCTGAGGAAACAATTGGATGAGAGATAAAGGCATCTTAGGCGAGAGTCCGGCCAAGAAATGCTGATTGGCTAGAGTGAACGACGATCTCTGGGAAACAGCCTCTTCCCACCTTCCTAGAAAGTATACATGTTCCAGACAAAAAAGTGTCAATGACGTCGTTTCACTGAAACATCTTGCGAAGCGGAGACTCCGTAATTTCCATTCCCTTTCTCGTAACTCGTATTGTTCCTTCTGGGTCTGATCCCCCACTACAATCTTCGTTGGAGCATGAGATCTTCAACTTAACACGAAACAGTTCGGGTGCAGCATCTGAACAGCGACGATCCCGTTTCCTTAATGGCAGCCACCGTTTGTGTCGACTTGGAGCCAGCGCAAGCAGGCCTTTTACGTTTCTCAATGCTCGGCAATTTCACTTGATGCACAGACGAGGCAGCAGACATCAAAGTCCTTTGGGGAGACCTGACTACAATATATATGAGATACCTGGGGCAAGCCTTTTGCCTTCCCTCGTGTATGCAACAAATCCAATATGAACTCTCGTTCACTCTCACGCCAGAACTACATCACACGTTGTCCCTTCTTTTCTTCGCTTTCACCGCCTTCGGAGCCTGCAAGTCCTTCGCCGGTCTCCATCGACTCAGTTCTTCGAGGCTCCTCGCCATCCAAAAGAACATTGGGAGCATACGGCAGCTTGCCCTCCTCGCGTCGGTCAGGAGGGATAATCGTGTTGTACCAGCGGGGCACGAGGACTCCCAGTCCGATCAGTACCAAGCAGATATGGGCAAGACCGAAGCCAAGAATATGTAGAGGGTCATCACGGAGCTCGTAGAAAGCGGGATACGCAAAGCCGTAGATAATGGCGAGCACAGGCGCCGAGATGAAGCGGAGGAGGATTGGCCAAAAGGCGGGAATACTCCAGTTCTTTCCGGTTGCGACAATCACGTTGAGATCCCGTCGAAGTTGCTGGCCCTGATGAGTGCTGTTAGTAATTGCACACAACAAGCTGGATGAAAGAACTCACAGAGTAAAAAGCCATGTACCAGAAGCGTGTTATGAAGACGTTGTCCAAGAGCTTTGATAAGGCAGGACTTCTGCCGATGAATCGGCGAGCAAACCCCTTATCCTCGGTAAAGGTCAAGGCAGGCGGAAGTTCGTCAGGAGTCTTGCCAATTACACAGGAGACGATCGAGCAGATGATGAAGATACCAAAGCCAACTCCAGCACCCGCTTCAGCTTGAACCGCATGGGCAACAGCAACTCCGAGAACCATACCGCCAAAGTATCCAAAGTTCCAAATGAAAAAGGCTGGCTTTCCTACCTGTCCTGCTACGTCTCTCCAACGGTAGAAAGTTGTGGAGAATGCACATTCGCCAAACACAACGAACACTAGAGCAACATCGTTGATCCAACGGTCAACTCCTGTGAGAAGAGCATATCCGAATTGGGTGCAGAAAGGGAGTGAAATAAGGAATGAGATAATCACAAGACCTGTGACTACCCACTCGCGACGAATTTTGGGTTTGGTATCCATGACAAGCGTTACCACGGCATCCACCATGGCAAATGCAGAGCTATAACCCAGGACCACCAGGGTAAAGAAGAGTGCAAAGGCCCAGAACGATGATCCAGGAAGCTGAGTGATAGCCGTTGGCAACGTCAAAAATCCAATGGTGAATGCACCAATCCGTTCGCCGGGAACAGGCATCATATCCAGGTATCCAACGACTCCGAACGCAGCGAAGGCGGCGAACCCCTCAAAGAGGACATTGCTGCCAACAATTAGACATGAGTCCATAACAGCATTGGCATGCTTCTGATTGTAAGAGGCATAAGAACTGAAATAGCCAAAACCGACACCAGTTGAGAAGAAGACCTGGCCAGCTGCAGTCTGCCAAATGTCACCGGATCCCAATTTCTCGCCGTTCCACTCTCCAAAATACAGCTTTACGCCGCGACCAGCGTTTGGAAGTGAAACAGACCGGCCGACAAGGATGATAGTCAAGACAACAGGTAGACCCATGGTGAAGTAGACAACACGACCTGTCTGGCCAATACCGCGGAAGATGGAGATCCATACGAGGAACCACACGAATGCAGTCCATCCAACAGTCTCTCCGATAAGGGCAGTGCCAGGATATTTGACGTAGTCTATAACACCACTCGACGTCTTGTTACCGGGAATCGCATCGACATTCTGCACCACGTCTTGGTAGTAGTATTCCTCAGCACGTCCCTCCCACGGCAGAGGACTCTGGAACGAGTTCCGGAAGTAGATCATGATCCAGGAAAGATTGACGACGAAGTACGGACTAACCATAAATCCGATGTATAGAAGACTGAAGCCGAGACCTTTGAGACGGTGGTTGATGTTGTTGAAAGCGACGACAGACCCTCCACGGTACGCTTGACCAATACTGACTTCGAGAATCAAGGCCGGGATGGCAATCAGGAAAACACACATGAGATATGGAATAAACCATTGCAGGCCGTTGTTGTTGTACACCTGTGAAGGGTACCGAATTAGGTTTCCCATACCGGCGCAGCCTCCCATGGCCGCAAGCAAGAAGGAAGCTCTCGAATTCCATTGATCACGGCCATCTTCGGATGTTGATGGTGGAGGTGAGAGCTTTTGGCCGATCTTTTTGAGAATTGGTGGGATCGCCATGGTGAAGCTGATACGTTTGAGGGCGAGGGGGAGAGGAACTTATTCGGCTGAGTCGTCTTGAGTATCAAATTTCGGTAGTCATAGGGTGAGAGTTCCACAAGGAGTGAACTTTTCACATAAGAAAACTCAGGGACACTGATTTCACTGAAATGTCTAGAAACCCGAGACTCTGGAACTGATTATTTCACCAGGGAAGGATCCACGTGCGGACGGCCCGTCTTTTATTGCAGATACTTCCTCCATAAAATCAGGGACGAGCCAAGAGTTTACATTTTTACAAGGACTATCGGAGGATCGCCTCAGTCGACGGGGAGCTGTTGGATTTGCTACTTGCTGCCGGGGACAAGATCGACTTGGCCGACTCCATTGAAATGCTTGGCTTCGTATGACAAGAAACGAATCTACGAACAAGACTCCGCTGCCAAGGTGCCCAGAGACTTGGCGCGTTGGGGCCGTGGTCGTGGGAGGATGATGCTGACCTATGTCTCTGCTGCAAGATGATGGCCAGCAGACGAACATTGTCAATTCCGGACTGTAGAGACTTTGTTTCCTTCTTTTATGAGGTTGACATATTGCTAGAGGTGAGTGTTGCTGAGAGCCACAATTAACTAGAGGAGGTTAAAATTAAGCATAACACAAACTTGACCTTGAACGCTTATTTCCGGGTTTCAAACGTCTCGAGGGTCCCAGTGCCTCGTGTCTTGGCATCGGAGGGTAAGACGGCACCAACCACTTTTCTCTTGGCCAAACGCACGCAAGGAAAGGATGAAGAAAAGCTTTAGCTGGAGGCTCATGCGAGGTGATACATGTAGATGTACAGCATGTCACAGGTTTTTACGGCAACCCCGTGCCCAAGCACGTCACTTGTGGTAACATTGGATAGAAAGGATCGAGAGGCGTGGGGGAGAGGCTGGTCTGAAAGCGAAGGGCACTCACTAATCAAAGCTGGGTCTCGTCTCGGGAAATTGACTGGTTTTACCTAGGAGATAACCTACACCCATGGTTCCATGGCTTCCACTTTGACTGTCACGTATCATCAACACTATTTTCCCCTTGCATTTTACTAGCAAGAAAATCAATGTAAAAAATGAGTCTAAACTAGTTGAGCTCGTCAGAACAAGCCCATATTGTGTAAACTTTGACCCGCATCGAGAGATATGAATACATACGCTGTCTCATATTTTATAACAATTTGCCTGCCTATTTGGGCCTTGATGGTGTCGAATCAGAAGAATATGACTGGTAAATCGAACCATAAAGATATCCCCAAAGGAAATATTACAACGCCAAGCCAACAGCCCGGTCTTGCTAGCTCATGACGTCTTTTGCTAGGGCCCGCGATTCAGAACCAGGCACCGACATTCTTCGAGCAGCGAGTGGATAGAGGCAAGTCGCAGCCCTGATTTGAGAGGTCGCAATGCTTGTCGAGGACGAGTATGCCGTGGGGAACCAGGGGATGAGCAGTGGTTTCCATACTGTTGTAGGGCTCGGTGACTCCGGACTGTCGGCGCTGTTACGACTCTATAATCTTTGTGGTCGAGGGTCCGAAGTAGTCTCAGCATGTAGTGTTATTATGGTTCTTGTCGCGACGGGGAGTTACAGATACCTGGTCTTGGTCAAGGCGCCTGGACTGGAGAAGCTATGGATGGAGTCATATGATATGGTCAACTCCCCGAATTATCGAGCTGTTTGAATTCATCAGATGGGCCTTCTTGGTCTTGGCCCAACGCCACAGTTGCTCCGGCAAGTGGATATCAATATCAATCACCACATGATGCGGCTGTCGGCGAACACGCAATATTCATGGTAGATGATAATACATGAGCAGCTATTTTCGATGGAAGCCCCTTACTATGGATGTAAAGCTACTTGATTTCGACGTTTTATTGCTACAAAGTAGTAGTCTTGGCACCGAAACTGAGTGTCCCTGTCTCCAGCAAGTTTGAAGATCGTGGGTGCTCCTAGGGTTATCTGGACTTTTGTACGACGTAGTCTTTAAACGAGACTTTCCGTCAAGCTCAGAGAAACTTGACACACACGAGGGAAGTAAGTCGTCATAAATTTTAGTAGTACTGACATAACTTATAGCCGGGCTTGGTCACAATAACCATATAGATCCATGCATCAAGCAGTCTTGGGAGTACTTTCAGGCTTTAGACCATAGACCATAGACCATGCGATTTTCTCGATGTTAGTTGCCATGGACTCTCGACAAACTTAGCATCAAACTCACACCTTGAAATGAGGCAGTGCTCTTGGCTCCTTGAGTGCCTTTCGCATCTGGCTGACCAAAATCGTAACCTCCTCTTCCGACCAACCTAGGATCTCTCCGATTGGGAAGATGGCAAAAGCATCGATGGAGTGGTCAATAAAAGCCCCATTGTAGAGACCAATCTGCTTCAGCTTCTTGTCTTGAGGCCAACCTCCAACTGGGAGCTTCCACGATTTGGAAAATAGATATGTAAATCCTGCTTCTCGCATATACTCCTCCAGATGGCCATCTCGCGCAATCTCCCAAGTTCGACCAGTTTGATGACCGCATTCAAAGAATATTTTGCACCATTTCTTGAAAATGTGGCCTTCGTCCTTCTCGATCTTGGGGTTCTCGCTGTGAGTTTCAATGTCGATCTCAAGACTCTCGACCCAACCCCCTGGTCGTACGTGGGTAAACGCTTGACGGTATAGTTTCTTCCAGTCGTCGATCGCACCGTAAAGATACCGGATATGGATGAAGTCAAACTCATCGGGCTTGAATGTACAGTCGAGTTGGGCATCATCGATTTGAAAGCTGCAGTTTGGGGGCATGAATGCAGGCTGGACGGCTGAAATGTCTGTTCCAACTACTTCAGCAGTCGGGTACTCATCGGCCGTGTCACTGGATTTGATAGAGATCCAATTTCAATAGCCGAAGGGGGTTTTACATGGCCCATATTCCAGTCCCGGTACCAATGTCGAGGATTTTCTGAGTGGAATTAGCCTCGTTGCATCTAGTCTCCCTATGTTCATACCTGAGGATTCTTGTCAATGGGGGCTAGGTGGAGCTTATCGTCGAATAGCAGCAGTGTATAGTGATGTCTTCAAGATGAAGGTTATTGCATGCTCCAACTCTTCAGCGAGCGAGGTGCCTTACAGTATATCCTGGCCCTCTTGACAATCATCATCAGTAGGCGCCCTGGATATGATCAGATCACTTGCTTGACAGTTTTGTTAAAGAATAAGCTCAACGTACCAGTATTCTGTTGTTTTCGACCGTTGGAAAGGCCGGCCGTTGATGTGTCTGTATTCGAGGATGCTCGATGTGAGGGACGCTGTCGAATCTCGAAGGCTGTCGGTGATACAGCGAGAATTGCCGCCATTGTATGGCATATACAACACAAGTAAACAGCTTACCTCCCAGTGCTGATAGTCGGATTGTCATCATCCATGCTACCAACAACTTGAGGATCCTATCGAGTCAACGATATGCCCGACGGTTTGCAACGATCTTGTAATTGAAAGGATCAACATGCGAACCTGTCCCTTCTGGCATTGCCGTCACAGGAGCAGTGATGCAGTTATATGGTCCACCAACACACATTTGTCCAAAAGTCCGTTACCTGAGACTTCGTCATGAGGTGACTGCATGATAGATGAGGGGTTTGTGCTCGCTTGTAATACATTTTCGAAAACATTATGGCCTGTTGTATGGTATCATGATAGCATCAACATGGATCACGGAGACTAAGCACAGAGTATACAGTGAAGGATGAACCTAAAGTTTTACCCCAGAACTACCAATGTATATTTGTTTTTCTGTGTAGCATTGTTAAGTCAACGCTGGCTCTAATGAAAATCTCAATTTGTGCTCTAAAAACTCCTGCAATGGTATCTCCTCCAAAGCATCAACAACGCTCGAGCCCAGACGCTGCATCACGATCCCCTCCCTCAAAAACACCATTTTCTCCCTTTTCGTCTTTCTAATTCTCTAGAGCTCTTGTGCCCGGCTCGATTCGCCAGCAATGCTTTCTTCGTACTCTGTCAAACGCAATGCCTCTTCCACGTCATTTACAAAGTGTCTTTCGCCAGCCATTTCCACAATGCCACTGCTTGACATCAATCGCCATACAGGGTGATCCTTGCGAGCTGGGCATCGAGAAAAGTACACCCGCACTCCTCGATCGTGGTAGTTGCGTACGATCTCAGTCAGAACCTGCGTACCAGATCCATCCATGGAGGTTACACCGTGGATATCAAAGATGACGTTTCTGTTCATGTCGGTACTGCGAAGGCGAGGCAGAGCAGGGTGTGCTTTCGATGTGCCATAGAGCTCCAGCCGACGAAGTCGGGACTTGAGCTCTCCTGTATTGGCGAAAGTCAAAGGCTCTGGGATCTTGACGATAAGACAACCTTCAACGAATTCAAGACTCGCCTTGTCACCTTCAGCATTCTCAAATCGATTTGTCCCCGGAATTCGACCCAGGATCTGGATGCGTGGTCGCGTACTATGCTTGATAACCATGAGCATCGACAATCCTACACCGAATGCCATGCCAAGTGTGAGAGAGTAGAACATGGTTGCAAGGAAGATAACAGCCATAAGACCTAGCTCAGTCCAGCCACGGATCTTCAAGAAGAAGCCAATGTCATGGGGCGCCTCTTCTATCAACGAGTAGGCGACGACAGAGATCATTGCCGATAGGACAGGTTTCTAAGTGATGTTAGCTCATGTGTCACACATAGGTCTCATAGGGTACTCACTGGCAGGTAATAAAAGTAGGGGAGAAGGAAGAAGATGGATAGCAGAGAGATGATGCTCAGAAACATGGAACTGGCAGGACTCTTGCCTCCGGTGCTCTTATTCACCTTGCTTCGTCCATATCCGCCAAAAGCTGGGAGACTCATGAAGCATCCACCAACCATATTGGCGATACCCAGCGCAATCATTTCTCTGTTGGCACTCAGCTGGATGCCCTGGATAGTCTCACTTGAGCCCAGACTCTTTGCAGCTACTGAGGATTCGAAAAATCCAAGAAGTGCAATGAGGAACGATGTGGCCATGGCACTTCGAATATGCGGCATATGCTCGAGCTTGAAGGGCCATTGGAAGGCAAGAAGCTGGCCGTTGGCGGCCTTGACTGTGCCCAGAATCTCAACTCCCTGGTTCTCCCAATCGAGGCGCCAGCAAAGAATTGCAGATACAACAACGACCACGAAACGATCCGGGACATAGGCAACGCCAGGATACCGAGGCTGAAGGCGATTCTTAAGTTCACTAAAAGCACAGTCAGAATCGCATCAGAGAGGAAGCCACAAAGCGCCACTTACCGGCAGATCATGATGACCAGGAAGCTAATTCCGGCGATGGCAAATGTCAAACCATGCGCTTCGTGAATGTTGTTAATCATAAACCTGATCTTCTCAACGGGACTGCCGTGGCTGACACCAGCATCGTCAGCCAGTTCAGCGAGTCCCAACTCAGGAATCAACTGGTCAACGGCAATGACAAAACCGATCGCGCTGATGAACCCGCGGAGAAAAGGCCTGCTGAGAACGCTGTCCATGAAACCCAATCGCGCAAGGCCAGCGATGAGTACCATAGCACCCGCCATGCCAGCGACAATTCCACAGATTTGCGCATGCAACAAATCATTGTCTTCGTCTTCTCCAGAACCAACATTCTGCTTTACAACAGTTCCCACAAGAAGGGAGCCGGCAGCTTCAGGACCAACTACCATCTGTGGACAGGACCCCAGAAGGGCGTAGATGAAGGGGTTGAAGATGAAAGCGTAGAGACCGTGAATCGGAGGGACGTGGGCGAGATTCGCAGCGAGGGAGAGGGCCATCGGTAAGTAGAAGGAAGCCATGGTAATGGCCGCAACAAGATCGCCACGCAGATATGAAACCTTGTACTGGCGCATCCAATTCAAGCAGGGGACGTAGTACGCAAGATACCTGATAGAAGTTAGTACATCGTTTAACGGCCTTAGGGACTGCAGTAGTTACATGAATGCTGTATCCTCGAAACCAGCTTGTTCAGCCAGCATACTGCTATGGCCCATGGTCTTTGTTCGCATTCTCTTCTTCAGCCACTTCTTCCAGTCTTCATGGCCCACGATTGTCGTGATAGCATTGTCTAGAACAGGAATGTGTGTGCCTGAGCCTGCAGTCTCGCTACCATCCTCATCGGTGCTCCTCATAGCCAAGGTCGGACTCATGGGTCGCGGACTGAAAGTGCCATGGCTGCAGACACCAGGATGTGCAGGGTGAACACTTCCTCGGCGTGTGTTTGAACGCTGGTTGTTCCCGTCGATTAGGGGCGTTGTTTCGTTTGCGAAGATCTCGTTTATTGTAGCTCCGGGAGGATGTCCTGGCGAATCTGGAGGCGATGCGACCGGGATGCTCGTGGGAGTCGTAGAACCTTCTGCGGCCGGGCTTTCGCTCTCGATTCGATCATGAGCGCTCAGAGCTTGACGGAGAGCACTGGGCTGAGTAGGACGGTGGTCGGTCCCGGAGTTGGTACGACTGTGGGAAGGTCGTTTGGCCATGATTGTGGAGTTCGATCGAGTCGCAGTCTGAGTTTAATGGAGTTTGGTTGAATTGGGAATTGAAGTCTAGGGAACTGCATATATCCAGCGAAGTATTCAATAAGTTATGCCCGAGCTTGGCTCGAGAGAAATTCCTGTTTCTGGCACAGAGCCAAGTCGACAAAGGCCAACAGATGAGAGTCGACTAACTAGGTAGAAAAGCGACGGAGAGGACGCGACTGACGATGAAGACCGATGCATGGAATCTATATAGTCAACGATCATGCAAAATCAATTTGCGGTGAAAGACAAGAAAAATTGAGGAACAAAAGAGAAAAGATCAAAAGTTCATGGCTCGCTAAGGTAGGACTAAAAGATGAGGAGCACGAGTCCAAGGGTTCCATTCCCGTGTAAGGTATCAGCGAGGGCAGGTCCCTTGACTCTATGTGTGCAATCATCAGCATTTTCCTTAGGTTCCTATGGACCCCAGTCGCCATCAATCTCAGATCTAGCCTAGCTTCTCCGCCAATCAGACGCAACCGTTGGCAAATGCCACCCACGCAAGCCCAACTTCTGGCTGCGTTTTGAGGCTGTTCGGTGACATCAGAGCGCTAGCCCCAGGTGACTTCTAGCGGGGTTTCCCACCGCCCTCTCGGGGAATGTGAGCGAATGGCTGATCTCGTGTTTTTCAGCGATCCCTGCTGCTTTAACGTTTATGGTGTAGAAGCTGATGCCGGGAACCCGACTTCGGCCGTAAAGTAATTCTTGGAGAATAATATCCACAAAGAACAAGTTAGGTAGCCAATACACTGTGCGTAGATGTTTGGAGCTTCACTTCTGGGTTATCATTACTAAGATTTACAACAAAACGGTCACAAGCAGCAAAACCACAGGGTACAAGATTATCACCACCAAAGTTCATGATATTACGCTATCAATTCCCTTGGCTGATACACTTTGATGAGACAACTGCCCGTTCCGGAATCGTTTTACTAGTTAACTTGACTCCGAAATCTAATTAAAGACAAGATTTTATGCTTTCCAATTTGCTAATATCGCTCGAAATCATAAATACATCCCCAACTGACTCGCTTATATCGAGATCTGGTGGTGTTACATAATTAGAATATCTCAGACGTGCACTGTCTGTTTTAGACCTGCTCGTTGACAAACAGACCAGCCATGCCCTGGCCTGTACCGATGCACATACTGGTCAACAGCATCTTCTTCTTTCGCCGCCTGCACTCGGAAAGGCCTGTAACAATCTGTCGAGCACCTGTAGCGCCCAGTGGGTGACCAAGAGCGATAGCTCCTCCGCGAGGGTTGAGCTTGTCTGATGTCAGACCAAGCTTGTCTTGACAGTAAACAGCCATGGAGGCAAAGGCTTCGTTGATCTCAACAATATCAATATCGTCGAGGGAGATGTTGTGCTGGGCAAGAAGCTTGGGAATGGCAATGCTAGGACCAATGCCCATGATGCGAGGCGCGAGGCCAGCGACAGTGGAACCAACGTACTTGGCCATGATAGGCTGGCCCAGCTTGATGGCTGTAGATCGCTTCATCAGCAACACGGCAGCAGCTATAAAAAAGTTAGTGGGAGGCTCCTCGAATCGAACAGAATAGACTTACCTCCGTCAGTAAGCTGGCTGGCATTGCCTCCAGTTGTAGCCCCACCCCATTGAGGGAAAGCAGATCGAATCTTGCCGAGGCTTTCAGCGGTAGTGCCTGGTCGGATACCCTCGTCCTGGGTGAGAGTGACCTCCTTCTCCTGACCATCGGGGCCTTTGACCTTGGTGGTGATGGGTACGATCTCATCGGCGAACAAACCAGCCTTTTGCGCCGCCTCGGCCTTTTGGAAACTCTCAGCCGCGTACTTGTCCATCACATCACGGGTAACGCCAAAGTCCTTGCTGACATTCTCGCTGGTCCAACCCATGGGCTGCATGCAATCCACGGACTCCTGGCTTTGTGATGTAACAGCCTCGTCGAAGGGCTTCTCGAGCGCGTCGCCACCGATGGTCATTTGTTCAGCACCCATAGCGATACCGATCTCGATGGAGCCATTGAGAATGGAGTGGGCAATATCGGCAGTGGCCTTCAGACCAGAAGAGCAGAATCGGTTGACGGAAGAAGCACCAGCGGTGTTGGGGAAACCAGCAGCGAGAGCAGAAGCGCGAACCTTGTAGGCAGCCTTGGCATCGGAGACCTATTGATCATCGATTAGGAGAGTTCGATTTGGCTCATGGGGTTGCGACATACGTTTCCAAGGCAGATATCCTCAACAAGGGCAGGGTCGAGGTTCGATCGTTCCCGAACCTCCTTGAGCAGAGCATACACCATGTATTCGAGAGAAGTATCCTTGAAACCGCCCTTCTTCGCCTTTGTGAGAGGGGTTCGGGCAGCGAGGGTGATGACAATGTCATCAGGGTTCTTCGCTTGACTATCATGGCACTGTTAGATTCGGTGACAATGATTCGTTCGGGCGATCGCGACTCACATGCTGTTTAGCGCCGACCCAGGGGCCAGGTGCTTGATGATGGAACCAATACGTTCAGCGGCCATTGTGTATATTCTGTGCTGTTAATCGACAAAACTTGCGTGTCAGGTTGGATGATAATCAAGTTGAGGCGACAGCGCAGTTGGCTCTAAAATAGGAGAAAAGGATGCCGAGGCGAAGTCCATCATGGGAGGGGTCTGGGGTAAACATCGACGGAAGCTGCAGCGGTACTTGCGACGGCGCATCCAAATGTGTGGGGTTAAGCCGAGGTAGCGCTTCGAGACTGACCACTTCCCGAGGTTTCGGGGTATTACATAAGGCAGATTGATGACATAATGTCAGCGACCTCGGCGAGAAGCCATGGCTTTAGAAAAGGCCATCGTCTTTAGCTATCTCGGCAAGGCAAATACCCTATGAAAAGTTCCCGAACTTTGATCATTGCCTGTTAGTCACGATATGAGTATTTAGTTGCCCATTGATCTGTGCATTGTACCCTCCATACACAATGTCGCTTTGACTGGATAGCATCTCTCCCCTGCCTTGAGAACTTGTGCAACCAAGCTCACCATAAAAAACGACTGGAATGCAAAGAAAAACTCAACATGCCGTTGGCTCAACGGATGATTCTCACTTTCCATGACACTTTTTCTCTAGTTCGTAACTTACGGTCTATTCCACTCTCTCCGTTATGTGTCATTCTCTGACATTCTTGAGGAAGACTGAGCACGCGCCAAAACAGTGAAGAGCGAGCGCCCATGATGTGAAGCATGGGGTTGGCATCCCAACGCCAGCCCATTCTTAGATGACAATGGGTCCGCCGACCTGGTCCAGTCTTCATTATATCGATTTCGACGGGTACTCAACCTACGAGAGCATGGCGTAGTGTCGCGCTTGTTCCTGGATCATCATGATGATCCAATAAGAGCACTGGATTCTATAGAGCGTGTCTCGGAAGTCCCTAGTTTCTGGATGTCTGGACCCTGGCTCGACAGACTATCTTCCCGATGCGGCCATGTAAACCAACCAATAGATCGGATAGCTTCATACTATATCCATTCTCGGCGACTTTCCAGAAGCCACCGCTTACAATATGTCCAGGCTACATGATAGACGAAGAAAGGTTATGGAATGATGCTTGTTGAATGTTTCCTCATAAGTCGAGGCCGCGCCTATTTTTGCTCTCTTCCTCATGGCTGCGATCTCCATTGTCAATGGCTGACTCGTCACTCCTTCTTATTGGCAATCTTTCTGATAATCTGCTGAAGCTGAACTTTCATACTTTCTTTTCATACTTAGCTGTACCTATTTGTACTTTAACTTGACCGCCACTGGGGCAGAATATCAGGCAACGTCAGTGCACCCCTAAAAGCTGAGAAGAACAGTCCCGACTCTCCATTCGAGACGCCCGACCTTTGAAACCTGGCTTGTTGCCTCTCCTTTCTTGAATCACCCACAGCTATTACTCAAAACAGACTTCACGATCAAACAAGAGCATGGCTCTGTCAAAGCATCTCCTGGCTCTCATGCTAGCCGGTCTCTCGTACGCCGCCCGCGATCATAAGAGGGGGCTTTGCTTCGTTCCCAATACCGAGAAACCTCAGGACGACAAAATCTGGGTCCAGAACGGCAGCGATATCACCTGGTACTACAACTATGGAGACAAGCCATCTGCTGTATATAAGGATGTTCCCCAAGAACAATTCGAGTTCGTGCCAATGATGTGGGGTGTAGGATCCGACTCAAGCGATACGACGTTCCTTCAAAATGTCAAGAGCCTCATGGAAGATGGAGTCAACATCACACATGTCCTGGGATTCAATGAACCCGATGCTGGTAACGATGTGGGCGGAAGCAATCTCGACCCCAAGGTCGCTGCCGAGGCTTGGGTTGCGAACTTTGAACCACTGGGTGAGATGGGTGTAAAGTTGGGTCTCCCTGCTTGCACTGGCGGATGGGGTAGTATGCCATGGCTAAAACAGTTCTTGGGAAATTGCTCTGCAATCAAGAGTCAAGGTGGGCCTAGGAGAAACTGCACATGGGACTATCTTCCTGTGCATTGGTACGATAACTTCGAGGGTCTTGCATCTCACATCGGTGAACGCCTTGCCGAGTATGTGTCACCTCTCCGTTGCCCATACCCATGCTAACAGATTATCAACAGATGGCCAAACTCTACTATATGGGTTACAGAATATGCCTACGCGCACCAAGACCCTCAACCGACAGAACAATTCTTCAAACAGACTCTTAAGTGGTTCGACGAGTCAGACTTCATCGGGAGATACACCTACTTCGGCGCATTTCGCTCAGATGTTTCCAATGTTGGCCCTAACGCGGCCTTCCTGTCAAATAGTGGTGGTCTGACGACCATCGGTGCTCAATACTTGGGACTTAACACGACTGGTGAGAACAATGCTTCGCATTCGAAAGTGAGTTTACCCAGCGTGGGCCTGTTGGCGGTGGTACTAGCTGTTGTGGTTAAGACAATTATGTAGAGGATAAATTAATGAATAAAAGACGTTTAAATATTTCCAAAACATCACCCAGGACTAAAAGACTGTTTAGTGACAATGTAATGCATTTGCACCAGCGTTCAGTGGCTGGGCAGCGGGATATCTATACCCTCTATCAGGGCGGCATAATGCAACTAAAAGCAGAAGTGATATCAATATTAAGATTCGTCATGATCCTTCCCATCCGTCCAAAATATTTTTCAGTTCATGAGACCAAATATTCTCCCCAGTGTCATTACTTTTCCAAAACTTCCCTCGCCCATTTTAAATATTCTTATCATCAGAGATGCAAATCGTAAGATTAGGCCTCGGTGGCTGCAAGGCCTTGAGGCACAATGTGTCGATCGGTAGGTCCACGAGAGGTGCTTCGCTTTCCGAGAGACTCGCCAGTGTCCTTTCGAGAGAAAGATGCCCAGGTCTTGAAGCTGGACAGAGACATGGTTCGGGCAAGGCGACCACCGTCTTCACCACCCTGGCCCCAGACACCACGGCGGACAGGGGCGTCCTCAAGGAGGTGGAAGTGTCGCTTGGTCATCTTCCAGAGCTCAATGCCAGCGACGAAGACAACAGTGAAGCCAACTGCCAGAGCCCACTCCCAAGTGATGCCAGTATGCTTGAAGAACTTGTGGTTGAGGACGGGAATGTAGACGACGGGGAAGACAGAGAGACCACCAATGATGACGGACCAGAACAGGAAGCGGTTGGAGTAGATGTCCTTGAACACGGGGAACTTGCTGTCGTCGTCTGGGTTGAGGCGGAAGACGGAGCGCCGCAGACTCTTGAACTCCCAAGCAGAGATGAGGATAAGCCATGTCAGTTCAGCGAAGGTGGCAGCGCGAGCCTTGAACACGGGGATACACTCCTCGGAGTATCGCTGGTTGCACTCGAAGCCGAGGTTACCGCCATTGGCACCATAGACAATGATGACAAAAGTGCACATTGTGCAAGCACCCATGATAATACCGTAGACGATCATGTCAATGATGATCTGGTTGGTAAAGACACCGCGCTTCTTGTCCTGAGGAGGCTTGCGCATGATGTCCTGAGCACCCTGCTCGCGACCAAGTCCAAAGGCAGGGAACGACGAGGTGGCCATGTTGATCCAGATAATTTGAAGAGGCGAGACGGGGAACACGGAGAAGCCACTGTCATCGACGAAAGCAAGACCGCAAACCAGGAGGATAACCTCACCCACGTTGGAAGTCAGGAGATGGAGGACGAACTTCTGGATGTTGTCGAACATGCGACGACCTTCACGGATAGCGGCGACGATAGAGTTGAACTTATCATCAGTAAGTACAATCTTGGAAGCAGACTTGGCCACGTCAGAACCGGAACCCATGGCAATACCGACGTCGGCACGAGACAGAGAAGGGGCATCGTTGACACCATCACCAGTCATAGCCATGAAGGCACCACGACGACGGAGAGCGTCAATCATGCGGGTCTTGGTGTCAGGAGCGCAACGGGCAATAACCAGCGGAAGTTCCTCGAGAGCATCGATCTCTTCATCGGTCATCCTATCAAAATCGGTCGCCTTCTGAACAATGGACTTGGCGACGTGATCAGGCAGAATACTGAGGTTCTTGGGGATGATACCGACTTCCTTAGCAATGGCCTTAGCGGTCTCGGGGTGATCACCAGTAAGCATATGAACTCGGATACCAGCGTTAGAGCACTCGGCGATAGAGGGTTTGGTTTCACGGCGAGGAGGATCGTAGATACCAGCAAGACCAAGGAGGATAAGACCCTGTTCGACCTCAGTTCGAAGCTTCTCGTCCTCGGCGGGAGAAGAAGCCTGCTTGGCAGTGAAACGTCCGTCCCAAGGACGGTAGGCGATAGCCAGGACACGCTGACCCTGAGAAGCGAGACTGTTCATCTGCTCAAGAACACTCTCCTTGAGCTCATCGGTCATGGGCTGCTGCTCAGGTCCAGTGCCAGCGTAGTCGCAGAGATCCAAAATACGCTCGACAGCACCCTTGGTGAAGACCATTGAGTTGGCAGTGTCGATGATGGAACCCTTGGCACCTTCGGGGGCATCGTATATGACGGACATTCGCTTGATAGAGCTATCGAAGGGGAATTCGGCAATTTGCTTCCATCCCTCACCCTCCAGGGTCTTCTTTCCAGAGTTGAAGCGGTGGGTGAAGACCTGGAGCGCAATTTCGGTGGGCTCCCCGGTAACCTGCCACTTCTCCTCTTCATCATCGTACCGGACGGTAGCCAAGTTGCAAAGGGCGGAAGAAAGCAAGAACGCTTGAAGTTCATCAGTCATCTCGCACTCAACCTCAGGCTCACGCTTCTTGGGTTGAGCATTATTCTGGTTGAGCTTCTCATCGGGAACATCAAACTTGAGAACAGCAGCACTGCGCTCGCGATCGTAGTCGCGAAGCGCCTCCTTCTCTTCGGGCTCATCGCTCTGCTTGGAATATGTAACTCGGCCCTTGGTTGGATCGTTGGGGCTCTGAGAGTCGCGAACAGTGTAGATGTGGGAAGAGGGGATCCAAGCCTTGCGAACAATCATGGCTCCTTCGGTGAGAGTACCAGTTTTGTCGGAGCAAATATTGGTAACACCTCCAAGAGCCTCGAGGGCGGAGAGATCACGGACGACGACATTGGCCTTGCGCATGACAGTAACAGCAACGACCATGGTGATAGTCAGGACAGCCACCAGGGACTCGGGGATAATGGCGATACCAAGAGAAGTGGCATAGATAATAACCTCATTCTTCATGTCGAACTTGTTGACAGCAAACACGACGATAGCGAGAATGATAGCACAACCGAATAGGACATAAGCAAGAGCGGAAAGCTTTCGCTGCAGAGGGGTTCCCTCAGTGAGACCCAGGAACTTGCCGATAACATCCCAAGTTCGCTTGGAAGCACCAACAAAGGGCTGTCGCTTTCCATACTTCTTGTAGTTCATAGATCGACCAGCCTTGCGGGTCTTCTTGGAAGTAGAGGCAGCAATTTTGCCGACCTCAGTAGACATACCAGTAGCAGTGACGATACCACGACCACGGCCCTTTCGGACGACGGTGGTAGCATAAGCCATGTTGACACGGTCACCAATACCGATTTCATCCTCGGACTCGACAGGCTTCTCGGTTCCGGGAGCGGTGATATTGTTATCGGTAATCTTCTCGACGGGGATTGATTCGCCAGTGAGTTGACCTTCCTCGCAAGCAAGGTTCATGGCTTCAAAGAGGCGGAGATCGGCGGGGACGGTGTCGCCCATCTTGAGGAGGACGATGTCACCGGGAACGACTTCGGGGCTGGACAATTGATTAGTTTTGAGTCGAGTTTTGGTTCTGCGTAGGAAACACTTACTTGGAAATGACTTGAGTCTTTCCATCGCGAAGAACCATGGCACTGGGAGAGGAGAGAGCTCGGAGAGCATCCATGCGCTTCTCAGCGCGATACTCTTGCCAGAAACCGATGGTGACATTGAGGACGATAACAAAGACAAGCACGCCACCTTCGATATAATCTTTGATACCAAAACTAAGAGCCATGGCGAATGCAAGAACCTGTGGCGGGTTAGTTTGGCAAATTGGGTTTGGAGGGGAATGCCACTTACAATGATCATGGCATTGAGTAGCTGCTTGGTCAAAATACTGTACCATGGCACAGTACCGCCCACATCGAGCTCATTCTTGGGATATTTCTGCTGAGCTTCAGCTACTTGTTGGCTGGTAAGGCCCTTGTCGATGCTCGTCTCAAGAGCTTGTGCCGTCTCCTCAATTGTGAGGAGGAACGGGTGCTTGGGGTACTCGGCCGCCATGGTCGATGGATTGAAGATTGGCGACCAGGATTTGTAGGAAATGGCGCGAGAAGAGAGCTTAAACTGTTGTCTGTGTGCTCTATGCTCTGGGTATAAGTGACGGTGGTTGTGAGATGTATCTTGATGGGTGTGTTGGCGCTATATACAAGAGTCGATTGACTACTTGAGCTTCATTGACGAATAAAAGAGTGATAATAATGAAGGAACTAGCTTCAAGGCATGAATGAGTAAATGTTATCTATCCGATTAGAGAACAATCGACGAACGTGATTGATAACTTTGGAGTTTATGGGAAATAGACTTGGCGGGGTGCGGGGGACGAGGTCATATATAGTTGAGGGAGGGAGAAATCTCAAGAAACAACAGTACCGTCATAATTAGAAAAGAGCCCCATGAGAGCACCGTAATTGCTCATGTTATCGCGGACCTGAGTCGTTGCCAGGCTCGGGATTTCTTGGCGTTGGTCCCCATCCCGAACCCGAACCTGAGCAGCGGTTTAGATCCGCCACCGGACTTGGAGAGCTCACTATTTTCCCCACACACTCTCCCCATGACCAACCCCTGTAGACAGGTGTTGAGCCTCTCCTCAGCCTACAAATGCAAAATGCAGTGCTACTTGCTTAGTGAATTTAGCCGACCTTGGCTGTGGTGTGTTGCTATAAATCAGTTGCTGTATCGTCGACGGCCGTCCCCGGAACGGAGGGGAAACGAAACAGACGGACGGCTCCGTGACGTCAATTCCGGTGATGGACCGTATTTCACGCTCCAAGTGCCGTGATTCCATCGGTAGAGGTTGTTCTATACTCTGTCCTCAGTCTATCCATGCAACAGTGTAAGCCTGGATGCAGCACCAATGCTTGGAATCCAAGTATGTCACCAGTCTTCTCAATCTCTCGGTGCTTTTCTTCCAGTTTCTACCATTTCCAGACCCCAGTCGCGTTACCATCCTAAAACCCCAAATAAAAAAAACAGGCCGGTAAAATGGTAAAGTAAGGTAGCGTAGCGTACCGTATCGTGGTGAGACTGTTTGGTGGTGTGTGTAGTGGGGATCCTGGCGTCTTGGCAGCTTGGCGTATGGCGAAAACGTGCAATGGATGGACTTGGACTGCGCGACAAGAGAAATCTTGCTGCTCTTGTTGCGGTAGGTATAGTTGAGAGGTGAGGTCATTGGTGTGCATTGCAGACTTGGATTGTCGCATGGTCGCGGCGGTCATGGATCCTCCTCTCGCTCGCTTCTCACGAGGTCAGCGTGTCTGTCAAGTTTACTGCACTTCTTCAACATTCCCCTACTTGGTCTTTTGATCATCATGGACCGGTTGTTTCAACGGCATCTAAACCGTTGACACATGGCCTCGATTGCAATGCGAGCATGGTCATAGCTCTCTCTTAGAGCCATGGCAGCATACCGAGCATGACCAATGCAACACTGTTATTAACGAGATGCCCATCTCTTGTCTCAAACTCCAACCGTGCCCACTGGACCATGGGTGCTATGCTTTGCAGCTCTCTTACTGGTACTCGTTCTGAAAGCTCATTCGGCATTCCACCACCGTCCAAGAGCATCAACCGGTACACGACCATGCCATGCCATCTTTAGCCAAGACGAAAGAGCCAAGGCAGAAATCACAAGCTAGTGATTGCTCAACAAACCGCCATCTCGCCGAAGGCAAGAATGTCTGTATCAAGGTTCAGCTGGTTCGTCACATCTTGGCGCCTAGGATTAGCGGTCGTCGCGATAACCTCAAAGGGTCAACTCCATCTTGGCGGCTCTTGGCGCTTGACCAATGACGCGTATCCAATCAATCCTCGGACCTTCAAGTCAAGATACGCCGAATTATCGAGCCCTGCGCCCCCACATCTCTTCTGACGATCCAGCAAAGCGATGTTCTGATCGCTTCTGTCTAGGTATATCTGCATCTTCCGTGGGGGAACAGACAGAGGCTAGAGAGGGTAACAAGACAAGAAAGAAAAACACAGCATCAAATGTGAGAAGGTCCTTGGCAGAGACACTCGTTTCTGGAACAAGTGAAGAGGCTGGCTTGGCTGTAGACTTTGGACTCTGTCTATTGGCCTGATGAATCGCCACACCCTGTCGGCTCCTCACTCTAGGACCAACTAACCTTGCGCTTATGTTACTTAAGGTTCTGGGCACTTGCGCTAAGCTTATCGGCTACTCAAAATCAATCATATCACCTGATCCACACTCTCTGGTCTTCTTGTCTTGGCAGGCCGTGTGTTCAGTTTATGTTACGTCGAGAAACCGAAAGAATGCTTGTCAAAAGTCGCCTATTTTTTTTCTTTCTTCTCTTACATCGGGCTTATTTGTATTATGGTTAGTGGTGAGACACGCCGCACTGATAAAGCAGAGTTTGCACCCTCGATCGTTGCCGCCATCATTTCTTTGTGAGTTCTTTCTTTACAGTCTTTCTTCCAAAAGCCTCTTAGTTGACTTCCCGACAGGCTCATATCTCCTATTAACTATTAAAAAAGTTCCTCATTTCTTCACGTTTAATGCCCAATGTACAGCACCTTTTATACTTTCTCGGCCTCTCCGGAGCCCCAGTTTCCTCCGCCTCAGCCTGCGCCTCCGTATCCACCTCCGCTCCCTCGATGCCAAGACAAAAGTCGTACGAGTCACGTGCTCCGCCGCGGCACTCCACCTTCCGCTCCGTTGAGGCTTGGCACAGCCGAAGTGGCGGCTTCAGGCCTCAGCACTCGGCATGCGCGGTCCAAACGCCGAGCGACCAACGAGAGGCATCTTGATGGCCGGCCTGTCCTGCACGTCTCCGATTGTGTGACTTCTCGGTGAGCATAAGCAGAAAACTCGACCATTGAGCATTCTTTGAAGCATTGCGTGAGATGCGGCCGTGCTGAACGGGACCAGTTCAACGCAAACATCGATACTGAAGCGTAATTTCTGAGCGTTAATTGTTAAGACTCAGTCAGGCCGCCTTGGCTTGGAGTATTGATGACAAAAATTTCCACTAAATAAGTTATGGTTTCTTTTTGAGCTACAGACACAACAAGTGATACCAAGGATACAGCAAGACAGGGTATCGAGCTTGTGCCTATCAAAAACCCCGGTTGGCTCACCAGAGCAAGGGATTCACTGCTGAAGTGTCTGATATCTTGCAACTAATTTTCTCACTAGTGGAAAGAAACAATATGAGACTGGTAGGGATCCATTGGTTTGTTGAGGAACTCACTTTGCTTTTGCGCATGGCTTGCACATTGTAACCCCAGACCCCGCGTTCCCCCCCATTCTTGATGTTTTTGTACTCGGTGCATGAGGTATGGGAAACAACGGCTGCTCATCACTTTGTGCAGTAGTTTGTGAGACACTGGCCAGAACTAAACGATGCAGGCCTTCGTATCCTGTGTCCGAGCGAGTTGCATTTACAACGGCGGCTAAGGCGACTCTATTCCGCGACCGCTTAAGATCGACAGCTAGTAATAATAGTCTTGTTTCTTTTCTCAACGGTCAGATTCCGTGAAAATCCTGGGCATGATATTTATAACCGATAAGATCTCGGAACGATATCCACTCAAATTGTCTGCCAAGATATAATGCCGTTTGGCCAACTTCCGCTTCGTGAACTCGCGGATTGTAGCTCAAACCGGCCAGTGACTTGGCCTGCAGCTTGCCAAGCACCCAAGGAGGCATTGATGCACAGTGACAAACTGGCCGTATTTTAAGGCTATCACTCCCTATTACGCCCGAGGTGTCACAGCATTAGACGCAGCCAAGGACTTTGGTGGGGCCGTACCGTATCTGATGCTAAGCCTTTAGAAACGTGGAATTTGGCAGATTGGCACTGAACCAAGAGATAGATTCGAGACCGTTGAAGCTTAATGATGATAAGGAAAATCAGATCGGATTCGCCACGCAATGCTTCAAGCTGTCTGTCACATGCGAGGCTAGCAACGTGGAATTGAGGCTTAGAAGTCACTTCACTTTCCCACTGATTTCAGGTTAACATGTTTTAGTACTTTAAATTGCTGTACCCTTCGATAAATATTGTTATTTCACAGGGCTACCGCTAGTACCTTGTCATTGTCCCCGACACAACCTCAAGCAGGTGGAGTCACTGCTAGCCAAGACAGTTACCAAGGCTCTATCAATGGATGTTGTAGCTATCCCAGCCAGCCAAGAAACAAGCTTCCGACTAATAAAGACGGATGTCGTTCTAATAAGAAACTCTTGGCGGTTGGGTGCCGTCACTTGGCCGCATCTATCAACAGCCTACCCCAGATCAACAGTGCACAAGCTCCGCCAAGTTCACCCAGCCGCCTCTGATTACATGCATCTTGTATTTATTCATGATCTAGTGTCTAGGCGGAATGGATCTCTTAGTTATTATCATGCATTTTCGTTTAGCAATACGACTTGGCTTGGCTTGAATGGCGGAAGCTCAGTTGCCAAGCTTTCCGCCAAAACCACGTTGCTGTCGTAGCGCTTATTGAGTATATGTACTGGAGACTGAATGAACTATGGAGTTAAACTTAAGGTTTAATTCTTTACTGAAAATACTTGAGTATTGAGCTGTGAATTATGAGCCATGATCTTTCTGGCGAGCCGAGTCATTGCAGGTCAAATTTATGTATTGGAGCCTATCATATATTGATTTTACAAGGGCTCAAGTCTGAGCACCGCAAATTGTACTTGATGCCTTGTGTTTTAACCTGAAGAGCAAAAATTATGAAGCAAATTTCTTTATATTTCGGGCGTGACCTTGTCACGATCCGTTTGCAGTCCTCTTCTGACTGGATCTGACATGGAGGTTGCTGACGAATCAATAATGCACTAAACACAAGTATCAGCTTATCTGCAACCACCGCATGCACGTATTTTCTCACATTAATGAAATGTACATATAAAGTACGAATCGACTACCCCATCTCCCCTGGACCTCAGAATGCCTGCCTCGGCTCGTGTAGGGTCGAAGCTTGAGTTTGTCAGCGTGAGCCACCCAGACGAGGTAAAAAGCCGGCACAACAAGCGCAAAATTCATCAGCATGTGATGAAAGATATAGGATTATCAAGAAGAAAGAATATGCGGAGTAGGAAGTTAAGGATCGAGCCGGATATTTCAAAGAATCTGGCACTTCACGAAACCCATGCGGCTTACATATTCTCCCAACCAGATAATCATAGGCACGATGTGATATTCCAGTCACCAGTGCATCTTCATGAGCCAGGCGCAGATCGAACACTCTACTCCAGGACTGACATTAGAGCTAAAATGATGGAGGCCTTTCGTAAGTAACATCTATCGTGAACTATAAAATCTCACAAAGGACAGTGCTTCGGCCAAATTCGTCCATATGCGACAAGGCCAGACAGATGTGCTTCGCTATCGGCCTTGTCGACCAAGCTACTCTAAGTCTTGCACTTGCGGAGACCGCCCTATATAGCAATGATTATACAGGTGACATGCATTCTGGACGAGAAGATTCAACTGCACTGAAGCACTACAACCTCAGTTTACGTTTCACCAGCCAAAAGATCCAAACTTCGAATAGCGTGCCTTCTGACGAGATTTTGGTCACTGTTATAGGTCTTGCCAACTACGATGTAATGTTTGAGATCATAGCTGAAAGCCACTGCTAACCACCTACAGATGAGCATAGGTAGAGTCGAACGATATAGCACCCACCTGGCTGGCCTAGAAACCTTGGTGCGCGGCCGCGGAGGAGTAGAAAGGCTTCGTTCATCATATTTGTTATTGTCTTTAATTTGGTAGGCAATAGTTAAGACCTGTCGCAGGTCGGAAACTAACCAAGTTGATATTCACAGGTCAGATGTTATTGGAAGCCTGTCCCTAGACCGTCCGCCGAGATTTGCAGCTCCTTCACACCTATGGACTCAGCATGAGCCGCCCACAGTCACCCATACTCTGGGAAAAACCCTGAACACTCTGAGGAACTTGTCACCTGTTCTTTCAGACTTATGTTCGGTTCTTCTATCACTCACAAGAGTTGCTAAGGCGTCTCTACACTGGGAAGAGTCGACGTTCCTTTACTGTGAAACCATCCTGCATAGTTCATACTTTCTCCTCTTAGTGCCAAGGCACATACCATCAGAGGGCCCAGAAGGGCATTCTTCTAGAATATCACTAATTCACCAAGCCGTTCGTTTGGCCGCTTTGAGGTTTCTCGTCACTGCTGCTGAGCACAGTCATCACACACTCGGCGCCATCCAGTATCGCAAGCCTCAACTTTCACACCTCCTGGCAGATTATGAGATATCGTGGGATGGATTGGAAGAACTTCGGGTCTGGGTACTGGTCATGGCGGCAGTGACCGAAGGGACTCATGACAGAAGCTGGATGACGGAGAGGATAGCTATCACGATTGAACGACTTGATCTGAACTGGACCGAACTAAAGGGAACGCTGAGGCAGCTTGCTTGGGTTGATTCCTTTGAAAGCCAGTTCAGTAAGCTGGAAGAGGCCATGAAGAGTCAGAAGGGGATAGCCAGGGTTGATTCAATACCGCGAAACTGATGAGAAATTGAATTCATGTGATTGGCCAGCTCGGATCAGATATCTCGGACTATGTGCCTCGGACTCTTGATCAACTAACCTGGCAGGCCCCCGATTACGGAAGATCAACCCGTTGTTCCCGTATTAGCATAATTCAATCCATTGAACTCGAGCATTGAATGGTCAGCTCGCTTTCAAACCATATCTAAGCCTCAACTAATGGAGTATATATCAAATAGAGTCGTGCCTCAAATATTTAGCCGAGTAACGTTCCCCAAGTCAATTCCTTCGATTTTGTGATACCTTCCTAATGATACCTGTGGCGATGCGAACTTTGGAAGGATTGGAAGGATTCTGACCGGTTTTAAGCCCCCTATAAGAACTGCGGTTCGAGTGCGAGGGGGGCGTTCCTTTGCGAAGGCACGGCTGTTTGCAATGTTTTGTCTCTCTATTTAAGTAATGAGATTTTCCAGGTCACTTTGAAAACGACACAAGTACTTCCCTTTGTTAGATTATGAGATGAAGGTCAATAGTTTTGTTAGCGCTCTGGCGTTGTTCGCTGCCGGAGCTTGTGCATACAAACAGCTCACTCCCCAACGTGTAGCAAATGATATCAAAGCAGAATAGTAATGAAGTACCCTCTGATCAGATACCTCTTGAGGATCAAAGACTAACTATCTGTAGTCTCAACCAGACGCTTCAAGCTTTATACAAAATCGCCCTCGACAACAGCAATAACCGGGCCTTTGGACTCCCAGGTTACAAGGCATCGCTTGATTTTGTTCTTGCTCGTTTAGGCGGCGGTAACCACTTCGATATCACTGTTCAGCCATTCAATCATCTCTTTTCCCAAACTCGAAAGATTGTCTTGATAGGTCCCGATGGAGAACATGTTGATGCCGTCTCACTGCAGTACAATCATGCAACTCCTCTGCCTGGCGGCGTAGCTGCTCCTTTGGCTCTCGTCCCCATAGACGATGTTCGTGGCTCGGGATGTTTCGAGGACCAGTGGAAGGGCATTGACGTCCAAGGAAAAATTGCCTTGATCAAACGTGGAAAATGTCAATTTGCAAACAAGCTCAAACTGGCCAAGGACAACGGTGCTTTAGCAGCCGTAGTATTCAATGATAATCCCAACCAAACAGCAGGATCTGGCTCCCTCGGAGCTGAGAACTTTGGTAAACTTGCACCAGTCGCTGTCGTCACGAACGACGATGGAAATTCTTGGGCCGAACGTCTTAGAGGAGGAGAGAACCTTGAGGTCAATCTGACCATCGACGTCTTGACTGAAAATCGCGAGACTTGGCAGATCATTGCTGATACCAAGGCTGGTGATTCTAACAGTGTTGTGATGCTGGGTGCTCATCTTGACTCTATTCAAGAAGGCCCTGGAGTTAATGATAATGGAAGTGGCGTCGCCGCCTTACTCAGTATCGCCGAGTCGGTCAAGAGATATAAAAACTTCAAAAACAAGCTTCGATTTGCCTTCTGGGGCGCTGAAGAGAGCGGAATGATTGGATCGACTTACTACGTTTCCAATCTGTCCAAGGATGAGTCCAGCAAGATTCGATTCTACTACAACTACGACATGATTGCCTCTCCGCAGCCTTACTACATCGTGTATGCCGACTCGGACGCACACAAATCTGGCGCAATATACCTTTATGAGTTTTTGACCGGCAAAGGGTATCCTGCTGAGTACATGTGAATTCTGTCTCATAACACCTGTTGGATGGACTCTGCTAACACGCCACAGGCGCTTTGGGGCGTCCTCTGACTACGTGGGGTTCCTTGAACTCGGCATCCCTTCATCTGGTATCTTCACAGGGGCTGGTGCTCCTCAAGATGCTTGCTATCATACTCTGTGTGATGACATCAAGAACGTCAACCAAGAAGCATTCCTCATCAATGCTAAAGCTGCTGGCTACGCCGCCGCAAGTCTTGCCTTGAGTGTAGATGAGGTGCCTATGCATGAAAACTCAAGTGTTAACCCTTTGGACAGGCGTGGAGTAGCAAGAAACATGGTTCGTTGAGCGAATGTTATTGGAGGTGCAGAAAAGATGCATAGCTGTGGGAGTGAGAGCAAGGTCTTTATGTGAGGCAGTGGCTAATGATTTTTAAGTCCGCTATGTAAGATGGAGGTTTGGTTTATGGTAATTTTTAACTTTGAATAATGATCAAAGTTAGGTGCTGGTATTTACAACGTAGGGCTTCTGTTGCCCGGGATGCAGGGGATCTGAAATCTCCCTATCCATGAACCATATAGTTTCGCATTCTTAGCAGACAAACAGATACAGTTTGACATGGGACCTTTTGTGTGTTATTTTTAATTTATAAACAACCCTAAGTAGACAGAATTTTAGGTCTTCCTTCGGCATCTAAATCGAAAACGTCTTCCTCGATCTTGGCCCCATTCCTCAAGGCCTCCTCAAGGCCTCCCCTCAGCATGTAGGGATCAGTTGAAAATCCCTTATGCCACTCTCGTCCTTCATATTCCTCTTCGACGGGTTTCTCACCAGTAGCCTGGATTGCTTTAGCACTCTTTTCAATATTCCCCCAAACTCGGAGAATGTTTTCTCCTGTGAGCAGACGGATCTGCTCATCTGTTGCACCTCGCTGCATGAGCACCTCCATCAAGCTGGGATACTTGGAAACATCCTCTAGCCCAATAGGCACGTTTGACATGCCAAAGAAATCCGCACCGATTCCAACGCAAGTCCAGCCACATACTTCTGCGATGTGGAAGATATGATCAGCCACATCGTGTATTGATGCTTGTTCAGGATGCTTCATGTTGAGGAAGCGGTTGAGGAACACGGCCATAACTATGCCGCCGTTGTGCTTGACCTGTCGAAGAACATCGTCGGGGACATTTCGAAGATGCGGCTCAATAGCGTATGCTCCAGAATGCGAGAAGATCACCGGCACTCGAGCAATACTGAGAACATCCCTCATTGTCTGATGAGAAACGTGTGATAGATCAACCATCATTCCCAACCTATTCATCTCTCTGATAGCTACCTTTCCAAGCTTTGCAAGTCCCGTGTCCGCAGTTCCAGAGGCAACAGTCGAAGCTGCCATTGCGAATGCATTGTCACAGTTGTGGGTAATAGTCATGTACCGTGCTCCCAGTTCGTACATCTGCCGAAGGCTTGCAATGCTGCCACCAACCTGGTGGCCACCTTCAATGCCAATCATGCTTGCGATGCGGCCTGATTTGAAGGCCTTTCTAGCGCAGGCCGCCGTATCGCAATACTCCAGGTCTTTGGGGTGCTCTCGGATGAAGCGCCGAGTCACATCAATTTGTTCAAGCGTGTCTCGAACGATCCACTTTGAGGAGATTAGCAACGGTCCAACACGAGAAAAAATTCGGCGAAAGAATTGCCACTTACAGAAGGATCCTCAAAGTGCTTTTGCTGTTCGTCGCAGTCTACATAGACGCTCCAGAATTGACCTCCGACCATGCCTTGCCTCAGCCGCTGTAAATCTGTATGGCCCAGCAATCGATTAGTAAAGTCGAAACGTTCATCGTAGATGCGGTTCTTGAGTTCAAGGCGGAGCATGAATGGTAGATCATTATGGCCGTCAATTAAACTGTGGACTGTCAGTGCAATTCTCTCTCTCAAGTAGGATCAAGAGTCAGCTTACGGCGTCGTCTTGAGGATTCGCCTGGTACGCTCTGCATAATTCGTGGGATCAATTGACTCTTGGCCAGGCCATAAGAAGGTAAATGGGCTCAGTAAGAGCACGATCCCAGCGGTAATGACTGGATATCGAAATCGTGACCACCAAGCTGTGGCTGAGGAACTGGCGTGTAGTACCAACGCCCCATCGCGATTGTCATTAGTTGACGTCGTTGATTGAGGAGTGTTCGCCTGCTGGCTATTTCGTCGGGGCGGCGAGGCCACAGTCGGTGACGAGTCGGCCATGATCGCCAAACTATGCTTGCGAAAATGAATAACTTGAGCATGGAAATTAATGACCAATTGCTTGAAACTTATACGAGTCTAGATCGGTGCAGAGTTTGCGATTGAGTCATGATTAGTTATCCTTGCTAACCACTGAACGAGTGGAGTCGTAAGCGGGCTACAATGAGATTGACACACTCGTAAGGTAACTCAGCTACACGATGGATGGATCAGCAGACGCAGGGACAGGATTGAAGCAGATAACAAGAAAAGAAAAAGGCATATTTTTGTTGAAACGGCGCCTTGATATGGATCATGTCAATGAAACATTGTCTTTTCTCTGATTCAGATTGACTTTTCGTCGTCATTTCGATAGTCGTATGTGAACTAGCGGCATTGCGACGGGAATGGTGTCACTGTCCAAGACACCAAGATCTCAAGCCAGAGCAAGAAATATGTACTTGATACCCAGAACTGGTACTCTTTTCTTCTTCTCGGACATAATTTAGTCACCTGAAATGATAAGTTCCAAGTAGTTGCTATATCGAACTTGACAATGGTTCTTGACCATCCATCTCAATCCTGGACCCCTTGAATCAGATTCTTGATTCCCTCACCATTCATAGTTTTCTTCCACGCTTCCGGAGCTTGATTGAAGGGAGTAACGCTACTAATCAGAGACGAAACTGACACCTTTCCGGATTCAAGAAGCCCAAGAGAAATGTCAAAATCCCCAGGGCCATATCGAAACGAGGTTTTCAATACCATTTCTCTCTCGCACATGGCATGAAGAGGCAAAGTCTGCATAGCTTTTCCAAGTCCAATTTGAACAAAAACACCTCCGCGTCTCAAAGAATAGATACCAAGTTGGGCTGATGATTCGACTCCGGTGCATTCCAGGACAACGTCAGCACCGTCGACAAGACCAGTCTCTTGTTTCAACCTAGCAGCTTCCTGTTCGGGTGTTGAAACGGAATTCGATTGGGGCTTATAGGTTTGGCACTTGAGACCTTTTTCTGCAAACTCAAGTTTGTTCGCGTTGATATCGGTGATGACGACCTGCTTGGCTCCATACGCCCACGCTGTTGCCGCTGTGAGATAGCCCACAGCCCCCGCTCCTTGGACTATGACTATATGGCCAGGCCGTACATCGGCGAGACGAACACCATGGACTGCGACACTCAAGGGTTCCACGAGTACAGCCTCTTCCAGGCTGACGGAGTCGGGAATTTTATACGCGAAGTCCTCTGGGATCTTGAAATATCGAGAAAGCGTTCCGTGCGTCGAAGGGGGATCCGCAGCGAACTTCATCTTCTGGCAGAGATTGTATCGTCCGGATTTGCAGTATGTGCAACTCTTACATGAGAAGCCCGGTTCAATAGCCACGCGGTCACCAGGCTCGAGGTTCGAAACCGCTGGGCCGGCTTTGTAGATGATTCCGGAAGCTTCATGGCCCATCACCAGAGGATGCCCCTCAGAAACCTTTCTTGCAAACCCGCCTTCTGTCCAGAAATGAACCTGCTGCTGTCAGCGTTATATCGAAGACTGTTGGGTTGATACTCACATCGCTACCACAAACACCTGTATATGCAATCTTCACAATTACATCATGCGGATCTTCAATCTGAGGGATTGGCCTTTCACCGAAGCGAGCGTCTTCAGGGCCATACAGAAAGCATGATGGGTTCTATCAAGCTTTTGTCAGTCCATTATTTATCAAAAGCTGGGGCGATACTGACCGTCTCACTCATAGTGTAAAGTAAGATAGAAAAGGTCCAGAACCAAAGGACAAAAGACGCAAGTGTATGGATACTTTCAAAATTATGAAATCTTTGCTACAATATATGTATATATATTCGACACGGCTGTTACTGTAGTCGCAGTCAGGTGATAATTCTCTTCGGGTCACTGTCCTCCGAAGGAGGGGAAGCATGACTGCATTGCCGATGTCACCTCTTCATCGCGAGCAATCAGAACAGAGAATTGAAATGTTGGGGATGACCGGGTTGTGGTAGGCCATTCCAGTGCACAATCCATCTACATCGCATCGCCGGCATGGATATGATAATTCGACAATATCTTTAAAAATGATCGATAGTATATACAAAGTTTGATTTTCGTGACTGTAATGAGAAGGGTAGATAGTTTAACCAGCTATAGACCTTTAACGGGCAAAAATAGCTTGAATACTCTTGTTCTATATAGATTACCTAGACACATGATAATTTGAAATCATTCTCGGACTCAACTCAGTGGTCATTACTTTGTGGATATTTGCACTCTTATTCAATACCGACCGCCGTAAACTAAATCTATGACACTTTAGAGTCCCTCCCTTTAACTGTCTTATGGCAACACGTAGCCTCCATCAATCAGAAGATCGCTTCCAGTCATGTAAGTTGAAGCGTCGCTAGCAAGGTACAAGTAAAGACCCTTGATCTCCTTGACATGTCCCTGTCTTCCAAGAACAGCCATGCGATACGCCTCATTAAGCGCCTCGAGGCTTGCACCCATCTTTGTATCAAAGAAGCCAGGAGATACGATATTCACACGAGCGAACTCACGCCATTCCCTAGCGAGAGACTTTCCAAAGTGTGTTATAAAGGCCTTGCTCCCGTTATAGACTGGCTGATCAGTTGGTACGTTGACGATATGGGCACTCATGCTGGAGGTGATAATGAAGTTCCCGAAACCCTGACGCTTGAAAATCTCGCCGGCGTATTTGGCAGAGAACACAACTCCGTCAACTACATGATTTTTAGTGGGGCCAAAGACGTTGGGAGTGATCACTTACCATTCACCGACATCTGCTTCCTGTATTCTTCCAGAGTTTGCTCAAGGATGGGTTTTGATATTGCCATGCCTATCACCAATTTCTTAGCTCTATCCAGAATACCATGATCCTTAGCCCGGAAACACTCACCTGCATTTGCAACATAGACATCGATTTTGCCAAAATCGTCAAGAACGGCCTTTAGGGCATCTTGAATTTGCTTTGAGTCGGATACTGAGGGAAACATTCGTGTTAGGTGCTGCTAGGGGCTCTGCTAAGGAAGGTACCCACCGTCGATCTTGTAAGCAGATGCCTTGATGCCATGTTGCTCTGAGAGCAGTCGAGCCTTTTCAATTGCAGCGTCATTCCTAAAACACGTATTAGGATAGTTTGGTTAAATCAATCGAAAGAAGAGTACTATGAGCAACTCACGAGTTATACCAAAGAGCAACATTTCCGCCGGCCTCAGCGTAGCCCTCAGCTACCGCATACCCTAGACCATCGGCAGCTCCGTTAACAACGAGGACCTTTCCATTCAAGCGAAGCTGCTCCACCACATTGTTGGGGATATTGGGAAAGGGTTTAGGGAAGCCCTCTCGCACTTTGGTGGCATCTTCGACTGACATAGACATGATGAATGAATTCTTGGTGCCTGACAATGACACAAGCACAAGAGCAATCAATATATACACTTAAAAATGAGAAGAAGGAGAGGGGTATCATTATATGAGACCTCCGTGCGTTCATCTGTTCTATCTCTCCCAAAACCCCCCCCACATCGGAGCACTAAACACCGACGCTGGACCGCACGAATCCCCAGATTAACTACAATGATTCGATGGGTAATAATGTGACTTTTCCCCCATATTTCTTTTTCCAGTTCTATGCGCGCCAGTCACACGGTCTGTTAGTCTCGGTATACAGATCGAAACACAGAACCCGCCTTTCCTGATTAGGAGTCTAGACTGCAACGACATCTCACCCGGTATCAAACCTTGTAGGGGCTGAGGTCGATATGTATGATAGTGTCAATACCTTACTTCTGAAATGCATTAACTTTGTACTTGGAAGGCAAAAGTATTTGCGATCAATTCAAGGTACACGGCAATTAGCGACAGCGGGGCAGCTCAGCTTATCATTGAACGGCTGATTGGCCAATCTCAACCAGGGTCTCGTTTTTGTGGCTGTCTGACAGCAGGAAAGATATCTTTCCCCTGATGACGATGCAACCTGGCTTTCACAACGTCTCCCGAGCATCTGCAATCTGCAATCTTCAATTGTCAGGAGTTGTAAGTATAACAGACCCAACTGGCTAAGATGTGGCTTCTGGGGCTTCAAGATGGCGGCTCCTCGCTCCTCGCGCGCCTCCTCCGCTTCTCAGGCGTGATACTGGCCGCGTTACTCGCCTACGCCTTTCGAAAAGGTTATCGAGTTCGCAAGAAGTTCCAGGCCCTCAAGGATCAGGGGATCGTATGTATTCCTGTCATCACTAAATGACCTCAGTTTCTGATGCAAGAGATAGCCCATTATGAAACATTCTATGATTCTCGGTCACCTTGAAGTTGTTGGGAAACTCGTATCAACACTTCCACCTGACGCCCACGGCGATTACCTGATGCTAAAGATTCAAGAGAACTGGCGAGAACTCTTCCCTCAATGCACAAAATGCCCACCCGTTGCTTATATCGATACGTGGCCCTTCACGGCCCCGATGGTTATCTCTCTCAACGCAAATGTTTCGGCTCAGTTCACACAAGAACACTCATTACCCAAGGCTTACGAACAAAAGCATGTTCTCTATCCCCTCACAAAGAACCGAGATTTGGCCTCTATGGAGGGTGCGGAGTGGAAGGTCTGGCGTAAAAGACTGAGCCCAGCTTTCAGTATTCAAAACATTAATAGCCGTTTACCAGACATTCTTGAAGAGGTGGAGGACTTTGCCAATGTTCTCAAGAGCAAAGCAGGAAAAGACGGAGAATGGGGCGAGGTCTTCCCACTTGGAGATGCCACTGCCAACCTCACTCTCGATGTCATCATTCGCCTCTTTCTGTAAGTTCCACTGTGTCTCGGAAGATTTGCCGATGTCAAGTACTGGATACCAATAACGTCACAAAGGAACATTCGCATCCACGAGCAGTGGGGAAGAAGCTCGCCTGTTTGTGCCGCCCTCCTTGACAGCATTTCTAGGTTGTACTTCTTCGTCAATCCTGCCAACTTCATCCAATACTGCAATCCGTGGCGCCATCTCAGACTCTGGCAGAACTACAGAACTCTTGTCAAAAGCTTCACTCCTGCCCTTCAAGAACGCATGAACAAGCTTCAGCAGGATCGCACAGCGAAGGGAAAGACACTGGTCGATCTAATCGTACAGGCTCTCGAGGCCGAGAGAGCTGAACAGAAAGGAGCAGGACAGGACAGCAAGGACCAATCGAGCATGGAGCTTGACGCTGACTTCCTGGAGATGGCAATTGGGCAGATCAATACTTTCCTCTTCGCAGGTTTTGATATCACTGCGGCAACTATTGCTTGGCTTTTCCGCTTGCTCAGCGAATATCCAGATGTTTTGGCCAAATTGCGAGAGGAGCATGATACAGTCCTTGGCCCGAATGCCTGGGGTGCTGCAGATGTGATAAGGGAGAACCCGCAGTTGCTAAACCAGCTCCCTTACACACTAGCTGTACTTCGTGAATCTATGCGTTATCATACCAACGTCGGTTCAATGCGTCGTGGCGAGCCCGGGTTCTTCCTCGTGGGTCCGCCAGGCTCCGATCCTGGATTTGAGGGGAAGAAGCTGCCAACCGAGGACTTTATTGTTTGGGATGGGTCATATGCAATCCATCGTGACCCTGACATCTGGCATAGAGCCTGGGAGTTTCTTCCAGGACGATTTCTTGTCACTGATCCAGAGGATCCCTTGTACCCGCCACCCAACGGCTGGCGTTCATTCGAGGCCGGGCCACGGGTTTGCATCGGGCAGCATCTTGCCACCGTTGAGATAAAACTAGCAATGGTACTGGTAGCGAGATGCTTCGATGTAGAGTGTGCATGGGAAGAATGGGACCAGATCAAGTAAGTCTCCTGGTTTCTCAATCGCGTTTCGGGCTGCGTGACTGACCAAAGCTTTTCGTACAGTGGAACTACAAACTCTGAAAAGGCACGACCGACTGTCTGGGGTGATCGTTGCTATCAAGTTGGGACAGATTCGCCGCCACGGGTCAAGAATGGTATGCCTGTGCATGTCAGGACGCGTGGACTGTAGAGTTGAGTCGACGTTGAGAAAAGTGATAATAACTGAGCGAGCAAGAGGCTGTTGCGCATTGGAGTCGATGGGGGCTAAATCAGACTGGTAGGTATTGCTAGCAAAAGACTCAACTAAGTATCTGTGAACACAGCATCCTGGAATTGGTTATATAGGAGCGACAGTCACAACGAAGCTCTATCTCAGTTGTTATATCTTTGAAACGATCTAGTATACGATATGGTAGCATTGCTCCCTATTTGGATAGACCCCCCAGAGCAATATCTTTCCTATACACCATGTCGTCGAAAGACACGCAGCCGACACCCATATAAGCCTTGCGACGTGCCTCTTCAAGGGTATCACCGTAAGCAGCTACCGAAAAGACACGCCCTCCCGCGGTCTTCAACAAACGGTCCTCCTTACGGGTCCCAGCATGAAAGATAACCACCCCCTGGGGCGGAGAACTCAATGTAGCAACCTTTCCAGTTTTGTAATCTCCTGGGTATCCGCCAGATGCAATAACAACATTGCATGCAAAACCTGACTTAATTCTGATGCTGTCTTTCACTTGTGCGAGTGTCCCATTTGTACATGACAGCATGACCCTCGCGAGGTCAGTGTCTTCATGGATAAGAAGCATCGAGCTTTGGGTCTCTGGGTCGCCGAAGCGAACGTTGTACTCGATGACTTTAGGCCCCGATTTGGTGACCATGACTCCAGTGAACAGCAGGCCACAGAAAGGACGGCCTGGTAGGGTTATTAGCGGCCGAATTGAAACTAGGTACTATGCGTAGCTCACCCTCTTTTGCAAGAGCATCAAATGTAGGTTTCAAGATGACTTCATCAATCTTCTGTAAGACATCTGGGGTAACCATAGGCACAGGTGAGTAAACGCCCATGCCTCCAGTGTTGGGTCCCTTGTTTCCCTCCAGAATGCGCTTATGATCTTGCCCAGGCGGAAGAGAAAAGAAGGTCTTGCCGTCGCTTAAGGTCAAAATGCTAATTTCGTACCCGTCCATGTACTCTTCGATTACGACTGAGGAGCCTGCCGTAGAAAATTTGCCGTCGTTCATGATGTTGCGAAGATCTTCCAGTGCTTCTTCTGTTGTTTCGGGGAGAACCACGCCCTTACCTGCGGCAAGGCCGTCTGCCTTGATGACGATGGGGTGGGGTTTGTCGGTGAAAACATGGCGCACGTATGCACTGGCAGCCTCGAGGTTGTCAAAACTTCGGTGGTAGGCAGTCGGAATGCCAAACCTATTCATGAACTCCTTCGCAAAGACTTTGGAGCCTTCAAGTTCTGCGGCCTCGCGCGAAGGTGCGAAGCAAGGCACGCCAACTGAAAAGAGGAAATGTAAGTTAGGTAAGGTTGATGGACAGAGATCGACAGCTGCTCCCTGACCTTTGCGAAAGAATTCTTCGATGCCATTCACCACATCGTCATCAGGCCCAACAACTACCAAACCTATACCGACTTCCTTGGCACGCTTCGCCAAATCGTGGTATTCCGAGCTGCTAACGTCTTCCAGGGAGGAAATCCCAGCTGTGTTGTTGCTGGCTTTAACCTCATGTGTGCCAGCATTGCCAGGGAATACGAAAACATGTTTGACTGATCTGGATTGACTCAGCTGCCAGGCCAAGGCATGCTCTCGGGCACCTTTCCCGATAACAAGCACCTGGAGGTCTCTTTCAGTCATTGGCTAATGTTAATAAGGCGACGTGATCTGTGATCACAGCTGATACCTAGTACCTGAGTGTCAGTTGATGGTACACGGGCGGGTGAAATCAGGCTGCAGGGAGAGGGTGAAGGCGTGAAAAGGTGTAAAAGTGATGGGATGGGAGGGTTAAGGAGGAGGAGGAGGAGGAGGAGGAGGCCGTGGTGTGAAAATGCTCAATTCCTTACTCTCAGTGCCTCCTCAAGGTTGGCCTCTGCACACGAGAACTTACATAACTCTTGATAACTGCCTACGTGCTGACCTGCTAATCAGATTTCCTTTTAAAAGGAAACCTAATGTGTTTTGGCGCCGATAAGGCCTGGATTCGCAGGCATCAACCAGAGCGGCCGTTGGCGAAAGGACCAGGACCAGCAATAGGTAAGGTACTATAGGTAGGTACGCAGCCTCAAGAAGTTAAAATTTGAGGTGAATATTAAAGTACGTCTTATCTAGGTACCTATCTACTTTATGTTTCGCTTGCTCTACTGTTTTATGTTGGGTGCTGTTGCCTCTAGCCTTTGGAAGACTTACTAGAAACTTTACATACCTAGATTATGAAAGGCGCACAAAAACTTGAGCAACAAAAACACTTCTACGTATATGTATGTCATATTTCCTTGATAAAGCTTTCATCGCGATAAGTTGTCTGTATCAGTACCTATATTAGTCCTACATTCCATGCCAGAATATGCCCTCTGAGCTTCGGCATCGAGATTATTACCAATGCTACATATACTTATTCCTCGACCATCCTGTAACTGTATTACAGGCTGACCTGGCTGTACACTCAGATAGAAACTATGGCCATGGTACATGATCATATCTTCGCTGGAGTCAATTGCAATATTCAAATAGCCAGTCAACAAGCAGACATGTTGTGAGGGCATTAGTTTTGGTAATAGTAGAGGGTGCACTTCTGTGTAACAAAAATGACGAAGCTAAGGATGCTGTCAACAGGATCATGGCTGAGCGTGCTTTCGGCGAACTGGAGAATAAATCGTCATTGAGTAGCGCCTGGCTGGTCCTGAATCGAGTGTCGTCACAATCACGAATGCAAATGTACGGAGGATGTTCCCAGTCGTCCAAGATGCACCGAGAATATATGACGGAAACCTTGGATCTGATACAGGCGGCATGGAGGTTTATATCCCATCAGACCTAGTCACTGTCGAGAAAATTCTGGAATTCCAGCAGACGATCCTAGAATCAACCATCAGGGGGCCTTGGGGGCTCAAGAACGAAGGCAAGGTGGCCCCATATTCACCCTATCAGTCATGGTCTGATAGACTCTAGATAGAGAGTCGGCTGAGTTCATCTGCACTGCAATAATGCAGACTGTCGATGGCTCAAGGCTTCTGGAATACAGCAACTGGTTTGGTGATCCTGACACAAGTCTTCTTTCCACTCCCCGAAGATGCCTCAGGTCTTGCAGATATAACGATAGCATGTGCCGAGGCGCAGCTGGAGCGCGTACACATGCAGTTCCAATAAAAGGCCTCCAGTTGATATCTGGGGGCGTATCGAGATCATCGACTTTGGAGCATTGCCGTAAGGTGTTGTCCCTGGTTCCCACCTATTTTATGTCTAAGCGTTCTCGTAGATGTGTTGGTCTTCAATGTAGGCACCTCATTAGGAGGGTTCTGGCGGTGGTTTTTGGTAGTCAATTCCACAGAAGAAGCCATCAAAGGAGCTTACAACAGCGCCCGAGAGATAATTCCAAGGGGGAAATAGCTAAGGACGAACCTCGGTCAAATTCTCTCTTTGTGGTAATAATCTGCAATTGGACTTGTAATGGTCCATAGAGAGAAAACTGAGTTTTCTACATGTCAGACTGAATGGTCGTGTTTTCAGACTCGCTCAGATACCGTCACTTAGATGGGCTACCGGAGAGCATTTTGTTGTAGGTCTCTTGAATTTTTCAGTCTTGTTTCACACTAACAGGCTTTCCAGTTGGGTTAGAGTATGTATCGGAGGAAATAGTAGATCTCGACGTTCAGATGCCACTGGAAAATGACCAAGAACTCCAAATTATTACCTTGGTTAGCTTCGGATCTCCTGCTATGAGCATTCCGGCGTTGCTATTGGATTTCCGATACGTGATCGGTGATAAGCAAGATGGTGTGGAGCTTCATCACCAAATGCTTGTCGCCCAACGAAGTTAAACGGGAATAGAGAACCATTAAGTCCGTGATGCCAATACTATAAGGCGCAGCACAGTATCAGCACATATGAGAAACAATCCACAAACCGAGCTCGAAGCTTACACAGCCTCTATTTACAAATCCTCTAGCATTGAGTCTCATCAACAATCAGATCAAAATGGCAACTCCAGTTTGGTTCATTACCGGAAGCTCCAACGGCCTTGGCCTACTTCTCAGCTTGAGAGTCTTGAAAGCAGGACACAGAGTCATTGCAACTGTCCGAGACACAGCGAGATCAGCCGATGCTGTCCGCCAAATCGAAGAAGCTGGAGGAAAGATCATCACCATTGACCTGACTGAATCCAAGGCCAGCATCACCAAGAAAGTGCAAGATGCAGAGAAGGCTTATGGGAGGGTCGACTTTTTGGTGAATAATGCTGGGTACTCCGTCTTGGGAGGCATCGAGCTCTTTACGTAAGTCAGCCCTGTATTGTTGAAACGACTGAGCGCGCACTAAAGCCTGTGGTAAGGGAGGCCGAGGCCGAACATCAGATCCAGACGAATTTATTTGGTCCTTTATACACTATTCAAGCTGCCCTCCCCGGAATGAGAAGCCAGGGCTCCGGTACTATCATCAACATTAGCAGTATCGCTGGCCAAGATGCCCAACCTAGCTGCGGACTCTACAGTGCCAGCAAGTTCGCTCTCGAAGGTCTGAGCGAGAGTTTGTCTAAGGAGGTTAAAGAGTTCGGTATCAATGTTTTGCTGGTTGAGCCCGGTGCGTTCCGTACAAATTTCCTGGAGGCCAGCATTAAGAGCAATATTTCTGGCGAAAAGGCATATCAAGGGACGTTGTTGGAAGCAACACTTCAGAGGTTTGAGAAGGCAGCTGGAAAGCAGCCTGGAGATCCCAGTAAGGCAGTGGAAATCATCTTCGAGGTGGCCACGGGCGGGGGAGCAGCAGGTCATCTAAAGGGAAAGATCCTGAGATTACCCTTGGGCCAAGATTGCTTTACTCGTCTGAATAAGAAGCTTGATTTTCTTCAGCATGATATTGAAGCAACACGAGAGGTGGGTATCACAACGGACCTAGACGGGAAGTAGACTGGCATAGGAAGCTCAAGTCACAAGGCAGTCAACCAAGATGCTACAATATGACCACCAGTTTTTATCACGAGTACATACTGTCAATTATCAGCTAGAGTCTCATTCGAGCATTCCATGGTACGTCTTAATGAAAGACAATGCATACATGCCCCATAGCATATCGGCCCAGGTTACAATACAGATGGCTTGGTTTGATGTCGTGCACAACGAACTCTTTGTCATAATGAAAGCAATTGCCAGCCAGTCCTCAAAAGCGCATTGAGTTGCAGGTTTGTCAAAACCTAAGTAGACATAAAAGAAAGCACAAAGACCGACTTAAAGGCCGGCATTGTGGAACAAGGCAAGTGTCGAGTAAACACCATGGTGTCTTTGTCCGGGAACGGCAACAATGGGCCTAGCAAGGCCAGGTTGTTAGCCCAAGGCATGTTTACAGACTGAACACTTGAAATCATGCCTCATGAAAGGGTTGAATGAACATTGTAGGCACATAACAGCGCATGGAACTGAACGAGCTTATAAGACCAGGCGACAAGCCATAGATTTCTACTGAATCCTAACTCAACACTAGCAGTGCGATCATTTTCAGTTATTGCCCATTCAACATATCAAACTGCTCTCATTAGTGAGAAATAATGTATCCCGAGAGGCCACAGTCAGTTGCAGACTTAGTTCCGCTTCCGCAGGGCAATGGCCCCAAGATAAAGGCCTTCGACTTCCAGGGCCCCCAGCAGATCGAGTTCTTAGATCATCTAGGATCAGGAATACATTCCATTGTGTTCAAAGTGAGAATCAAGGGTCAAATTTATGCTCTCAAACTTGCAAGTGTCAATTGAATTGGACAAAGTACAACCAAAGACTAACAAGGAGTAGTTCAGGTTCCCGAGCGACGAAAGCTGGGTGTCACCAGCGCACGAGGACAACTGGGATGACCCAAATGCACTCGGAGCCTTTTACCCTTATTCTGAGCCTTTCACCTGCGAATGCCGTGCATTTGGCCGACTCCAAGAGGCCGGTCACGAAGAACTGGCAGTCAAATGTTTCGGCTATATTCTGCTGGATGATGCACACGAAAACACCATGATGAATCAGTTCGCCCATCTCCCCGCCCACAAACTCAGCTTCACCTACGATGGCTATAATGATGATGACGAAGAAGAATATTACAATGATCCTAACCTTCGAGATATGAGGTCTCGTTTTCGTTGCAGCGATGGTAGCCTCCCGCCACTTCGAGGGATCGTTAAGGAGTTTGGAGTGAGCAAAGACTTGGATCACAAAAGCGCCAAAAGGATCCTCAGAGACATCAAATATGTACAGCAACTTGGAATTACGGACCTAGATATTGCATACAGGCAGATCATCAATGGTAAGCTGTCCGATTTCAGCACATCCATCACGGTTCCTCACTTTGCCAGCAACCCAGAGTGGAATCCACATCTCACCCAACGTTGCAGATCGAAGATAGAGTTTGAGCTTTTCGTCACCTGCTACAAGGACTTTCGAGACTTTGATATAATGATACACGAATGGAACGAGGATCACAAGGACAAGCAAATCAATGTCAAAGCCCTGCCCGAAGGATACCCCCCGGAGAGCAGGCGGTTGAGAAACACTTCGGCCCAAAGGCGACTCTATACTCATGTTGATCCGAGGAACTACACAAGGTATTTTCCATATACTAACAGTCGAGGAGAGATTGTCAAGAGAGAATGCGCTCTTGGAAGGAAGCCATCCGCGTGGTATATGGAGTGCTCAGCCGCCGCAGTGCGCAGACTCAAAGAAACCAGAAAGATTGACGCCGGTCTTCATTGGCAGTACCTGAATGGGCATATCGCGCCCTTGAACTAGGGGTAGCGCTCATTTAACCAGATGCATATGAGGAAGAGTCAGAGGCTAGCGAGTTCAGACTTCGCAAAAGAAAACCTGTATTACTAGAATCATAGACTTACTTGCTATTTATTTAGCATACAGAAGGATACCCCATCAGGGTTAGAGGTATTAGACACAAGACTTTAGCTATCAAAAGACATGTGCTCCTAGGCCTTGTTTTAAAACGATTTGTTCCCAATTGCATGAGGTCTATACTTGAGTTTTCAACAACGACGTGAACAGGTGTAGGACAATATCTTAACGTAGTCTTGAGTGCTATGAGTATTTGGTCAGTTCGAGGTGACGACCTTGATATCTCACGATGTCAACAACCAGCTTGTGGTGGACGGAGCAGGTCGACGCTTGGTCACTGTCGCCCACATTATTTTTGTGTCGTATCTGCAGACGGCGAGTAAGAGTGAATCTATAGAAGTTAGCAACAGATTCTTGCCCAGTCAATATCGAGCCATACCCGGTCAGCCATCTGAAGCCACTCCTCCATACTACGAACATAAGGATCTGCACTGGCATCTGCCACAGTCTCATGTCCCCAAACGACCATCTCGTCAAACTCTGCAGTTATTTTCATGCTTCCTATTTGTTCTGGCTCTTGGTCGGCATCGAGATCCTCTATCACGTCCTCGTTGGTACTTTTGGGGTCCTTTTCGGGAGCTCTTTCGACAACAACACCTCGGCATTGTTCTGGCATTTTGACCACCTTTCCTTGAAGTTTTCTGCCTCGGAAATATGCTAGCTTTGTGCCCTCTTCTCAGACTATCAGTAAGCTCATGGCAACGGGATTCGTATCCAGGGACACAAACCATCGGTGGTAGTCGGGGTCCAAAATGTCGATGCCTGGTCAATTGACCCATCATGGTGTATACGGCATGGCAAAAGATTCGCCACAGCTTTAAATTTGTTCTCGTCGGGTGTTAATGAGAGTATTGGCTGCGACATTGTGGTAGGGTTGATTTGTTCGTTGTGAAGAGAAGGAGACGCGTCGAGACGCGTAAAGAGCTCCGAGGGTGACAGGCTTATCTTATCTCACACGCAATCAGTCAAAACGGGGTCTAGTGTGTCGGTAGGGAACATATTAGCACCTCTCTTACAACATGAACTCAGGTTGCCTTATGAATTGGAACTCTGGTCTCACTTCAGCTGGTTTAACCCGGTGAGAAATTACGACCAAACTGGGCTTCTTCTGTACAAATTAATCCCAGAATGCCAAGGTCAATGGTTGGTAGGATAGTTCCCTACCTCTGAAAATCAGGGCGTACTTCGATAAACCATGGTTATCCAATAAATAATAGTTCTTGCTCTATGGGTATCTTAAACTTTTTGGGGATGTACTTGTTTATGCCACTCCATCATTTTCTCTTCTTTTTCGATTTGACGCCTTTTTGGCCGCCTGATGCTGGTTTCGGCGCATATCGATTTGCATGGTCAACGTCAAACGCCTGCTTGTGCTTGCGAAAAAGCAACATAGTTGCTCGCGCATCCTCAATACTAGAATGTGCGCCTCCCTGTATCTCAACGCCCAGGATCTTTTGAGCGAGAACCCGTAGGGCTGGCTTTCTTCCATTTCCATATTTCTTGAACCCTGGGAATTTGGCGGTATCGCGTATGTCTTTTCCGGGGTGGCTGAGAATGAGGGCGTCTAGATCATGCTTGAGATCATGTCCAATCAATATTCGGCCTTGGAGAAGCTTGTCGATGTCTGCTTGAACTTCTTCAAATTCTCTTGCAAATCTCATCTTCTTTTGGTCAACTCCACTGACCGCTGTTCTCCAGTTTGTGACCTTCTCCTTAGGCTTCACATAAGAGTCGTAAATCTGCACACCGTGAAAATCGACGATGCTCACGCGAGCGAGAGCTGATTCATGACCACCTGGCCCCACGCCAACCATTTCGCAATCGATAGCGATGTATTTCCCAACCTCAATCCCTTCTGTGATTCCATGGTTGATTTTGTCCTTTGCTGAGGCGAGCATCATCGAATTGTCCTTTGCGCCCAGACTGTATGCCTCTGCCAGGGCTTCTGCAGACACATCATGGTCTTCGGCCCATAGTGCAAGAGATGTTGAGGTCCCAGATACTGGCTCCTCAATTTTCGAACTGTGAACGCCACCCATTGGCTTTTTGGCTGTTGTTTGAGCTGTTTTTGTTGGTCTTCTAAGCGGTTTTGGGTGCGACTTATGCACCTTGGACTTTTTAGCTGGTGGATTCGTTGGTAAGGTCTCTGATTTGCGCTTGAGAGATGGATTTGATGCAGACTCTTCCTTGAGTTTCGCCTGGAGCTTCTTCCAGTTGGAAGAAAGCGCCGCCATCTTCTCAAAAGAAGATAACGCTCGACATGGAATTTCTAGAAGAAAAATTGAACTGTTTGTACAAGTCGCAAAAAGAGCACCAGATGGAGCGGGCGGCTTTCCGAGTGATGAGTCTAACAGAGTTTATGCATTTAAGAAAGGATAGATAGGCATCGCTCTCACCGCCTTACTGATAAGAACTCCAACCCATTTTCTGCCATGCCCCTCCAAGATTATTTCCTTCCCTTCTCTATCTTGCGATACGAGTCCATCAACGCGACAATCATCAAATATTATCCAACCATCCTGTTTCCATCATGGCCGGTGGCACACCTAGCGGCGAACCCACCGTGGGCTCAGGCGAGCCTCGACTAAAAAGCCTTGCGACCCCAGAGACAATAACAACAGGTTGTATTGCCTGGGTCGAAAAGGAAGGTCAACCACGACGCGCCGAAATCCTTAGTATCAAGACGACAAAAAGCGGCAAGCAATTCTATTGCAATTTTGATAACTTCAATAAACGATTAGATGAATGGGTTCCTGTGATTAGGCTGGACTTTACTCGAGAGGTCGAATGGCCAAACCCAGAAAAGGACAAGCCCAAAGACCCCAAAACGAAGAAAGCGCCCGCTGCACAATCCAAGAAGACACAACCTTCTAAGAAGTCACAAAAGAGGCCTGGGAAGCGGGAGCAATCGGTTGCTTCAGAGGCAAATACCCCACATCCATGGACTGGTAGGTATCTCAATTCCTGGACTCGAATTCAAAGCTGACGTCCCTCTCGACTTCGTAGAATCCCAAAATCGTCAGAAGTCTGCCTCGATCGGGCCCGATGGGGAAAGCCAAGCTCGCGCCAGTGTTGATGGTGCAACACCTGGTGGAGGCGACGACATGGATGTAGATGAGAAGGAAGCTGAAGTCAAAAGGGAACCAGCAGAATTCAGCCGTGAAGTCGAGATCGAGAAGCTCCGCACATCCGGCTCGATGACACAGAACCCGACCGAAGTATCTCGAATTCGAAATATCTCCAAGGTACAATTTGGGCGTTTCGACCTTTACCCCTGGTACTTTTCACCTTATCCCGAAATCTTCAGTCAGGAGGATGTGATCTTCATTTGCGAATTCTGTTTAAGTTACTATGGAGATGAGAAGGCCTTTACGCGACATCGACGAAAGTGCACGCTACAACATCCACCTGGAAACGAGCTTTACCGGAACGAAGATATATCATTCTTTGAAATCGATGGTCGGCGACAACGAACGTGGTGCCGCAACCTCTGTTTGCTGTCCAAGATGTTTCTTGACCACAAGACACTGTACTATGACGTGGACCCCTTCCTGTTCTATGTCATGACTGCGCGAACCGAAAAGGGATGTCACTTGGTAGGATACTTCTCTAAGGAAAAAGAGAGTGCGGACGGATACAATGTTGCCTGTATTCTAACCATGCCGCAATACCAACGCAAAGGCTATGGTCGACTTCTGATTCAGTTCTCGTATGAACTTTCTCGCATTGAAGGAAAGCTCGGGTCTCCAGAAAAGCCATTGTCGGATTTGGGTCTGCTGAGTTACCGACAGTATTGGTCAGAGAACATTCTGGAGCTACTTATGGGATACAACGAGCGTGAGGAGAAGGTCACGATCGAGGCGATATCAGCAGCGCTGGCTATGACAACACAGGACGTGGAGCACACCCTGCAAGCTCTCAGGATGCAGGTATACCACAAGAGCGACCACAAGATTGTGATTCCTGAGAAGTTGATCCAGCAACGGGAGAAGACCAAGTTGAAGAGGAAACGAACAGTGGACCCAACCAAGATTCAATGGAAGCCCCCAGTGTTCACAGCTTCAAGCCGGACATGGGGTTGGTAATTATAGACATGAAGTAGAGATAGCAAGCGATGTGTGTATAGATAGCTTTAAATGATACCCCTGTTCCATCAATATCATATATATCGGTTGGCTGCACAAGCCATGACGCACGCACGCTACCTTATGGTTTGGCTGATGAGCCCCACGCTGGAGCTCTGGCCGAGCTTGTCTCGCCCTACGTAATCGGAGGGATAATAATGCGACAGCTGTAACACTTCAACTCTTACAACTTCCATTCTCGTGTTGACTTTTAGCCTTTTACGTCCAATTCACACCGACCTAAGTTACAAGAAATTGCTATGTTTACATCCTAATTTTGCCATCCCTGAGTCAACAGCACACCTTCTAGTGAGCCTACCATCATGTCACTTCGCATATTGGCATCAAGCTTGCTTGGCTTGAGCGCGACCCTTGCCAGCGCCAGTCCAGATGACGAACAGAGACCTCTTGGCGACTACCATCGCATATGTCCCGACTATACACGATATGCAGCATATCCTCAGTATGTTATTCCTGCTGTGCAGCATCCTGAACCCTTCTGACATCACTTTTGCATAGCCGGCCTTTCAGTACTGGCCCTCGAGAGCTCCCCTACCAAAGACCAAGCACGAAATGCCGGACATTTCAATCAGACGCTATCGAAAAGGTCATTGAAGATGTGACGTCGCGTATGAAAGACCCCGATCTAGCACGACTCTTCGAGAACGCATTCCCTTCGACGACCGATACAACCGTCAAGTTCCACACCAAAGGAAAAGAAGATACAGGGTTCTTCCGCATGGGAAGCTTTGGGGGCTTCCATGACGAGGGAGCTTGGCAGGGACCACAGTCCTTCATCATAACGGGTGACATTATCGCGGAATGGTTACGCGACTCAACAAACCAGTTGCGCCCCTACCAGCCGCTTGCGAAGAAAGATCCAGCCATTCACACATTATTGCTCGGTGCCATCAATACTCAGGCCGAGTATGTGATTGAGTCCCCGTACTGTAACGCATTTCAACCTCCGCCCATCAGCGACTTACCTCTCTCGTCTAATGGGCAAGAAGACAACGTACACCCGGCATATGAGCCGCAAGCAGTATTCGAGTGCAAGTATGAGCTAGATTCTCTGGCACATTTCCTCGCTCTTGGCAACGATTTCCACGATCATACAGGCTCGACCGAGTTTCTAACCAAGAGATGGTACCGCGCTGTTGAAACCCTCATGAACGTGCTGACTGAGCAATCGAAGTCGACCTTCGACCCAAAGACTGGCGAGTTTCAACGCAACGAGTACACATTCTCGCGGCGCACTGACATTGGAACTGAAACACTCAGCCTAAAGGGTGTTGGTAATCCTCTAAACTGGGGCACAGGCCTGGTTCGATCAGCCTTCCGACCCAGTGACGATGCAACAATTCTCGGTTTCTTCATCCCCGCCAATGCGCAAATGTCTGTCGAGCTGAAACGAGCGTCCAAGATCCTCACGACGGCGGGTAAAACAACACTAGCTCAAAAATTAGAGGCTTGGAGTGCAAAGCTCCGCGAAGGCATCATGGAGCATGGCGTGGTCAAGCATAAGAAATATGGAGATGTGTTTGCATATGAAGTTGATGGATATGGCTCGTCGATCCTCATGGACGACGCCAATTATCCTTCGTTACTGGCACTTCCACTGACGGGATTCTGTGAAGTCAACGATCCAATCTACCGGAACACAAGGAAGATGTTGTTGGAAAAGAGTGGAAACCCTTACTATCTCGAAGGGGATGCATTCAAGGGTATCGGAGGTAGGATCTCTCATACATCCATTATTAGTACTGCCACTGACAGTTTACAGGACCGCATATCGGACTACGAAACGCGTGGCCGATGAGTCTTCTCATTCAGGCTCGAACCTCTAACGACGACAAAGAGATCAAAGATTGCATTGAGCTTGTGCTCGACTCTGCCAGGCTGGGCTTGGTCCACGAAAGTATTGATGTTCAACACATCACACAATACACGAGAAGTTGGTTTGCTTGGGCAAATGGTGTATTTGCGTCGACAATCTTGGATTTGGCTAAGAGGAAGCCACACTTGATCTTTGGTGAGGGCGCTGCGCCGTATGAGATATGATTGACGAGAATGCTGGGCCATATGGTGTTTGTGGCAACAAACAAATCAATAATAAATGCTCGATGGTTCCTGTACTGGTCTGAACACAGACAAATGTTGTTGTCTTGCACCCAAGAAAAGGCAGTGCAATGATAACCTGATAGTTATCGGATCTCGTTACCCCGGACCAGATTTTGAGCTAATGGACTGGCTGCGAGCACTGTAACAGAAAGGTCCACAGTTATCCGTCTCCAACCCTCACCATTCTAGGCAAGTTAGCCGTCTGCACCATTGACCATCGTCTTCGGCTCCATGAATATCCTCCAACCGGTCCGACATCGCTCACTTGGGCTCGCTGTTGACGTTGGCCTCTATAGAAATTACGCGATATATAAAGGAGGCCGACACCAATATCACAAAACGCTGCGTTGTAGTTCCTATCTGCTGTCTAATGACGCTGCAGCTTCCCCTCCATGTCGCCATAATAGCCATTGCCCCTCAGCATCATCATCACTGTCATCACCAACATGCATCAACACAGCCAAGATGACGGCGAAACCAACCCATGCTTCTGAATTCCCCTCAAATCTTCAGTCGGGGAAGCATCAGATTAACCTGATTCGTGGCTGGCCAAACCCAGGTCTTCTGCCTGTTGACCTTCTCTCAGCTGCTGCTCAGCGCAACCTTTCAGATCCAGCTATATACATTCCCGCACTGCAATACGGTCCAGATTCTGGATATCAGCCGCTACGTGAGGCATTAGCGACTTGGCTGTCGGAGCACTATCGTGTTGAACGAGATCCGGATCGTATCTGTATCTCTGGTGGTGCAAGTCAGAATGTCGCTTGCATTCTCCAGAGCTTCACAGATCCTAATGTAACTCAGGCTATCTGGTGCATTTCGCCCTCATACCACCTCGTCTTCCAGATCTTCCGCGACAACGGCTTCGAGGGACGCTTGAGGGCGACGCCAGAAGATGAGGAGGGTGTTGATATTGAAGCGTTGGGGGCCAAACTAGCTGAGTTTGAGAAGCACGCCCCAGAAGCCAAGGTATGATACTCGCGAATGCTGTGAGTAGTCTGTAAACTGACGCCGATTAGGCTCCTGTGAGTGATGCTGGAAAGTACCGTAAGCATTATCGACATGTCATCTACGCGGTTCCCACTTGCTCGAATCCCTCCGGCAAGACAATGTCTCTCCGTCGTCGCGAAGCTCTTGTTCAACTTGCACGCAAGTATGATGCCCTCATCATTTGTGACGACGTATACGATTTTCTCCAATGGCGCATCGACAGCGACCCTAGCAAAATTTCAAGCAGTCTGGGCCCTAACGAGCATCCAGAAATGCTACTCCCGCGCCTGTGTGACATTGACTTGGCTATGGGTCGTGCGAACAACGATCCCCATGGTTTTGGGCACGCTGTCAGTAATGGATCGTTCAGTAAACTCACTGGCCCTGGAATGAGAACTGGTTGGCTTGAAGGACCTCCTGCTTTTGCATTTGGATTGGCACAGACGGGTGCAACAAAGTCTGGTGGCTCGCCGAGTCAGTTTTCTGCGTCTATCATGGCCGATTTGGTTCAGTCAGGGGCTCTTCAGGAGCGACTTGCCACTACGCTCAGGCCTCAACTTCAACATCGACACCGGATCATGATGCAAGCTATACATAAGCATCTCGGGCCTCTCAATGTTGGCATCCGAGACGCTGGCCTTGTCAACGGCAGTGTTTATGGTGGTTACTTCGTGTGGCTCACCTTGGAAGAGGGTATCTCAGCCAAGCTTGTTTCAGAAGTCACGATGACCGAGGAGAATCTAGTTGTGGGAAATGGAACTATGTTTCAAGTGCCTGGCGATGAGGCTTCTGTTTATTTGGACAACGCCGTACGGCTGACGTTCGCATATGTCCCCGAAGAGGACCTGGTAGAAGGTGTTGAAAGGTTATCAAAGGTGCTTCGGAGGATAAAGGCCAGCCCTGAGAGATACAAGGCGGCGCTTGCTAGCACAATGGCCGATAGCGATATTATGGATGCCAACAAATGATTAGAATATGTTTTCTGCAGTCGTTGTCCTCCCTGATTCTTTTGAGTGGTCTTTCTAAATGCATTCTATTTCTTCGAAAAGAATGACATGATGTTGCCCTGTCCCTTTGGCGCCGGCTTCTTTGATTTAGAGCCCGTAGATGATGATGGTGTAGGTGTGGGAGCAGGGGCTGCCTTTTTGGTCAGTGGGGGGGCCTCATCCTCAGAAAAGGATTCCCAGCCAGGTTCCTGAATGGTAACTTTTGGCAATTAGCATCATAGCCTGATAAGATTGTAGCACAAGGAAGACTTACCCATATATCCTTGATCATCAAGGATTCGCTTCTTCTTCATTACGCGTCTTCTACCCCTCCTGCGCCCATCACCAGTGCTCGAGATCACTTCTGCTGGTTCGCTCTCTTCCTTCTTGGTCTCGGGCTCTGGCTCAGGTTCTGGTGCTTCTTCCATGTCTTCGTCGGCTTGCTCGGATTCCTTGTCGGAGTCTTCCTTCTCCTCTTCCTCGTCATCGTCTTCCATCATTTTCCGTAGTGCATCCTCACGTTCCTGACGCTTCCGCTTGATATCGGTAGAATCTACAGTGGACTTGGATTTGGTTGCTACGATGTCAGAGTCATCAGCCTCGCCGTCATCAGAGAGAGTCATGGTTGTGTCCTCTTCCTTCTTAGGGGCAGGCTTGGGTTTAGGCGGTCGTGCAGCCGCTTTTGCGAATGACTGCATGATACCGCCAGATACTCCTCGTTTAAGAGATGGCGTTGGCGTCTTCCCGCCACTTGGAGCTGGTGTTCCCTCCTTGGACGATGGAGCTGAAGACTCCTGTTTAGCAGACTTCATTTGCTTTGCCTCTGGCTTCACCGTTGACGTTTCTTCCTTGACCGTTGTCTTGGATGTTGACTTTGACGCAGTAGGTTCTTTCTTGACGGCCTGAGAGGGAACTGAAGTAGAGGGCTGCGGCCGGATCGTCCGTTCTCTCCTTCGAGCGTTCGGGTTACTAATAACGCCATATTTCTTAGAGACGGCAGTGATATCCCCATTTGAGGAATACTCCGAGAGTTGAGATGCAACATCTAACAGGAGGGAAAGGTCCTTTTGGGGATGAGGCGAAAGACTGTAAATGTGGATCGAAGCTACCTGCTCATAGGCAGCTAGAATATCTAGGAGACAAATCAATTCGAGCCGTTCTCATGAGTTCCCCTTGAAGAGTTCGTACCGTTTAGTTCTTCTTCCCGAGCCAGAGTCAGTGTGGAAGTCGGAACCTCATCTGAAAGGGGCTCCTCGGGCGATGAGCCTGACATCTCAACATCGCCGTCAGATTCGTCCTTCTCCGAAGGTTTGGTGCCATAAATTAGGTATGTCGCATGAACAGAGTTAGCTTTCTGCGCATTTTGATAGCTATGAAAGTCATAGAGCATCCTGTCAAATGTCAGAGCTTATTCCGGAGCCTATCGAAGTTGTCGAGCTTACTCTTTGGCAGTGTTGACATGTACATCCAAAGCTCTACTCAAAACCCGATACGTGATCTACACTCCATCAGTGGCTGTACTAAGTGAACGTGACAAAAGGGCTGAAACAAACCGGCTGTTCTTCACTAAGCAGACGATCTGCCAGAAACTTTTTATGTTCATCCATGTTGCTTTTCGTTTTTGTAGTCTTGAAACGTGATTTGAAATTGAGGGCAAATAACACGAAAAATGGTTGATTATACGCGGTAAGATCGCCGTCCCTCATTTAACGATCCATAACTACAAGGCAAGGTAGCTTCTCCCAGTAGGAAACGAAACAGAAAAGTACCTGACGCGTTGGGGGGACGCGACATCACGTGGAGTGCTTTCAAAAGGCCAGCCGCCAACCGGCTAAATGCATAGCACTAACTCAACCTGGCTGTTCCAGGGGCGTTATTCTAGAATCGGGTTCCTTAATCACTACCAGCGTCATCCTAGCGATCGCGTCTCCAGCGCGACCACTTTATTCTGGGTCTGGGATCTTTGTCCTAAATTTACAAAGTCCAACTGAGGATATCAAGACCATTTTAACCTTCATCATATTACTCATTCGCTTTGGCCCCTGTTCGCACTGGCCCCTGTTCGCACTGTTGCGCCCCCCATGGCCAACCATGATGTCCCCGACTCTACAGACTGGCTCACAACGCCACTAACTGCCCTTGCCGTAGTCGAAAGCGCTTTGCGATGTCAAATATGCAAGGACTTCTACAGAACCCCCATGATCACAACTTGCTGCCATACCTTTTGCTCACTATGCATCCGACGAGCTTTGTCCAATGAGGGCAAATGCCCACTGTGTCGCGCATCAGAGCAAGAGCTCAAGTTGCGGAGCAATTGGGCAATGGAAGAAGCTGTGCAAGCATTCATCAATGCCAGACCAGCAACACTTGACCTGGCGCGAAACGCAAATACCAAGAATACAAGCTCGAAACGAAAAGCAGTCCAAGATCATCATGAGTCGGGCGATGCACCAGATGGCAAGCGACTACGGTCATCCACGCGATTGCGAAACACTCGGTCCCCCCCCTCATATACAGTTCCTAGTGAAGAAGACGAAACTGTCGAATTCTCAGAGGGTGATGAGGATTTTCAGCCGGAGCCAGGTGAGTTCAGCGGTGCCAAAGGCGCACACTTCTTTCCTAACAATCGCTAGAGGACGGCCTGGTCGCGTGCCCAGTTTGCGAAAGTCGAATGAAGGAATGGCAGGTTTTCAAGCACCTTGAGACATGTACAGGACCCGTGCAAAGGCCACGGGGAAATCCTGGCAGTAGTTCAAACACCAGCTTCAGCCAACAGCGACATCAGACAAAGGCTCCGGACCGCCTGCCTGCAATAAATTACTCCATGTTCAAGGACCAAGCTTTGCGAAAGAAGATGGCTGATCTTGGTATTTCAAATCAGGGCCCTCGAATTCTTCTTGAGCGCCGACATAAAGAGTGGATGACGATATGGAATGCAAACTGCGACGCTGCTCGCCCTAGGAAACGTCACGAATTGTTACATGATTTGGATGTCTGGGAACGCACACAAGGAGGACGAGCTCCAACAACAGGGCGATCGATACAGAATGCAGCAATCATCAAGGACAAAGACTTCGACGGTGCAGCATGGGCAGCTAAACATGACGCGTCCTTTAAAGACCTGATTGCAAATGCAAAGAGGACTAGGCTTGAGGCCAAAAAGAAGGCTGAAGAGGCTGCTAATGAGTCGACAGTGGACGGAAATACAACACCACAGGAGAACAGCGATCGAATGCAAGATCATTCTGCAGACTGGCGGGCTGTGTCAGTTCCCTCGTCTTTTCCGTCAAGACCGGCGGAAGGAATCCCAGGTCGACCATCGCATTCCGATAGTCCATCGCCTGAACCATCGCATTCTCAGTCTAAGGGCCACCGAGGGAGCAATAGGAATTCAAGCAGACGTCCATCAGACACCCGCGAGGACAGGTTCTCACAAGACTGAATACACAGCGACTCCTGGCCTAAGAACTACGATCGCAACTCGTAAGTCGGTTAAGAACTGCGTGCTGATGGTTGGAATGGTAGATATAGAAGGGCATGCATTGAGATACCACCTAATGATATTATAATGGCGCAACAAATGTGCCTTTGGTGTATAGATTCTAATCAACAAAACCCAATTGTACAATCTAAAGTCCAAAACGCCAGGGATATCCTACTATATCATCATGTACACGTACGAACCATCCGGCCTGCATTGAGCTTGGTTCTCTTCCCAGTCCGTTCGCCTGGCGTCTTCTATATCGCCAGGTTTGCAATTCCAGTCTCGGATGTTGGTGTCTGCTCCTTCTGTCGGATCTCCTCACCATCAGCAGGTACATCAGGCAATTCGTCGAGCTTCTTTTGCGCCTCGGCTGCCTCCCGCTCGTCGCGGGCTTTCTGTTTCTCCGCTTCCTTGCTCTTCGCCTTCTCTTCTTCCTTTTCGCGCTCTTGTGCCTCCATAGCCTCGAGCTCGTCGTCGAGCGCAGTTTCGTCGATGGGCTCGCCTGTTGATTCGGCCAGAATAGCGCTCACCTCGTCGGTCGCACTGCTCTGCTCCCGTAGGCGATCCATAACTGCATCGACGCGCTCGGCACCACCGACTTGTGCATTGAGGCTTGCCAGCGCACCAGAAGAAGCCTCCATGACGTTGACAAGATGCACATTGTCAGCAGCCTGCTCGAGCTTGGCGGAGACTTCTTCTAATTGGTTTAGAGTCGCGTAGCGAGTGGCTAACGAGGTCTCTGCAATCTTTTTGGATTTCAGCGCAGCGAGAGCTGCAACGCGGTTCTTTTTAGTGACGGCTTCCTTAGCTGTTTGGGAGAGTTCATCGATGCGTGTGTTAAGAAGGTCGGTTTGATGCTTCAGACTTTCTGTGAGCTCCTTCAGGGAGGCGATTGCAGCGTCCTCTTTTGTGATACCGCTCTGCTCCCCAGAGCCCTTAATTCTGATCGTTTCCCCATCATATTCGATGACTTCCTTATCCCTTGACAAAAACTTGAGTAGAACGTCAAGGTCCGAGTCCGTCAGCTGTTGGCCTTTGACGAGAGCCAGGGGGAAAGCTTTTTGAAATTGTGCTCTGCTGAAAACACGATCGAATCTTGACACTTTTCCAGCCATCAGATCGCCCAGCTCCTTCGCGGCAGCTTCCATGTTCTTGACAATGACATATTGGCCTGTGGGCAGCTTATCATCGCCCCTGGCAGGGTCTACCACGCCCAGCTGTCGCAAAGTCCAACTCATCACACTCCATGGTAGACCTGCCCAACTGCGCTGATAGATGCTCTGTTGCGATTTCTCGAAATCTTGTAGTGGGATAAAATCCCGGCCGGCTGTCGCTTCGCGCACTACGGTTCCGAGGGCCAGGGGCTGGCCAAATTCCTTGTATTCCAGTGACCGCAGTAAGGAATCGTCGAGTTTGAGGACAAAGTGATCGGGGCTGGACCCGCGGTGGTAAATCTTGCCGCTGGCGACAAGATCTGAGAGGGCCTGGCGCCAGGCGAAAATGTTTGCTTGGTAGCCATCGGGATTCAAAGTGCGCTGTGATCGAAAGTCCGAATATCGGGCTGCTAATCGTGACCTCGGGATTTGTTAGTCAAACAAACAACAGTTGTCCAGATACGCGGGACAATGTGTGCTACCTGCTGAAGCTGGGGTCGTTATTGATGAGGTAGTCGGCGAGCTCGCCCATGATGTTTTGCAAGCTGAATCGGTATATACTGATAAGAATCGCAGGAGATAAACTGAGAGGGGTAAAAAGTCAGGATCTTTCGAACGGCTGCTTTTTCACGTCATAAGACTAAATGATGGATGGTCGAGGAAAGTTCAGAAGAATGACGACACATTTGGAGGATGGATGCGCGCGGTGAATGCAATACCTTGCATTGGCATCGCCCTGCCTGTCCCGTGGCTTTGGCCAGGGACAATAGTACCTAAAGGTTAGGTACCTTAGTGGGGGTTTGGTGAATTCTATTGCCAGGGGTGATGGTGGTCCAGCGGGTAGATATGTACTGGATATGTCATTGGATGGCAACCAATAAAATGATTTCATTGCAACCGTCAACTCATCGTGTGCTTGAGAGCATACCTACCTTTAGTACCTAGGTAGGTTAGTAGGTAGGTAAGGTAAGGTCAGGTAAGGTCAGGAAAGGTAAAGTACCTTATCCAATCCTTTGTGAGAGTCACATTGCCTTTTATTAGCTTTCCAAAGAACAATCTTTCACTTCCAACTCATCCAGCTTTTGTACTTCAACCTAAAGAGACGGTGAGTTCAGCAAGTATCGCTTCCTACCTCTTCATACAAGTACAAAGTTATCTTCAATAAGGATATCTTTCCCTGCTGTATCCGTACCCAAAAACAGTTTCGTTAGATTGTGGCCAAACCTATCAGACAGACAGCGTCGTGATAATCCTATCTCTGGGTACGATTCAGAAAGACCTCGAGGTTGTATCATCGAGATGGAGCTGTAAGTAAGCGGATAGAGGCGGTGCTTGAGCTCAAGGCCGAGGTTTTCATGTCAAGCTTTGGGGCCTAAAATGACGCTCATTATAGGGCCTTCTCGTCACCTTGGCCAGAAATATAGCAACTTTGATAGCTTCTGATAGGACAAATCCTAGACTCATGCCCTGCTCGGGACCCATGTCGTGTCGAATCGCGGGGTAAGAAAAGGCCGCTCCTCCAATATGACATGAATGACAGACAGTTTGGAACGTTGGCGGCATCGGATCTTGGAAAGTCCTTAAATTCGGCTCTCATCATCATGATCTCTTGGTCTGTTTGGTTGGTCCTTTTGTCTAGTCAGAACGTGCCTTTGCAATATTGATAGATATCTTCATGGGCTTCACTTTAGTAACCAACATGGACCTAGGTAGTTAGTCTAGATAGCACCATTATCTCTAATACCCGAACTGAACCCTTCCCAGTATTCCAACTCTGACTCCTCCGGATCTTCAACCTCTCTTATCAAGTCCAATCACACCATCCTCATCTCCATCTTCTCCACCGTCTTAGTCAACAAATGAATACCCGTCGCCTACTCACTACCGCATCCAAGACCCTCAACGTCTGTTTGTCAACCTCACACTCAAACTCAAACCCCTTCACTCCCCTCTTTCGCCCCCTCTTCACTCGTCGTACAATGGCTTCTGCTGCTGCCAAACGTCTCACTGGCAAGACAATTCTTGTCACTGGTGCATCCTCCGGCATCGGCCGCTCCACGGCTCTGGAGTTCGCTCGGACTGCGCCCAATAATGATATTCGTCTCATCCTTACTGCACGTCGTGTTGATTCCCTCAAGGAACTTGCTGAAGAAATCAAGAAGGAGGTCGGCGATGGTGTCAAGGTTCTGCCTTTCAAGCTCGATGTGAGCAACCCTGCTGAGGTTAAGGGTATTGTCGGCAACTTGCCCGAGGAGTGGAGGAACATTGACGTGCTTGTCAACAATGCGTAAGCTCCTGTCTATACGTGGTCAACTTCGTTGAAGGGTTACTAACAACACAATAGTGGCCTTGTCAAGGGTGTTGCTCGTGCCCCTGAAATTGCTGCGGAGGACATCAATGTTATGTTCCAAACAAACGTCACAGGTCTCATCAACATGACCCAGGCTATCCTCCCCATCTTCCTCGCCCGACCAGACGGTGGCCACGGTGATATCATCAACGTCGGCTCCATTGCTGGCCGAGAGCCTTACCCTGGCGGTGGCATCTACTGCGCTACAAAGGCCGCTGTTCGCAGCTTTACTGACAGCTTGCGAAAGGAGCTCATTGCCAGTCGTGTCCGTGTTATTGAGATTGATCCCGGTCAGGTCGAAACTGTAAGCGTAACCTATATGTAAGCCAACATGACGAGCTGCTCACGGCTTCATAGGAGTTCTCCGTGGTACGATTCTACGGTGACAAGGAAAAGGCCGATGCTGTCTATGCGTAGGTTGTCTTGCACTGGTCAAAATACACAGTACTGACTTGCGAGCAGCGGGTGCGAACCGCTCACTCCCGACGACATTGCTGAGATCATCGTATTTACCGCAACTCGCCGAGAGAACGTTGTTGTTGCTGATACGCTAGTATTCCCCAGTCATCAGGTAACATACTGAATCAAAACTCAAGAGTCGAAGGCTTTGGCTAATCTTCTGTACCACAGGCTGGTGCTGGTATTATGCACCGAAAAACTTAGACAGCCGAAAGTAAACATAACAAACAGCCTTCATAACAAAGTTTCAAGCGAAAAGATGGTACAATTACTATGTATGAGCTGTATTAAACAAAAGTCTTAGTTATAGAAAGGTAGAAATGTTGACTTAAACAGCAATGTTCGATACAAAGAAACTGCTATCAAGAGCATCCTGTTTACAAAATGTTCGGAAATTTCTCTTGCCCACAACTCATTTGTCCCCGAAGAGACACGAATCCGTGACGGTTCTAAGTTGCAGGCCTTCTAAGACCGAAAGATTATTCTACCAACGTTCCGTTAAGAACCCATTCTAGGGTGAATCGGGCCCTTGCCGTCAACAAGTGACAGCACCGCTGGGTTGCATTTGGCTGAGCCTTGACAAAAGGCGAGCGCTACATCACATCACATCACGAACCTAAACCAAAAGACCAGGAACTGAAATCGTAATTCATCACCTACTCTGCTTTTTTGTCGGAATTTTCATCCTTGGGTACAATGGTCCAGCATATGGTACCAATATGTCCTTTCCCCCAGACGCCTCGCTAAAAATGAATAGTAATCATCAAAACACAAATGGTAGTGTCGATAAGCCCTTAGCTGCCGAGGCAGACTAGGCGCGATTGCGTAGCAACGGGTGACTGTGTGAGATTGGAAGCATTACAATGCAGTCCTATCTAATCACCATAATGTTGGAAGAGAGGCGAAAGAGCCTCGCCGTAGTGGTTACGTCGAATGGCCTCTGCCAGTAGGAATGAGAGGTCAAGAACCACCAGCTTGCTGATGCTGCGTGCCCTGTCCTTATCAATTGGAAAGCTGTTGGTCACAACAATCTGGTCGATGCACTCGCATGCTTGCAGTTGCTCCAGGCTGTCGCCGCCAAAAACACCGTGGGTGGCCATGCAATAAACCTTTTTTGCTCCGCCTTTCTTTACTACTGTCTCAGCCGCAGCGATCCAAGAGCCAGCCTTGTCAATCATGTCATCCACGATGAAAACGGTCCGGTTCTTGACGTTTCCGACTAGAGTGATGAGATGTTCGGCGCCTGGATCCTCGAATGCGTTGTCTTCCTCATCGGAACTTGCCGCAGCGTCACCAGATCCTCCGAGAGATTGGGGCTCAGGAACGAAGAATGATGAAGCATGAGACATAGTCATGGGATCATCTTCCACACTGCCGTCCACAACAGATCGATCAGGAGACGGATAGTCATCCTCGACGATACGGCCTTGAACCAAACGGCCCTGTGTAACTTCAGACGCTTTATGATCATCATAATCCGCCTCACCATCGGCCGAACCATCTGGTGATCCAGCAGGGGGGGTAGTGTTAGGGTCCGTAGCCTCGGCAGTATTGGCAGTCAATGAACGGGCGGAGCTGTTGACACGTGTAGGAGAGCCCTGTGAGTCCGTCACAATTCGCGAGGAGCGAGGGGGGGTGGTCTGCCTCTTAGGAGTAGCCTCGGACTCGACAGCACGCTCGGAAGCCCGTGGCCCACGGTAGGGAATAGGTCGGTTAGACTCCAACGGCGTGGGTTGACGCTCTACATTATGATCGAAGTGCCTCATGATCATGCTCGCTGTCATGTTACTCACACGCTTCCTGTCTGTAGTAACAATCCCGAAATTGAGTTTGAGAGCATCCGCAAGCGATGTCACCCGCTTGGTTCCTCCAGCGTTCTTGGAGACCACGACCGCTTCGCGCCAGTTAGACACGTTGTGGCGGATCCACTTCGCTAGGATAGGCTCTGCGTGCAGGTTGTCGACGGGACACTTGAAGAAGCCCTGCATCTGCGAGGCATGAAGGTCGACAGTGATAACGTGCTTAACGCCAGCGACACCCAACAAGTTGGCAAGCATGCGAGCAGTGATCGCACCTCTGTGAGACTTCTTCTTTGACTGGCGGCTGTAGGGGAAATAAGGAAGGACGGCTGGACGTAACAAGTAAGCCGATTGAGGTCTCAAGCAGGGGACGAGAACCACGAACCAGTGACTTTGTTAGCAGAACCGCCTTTGCAGGCCGAGATCATGATGAGAAGCTCCATGATGGAGTCATTGATGCTGGGGCTGCCTGATTGGACAACGAAAACGTCCTTCTCTCGGACACTTGTCAGAATTCTGACGCTCGTCTCACCCTTGGGCACTGGTTAGCTCAAAGCACGCAGCTTGTTTGACTGCCAAATATGGGCCTGCAGAGGAGTGGTCGGGATGGTTGGCCAAAGAAGGGTCATGTTAAATGGCCATGGCTACGAGCACGAGGGCAAGGGAAGCTCACATTGGAGAACTGGGTAAGCTCAGCGCTGGCAGGATGCATGCCCAGATTCTCGCAGATTTGACCTGTGAGGACTGGGCAGGAATTGCCTGCGAAGATCAGTGTATTGCGCATCTTGACCAGCCCATCGACCGACGTGGAAGGGTGAAGCTTTGAAGACAATGGAGGAAGAAAGAAAAGTTGAGATTGAAGGAAAGCCGCGTTCAGGTTGGAGGTTTTTTTTTTCTTTGCCCCGGCTCGTTGCACTGTGTGTCGGAAAGCTGACACTAACTGTAGATAGGAGCTGGGCTTCTCTAATAGTGGAGTCAAAGGCCATTTTTGGCACCAAATCAAGCATCCCGAAGCCGGAAGACTTACAGTGTCCAGCACTGTAATACTGCCCGCAAGTTATTCACTAAGCGGGGCATCCCGGAAACTGTGTCACAGCCTCGTTATTTCTCAGTCAAGGCCTATGAAATTCTTGCTCGATTAGCTGAGGTGCCGGTCCCTTTTACCATGAAGCAGCAGCCCTGGAGCTCCTACGACTGATTTCTAAGTAACAACGACATTGAGGGGCCTGAAAAGAGATATTTATTCTCTTGAACAATAGCATCTTGGTCTTTTTTCCTGAACGGAAATGGGATAGAGCTTCACTAATCTCAAGACCCTCCTGCAACATGGGGATTCCTCGTCTCATACCTACCCTGGAGCCTTACGTCGTTCATGGAGGTCTTGACAATGAACATGTAGTCATCGATGGGCCAGCCTTAGCGTATCATATTTTGTACATCTGCAACAGACATGGTATTCCCCAGCCGTCATACAAACTTCTTGGCGAGACCACTGTAGCATGGTTGGATGAACTCACTCGGCGTGGTGTAGGCGTGTAAGTTCTGTGCCTCTTCATGCTTCGATGAGACTAACAGTGACAGGGACGCTATATATTTTGACGGATACCTCCCAAAAGGAAAAGAACCCGTTCGTATGGAGCGCATGATCAAAAGTCTCAGTCAATTGAAGGCCACCCATGCATCTGAAACCAATGGTTTCTTCCCGTCATACTTCTCGGTTGCCAATGAGGTTGCTCCGGTCCTCTTCTCTGCAGTTAAACCACCAGGAAAGTCGGCATTGCCACCCAGTTTTCATGTACCTGCTATCATTGATGCCTTGAGGTTTTCGCCGCGCTACAATAAGATAGTAATTCTTGTTCCGGGTGAGGCAGATGCATATTGCGCACAGCATCTGTCACAATCAGGCGGGACGGTTCTCACCTCCGACTCGGATCTTTTAGTCCATGATCTTGGCAAGGGAAGTGTCGTCTTTCTCCGCGACATTTATCTTGATGATCAGTCCAATCTCGCATGCGCAAGCTTCAGTCCCTCCCACATCTGCGAGAAACTTAAGCTTGCGTCTTCTGCTGAGATGTGCCGATTTGCTTACGAACGAAAACGGTCCGCCCATTCGACACTCCCACAACTCTTGCAGGAGTGTACACAACCAATCACCGACCAAAAGGGTTACACTGAGTTCTGCCACGAGTATCTAGACCATGTAGTTGCACCAATTCCCACCTCAACATACGGGAAAGAAATAGAAATCGGCCTACTGGACCCCAGAATATCGGAGATGATACTGCAACTGGGACCCCAGAGTGGCCACATGCACACTATAAGCGATCCCAAGATGTTTCTTCCTATTCTGCTAGAGAGTCCTTCGCGGGGAAGTGCCTGGGAACAGAGCACGCCAATTCGACAATTGGCTTACACAGTAGCCCGATGGATCATTCCTGGTGCGTTAACAACTGTTCAGGAGTACCGGAGGGTCAACACTCTGGCGCAAAAAGGGCGGCAGGTGCCTTCACTACCCCAGAAGGAAGCGAAAGCTTGGTCTCAAGAGTTGGCCAGACTAATGACTATGATCAGAGCAGGATCACAAGTCGACATAACTCGGGCTTGGTACATCCTGTGCCTGACTCTTGATATACGATATAGCCATGAAGTTGGCAAGCGTTCACATTCGCTGCAGATTTTGGAAGAGAGTTTACAAGCCCCAACTTTTGGGAAAATTACTTGGGACACTCTTCACTTTGTTGCTCATCTCCAAGCCGCCTTTTACTCGTTTCGACTCTTGAAGCAAATCATCTCGCTTGGACAGCTTCAAAGAACCCTACCAGAACTAAACGACATGCTGTCGTCATTACCACCTCTGGCGGAGTTTCCTGATGTGGAGAGAACCATTGTGCTTCTGCAGAGAAGCAATGAGGGCCAAATTTACAAGGCAATTTCTAGCCTTGTCCCATTGCAAAATGCCAGTATCGACGCAGTGCCAAAAAGAACTGCCAAAGACAAGAAAAAGCGCAAGGTGGGCAAAAATGATGGCCCAAAAAGGCAGAACAACTCTGCCAAGTCTTCGTCTAGAAACTTCTTTGACGTTCTGTCTCAATCAAGTTGAGCATCACAAATCACAATGCATACCGATACCAAGCTCAAAAGAAGCTGACTACTCTTGTGTAATTTGTTATATGGTGAACGTCAAACGAACGATAAATTCCACCAAGCCTAGCCATTGTCAAAGACTGAAATATTGAGCCACACGATTAAGTCTTGTTGCGCCAGCACCGATCCTGACCCGTCCCCAACCTCGTACATCGTCTCAACATCATAATTATACAATCAAGTGTTTCGGGATCGACCCGCTCCATGAATCTCATCCAGGAGGCGAGATAAAGGACTGCCTTCTTCCTCTACATCGGTCACATCCCGGAGTAAGCTTTCCTGAGGGCTGCCATTACCAGCCGACTTAATAATCTTCCAAGCCCGACGGAACTCATCGCGAATTGACACAATACCGTTGTGTGTGACAGTTCGAGCAACGTTGTGATCCAGCTCGAAGGGGTCCTCGATAGCAAAGAGATAGCGGTGACGGACTTCCTTGAATTCTCCATTCTTACCTGTGACGCTGCCTTGCGTGCCCTGCTTGGGCTGTGCTCCCGTATCCTTCACAGTACTCTCATTAGGATGTACTGCCGTGGAAGACGCTTGGTCGGGCTGAGGCGGCGGATGAGGCCCAACATTTTGAGCCTCGATGACTGTTTTGGCGCCAGTCCAACCCTTGTCTTGCTTTGTCTGCAAACCACCTGGCGTCCGCAAACTGAGCACATCTCTTCCCCAGTCAAATCCCCTGCCCGTGGAAGTGCTGAGAATACTACTATGGGCATAATACTCGAAGAAACCACGCAGGAGGTGACCAATGGTATCTTTGTTACCATTTAGCTGGTTTGCACGTGCCAGCCCCAGGATTTCCTCTTCGTTACGCCAAAACTGAACGTTGTGGCCACGGCACATAACCATATCCTCGTATTCGACAGGCGAGAGCCCTGGGGGTAGAGGAGGAGCGAGCTGCTGGAGATTTGGACTAACAAAGGGCTCAGCGACGTTGACTAGATAATGAAGGACCATCAAAACGTAGCCATAGCTGCTAAGGGTTCCACGATATCCAGAGTTGATCCCACGAGTCTTCGCCCAATGCTTGACGAACAAGACCATGGGCCGGACGCGCGGATCGGTGTGAGAGTAACATCGTAGGAGAGCCGTATTATGAAGAGCCAAATGGGCGGAGAAGTTGATGTCACATTGCACACCTGCGCCTGTCTTGGGAAATTCTAAATGATCTCTGTATCGATCGCGTGGCTGGTTCGGAGCCATCTTGTGAGGGTCTGGAAGTTGTCGGATCCTTGCCACAAGGTCTACCGTTGTTGGTGTGAGGGGAATGAAGAGCCCATCGCCAAGCCTCAGGGGATCATCTTGTTGTAAAGGTGACCGCAGTAGCGCGATATACTCTTTAACATCCTGTACGACGGACTCATCGTACGAACTCTTATCTAATGCTCGTTCAAATTCCCACGCTAAATGGATGCATTTGTGCAAGAGCGCGACTCCTCTAAGCGATAGGGACTCAGAACATGTGGTTATGCAAGTCTGCAACGTTTTTCGATTCTCCTCCTGATGGACACCGCTGACATATTGAGTAACAAGCATACTCGTCCACTTTGCGATAGCTTGTTCATTAGCTGGCTTTAGTCCGTTAAAAATGTAGAGTGCCCTCGTATAGTATGACGCAGGCGCCTCATGTTGGCCCTGTTCCAAAACCACGAATTGCACGGAAGGGGCCCGTTTAAGCTTGTCAAAGGCCAGTTGAAGTTCTTTAGTGAAAAGGATGGGATCGGTCCCAAAGTTTTCTCTGTATTGAGCGTCCTCCCACACCTTCATGGCCTGCCTAGTCAACAATTGAGAAGCGGGGTTACGCTCTTCGACACCACTCTCCTCCCAGCGCTGCCGAATATGTTCGCCTTCGACCTGGGTGTATACCCCAAGCAAAGATCGTTTGGTGGGACTCTCTGCATCTTGCACAAAGGAGAGGGACGGGTACGTGGACAGGCGATCACGAAGACGAGTATCTGCAAGACCGCTGATGAAGGCCTCGCTCACTCTGTTCAATATAATCCAATCATCATCGGAGAGTACGCGATAATTAGAGATGGTAGCATCACGGCCACCGGCTCTACGAAGAACTCGTTTGGCCAAGCCATAGTATGAGGAGAGAGAGCTTTTGAGATTTTGCTTAAGTTCAATTGCCTTCGTGCCGTCTTGGATGGGATCCAGTGATACGGGCTCAACGACAGTTGTGGAACTGTTTTGAAACCCTGCAAGGTGGCCTTGCTGACTGTCATGCTCACTGTTTGCTGCTTGTGGCTCGGTTTCATCATCTTCCTGAGCTTCATGGGCTTCATCAAGGCCATTCTCCCATCGAAATCTCTCCTCAAGAAGTCCTTGCCGAAGCTTTTCCGGCGGGGACTGGCATAGCTTGATGATGGGGACTCTAGTTCGGGTCAGAAGCCTCGCCCCTAGACCAGCTTCCAAGAAAGCTTTCTCTAGGAGGCGCGGTATAGGAGATCCGGGAGCATCAGGCTGGGAGGCAGACATTGGTGAAAGAAGACCAAGATCCATGTCTGAAGCCTTGGTTGCGAAGCCTGAAGACAAACTACCAAAGCATTTCAGCTGAACTGTGAGGGGTTGAAAGTCTGTTTCTGGCATTTCCTCCTTCTCGTAGTTGGCAATGACCTCTCGACTAATGGTTTCAATTCTGCAACGGAATTCCTCCTTTTCTGCTATTTCCGATCTTTCGATTTCGGAATTGGAAACGACTTGAAAACAGAGTTGGTCAAGCAGAGCATCCTGAGCTGCAATTTCCTCAGGATGAAACTGAACTGCGTGTCTGGCGTTGTACAAGTAACCAGAACCACGATTGGATTGGATTGGCATAGAGTTAGGGCGGCCACGGGAGGGGGGAGGAGGATTATCATAGCCTCGATACCTAGATTGCTGAGGGCCATCCCAGTGGCGATGGGAAAATGAGCCACTTTGACGATTTTCGCTGGGAGCTCCCCATGGCTGAGAGTCAGTATGCATATAACGTTGATAATACTGAGAGGGACGGGAGTATTGAGATGTAGGACTTTGGTAAGCGCTATCTGGGGGAGGTTGCTGGGCCCGAGGATCAATAGATATGGATAGTTGAGAGCTCATTTGACGTCTTTGTGCCTGGTTTAGCCGCTTCCGTGCAGGTCTGGACTGATGGGGGGCACCGTCGGACGTTTCAACAGAGTGATTCCTGTTGGCTGAGCCGCTCTGAGACATAGGAGCAGGTTGTAGAGAAGCCATGGGCACAGAATCGTGTAATGGTGGGCCATTGGAGATGATCAGATTGCGCAAGTGATTTTCAAGACCTGCTTGGGAGTCACCAGGGGCCTCCACTTGAGGCTCACGCTGATGAGGAACCATATGCGACTCGAGACAAAAACTATGCGATAGGGCAACGGAGTTGGCCTTGCCGTTAGGCTCCTCGCGATAGGACTCTTTGTTGTAAGAATGTGGACCAGGGTGTGAATAGTTGCATTCCGCTCAGCGAACACTCTCCCGACATTCGCTTCTGTAAAGAACACTTTCTTGCGTGATAAGGCGTATAAAACCTAGCGCGCGGTAGAATCGATGCATGCAACAACCTCAATTCAGTTCTGCGCTTTCTTTCAACTGGGTGAAGGGAGGGGTCCTGGCAGGCAAAGATGTGTAGAGGTTTTGGCCCCGTCCCACCAACATGGAGTGAAGAGACGAACAAAGAACGGAGGAATTGGGGGACTAGAGGGAACAGTGGATTGGGTGCATAATTGTTCGTTTGGGGTCCGTGACTGCGGCAATGAAGTCGTACAGGTGTGATGTTGAAATGTGCTGAACTTGGTTGGAGCTGGTGATCTCCACAAAATGCAGTTATGAGTTCACTGTTTGTCTAGGTACTACAGTGTCGTGTTTAGGATTTGCTCACTGTGCAAACAACTAGTAGGTTCGTGTGTAAAACCAACCTACCTTAGTAGGTAGGTACCTATCTGTCATACGAAAATCAACACCTAGACGCTAGATAAGTAGTTACCTAATGCTAGTAGTTTGCTAAAGGTCGCCAAGGCTCAGAAACACTGGCAACGGGGGAGCGCACAGCCACATGTGGCTTCTTACTTCAGAGCCTTTGTCATCGTCATAAGGTAGGTGCACTATCTGCTCAGGACCTTTGTCCCTGCATTCAGCATCATCTTTTTCCAGGCATAAAAAGCTCCTTTGCCCCCTCGTCTGCCTAAGCCAGCCTCTTCCTGTATTGATAAAACAAACACCATCAATCTCCCCGTCACTTTAATATACGAACTCCTCCAGATACGCGTGTTAATTCGGTCTGCCTCGCGCTCTGCGCAGAGCTAGGCTACAGGCTGTGACCTGTTGTCGTCAAAGCATTTCCAGGATTTCTTTCGCGATTGCGCGACCTCTTCATCAACATGAGCGCGCCGCCTCCCTCAGGCCATCCGCCCTCCAACGCGCCTGGGTATCCAAATGGTGCCCCGAAGAAACAGAAGCCAAACCCCCTTCGGCCATTGCGTAAAAATCCCAAGGCAAACCCCCTCGTTTCTCGAAGACCACCACCCAGGCCAACAGCGCAATCTGCTTCGGGTAGGCTAAATGGAACAAAGCCAAACATTGAAGAGATTCGACGTCAAAATGGTGGCTGGTCAGAGCCACCGCCACCGGAGTGCAAGGACATCCCCATTATGACAACGAAGAAGGATCTTCTCGACGGCATTCGATACCACATGATGAAGTTCACTCAATCTAAAGCAGGAGGAAAACCCATCGATCCAACCGACCAAGACGACTTCGCACGACCCGTAACATTGCACCGACGAGATGCGCGCCAACCCCCTCCAGGAAGGGCTGTCAAGACCGAAGCACCGGAAGCGCCTCAGGCTGACGAGGAAGAGGTGGAAAGACAGGCGCAGAGGAAAGCTGAACGGGAGGCTCAGCGCGCCATTGATCAGGCCAAGATTGCGCCTGTGGCCAAAGATCCTAATCCCAAGCGACCGAAGAAGCAAAAAGAGGAGAAGACAACGTTCAACCGGGCGCCAAAGACTGAAACTGCTAAGAAGGCGTCCGACCTGCGATATGAGGAAGCTCTTCCATGGCATCTCGAAGATGCAGAGGGTAAAAATGTTTGGGTTGGTAACTTTGTGGACACACTCTCTGGATCTAACGTGGCTTTCATGATTGATGAGTCTGTTTTCCGCATGATCCCCCTGGAGAAGTGGTACAAATTTACGTCTAAGCCGCCCTTTCAGACTTACGACATTGATGAGGTGGAGGCCTTCATGAGTAAGAAGGTGGACGTGGGCCGTTGGGTCATGAGAGATGAAGAGAAGAAAGCTGGGCGAAAAGACCTGGAGGCCACAAGAAAAATGTTCTATGGAAGTGGCCCGATGGTCAAGACCGAAAGTGCGACGTTCAAGGCTGCCTCGAGGTCAGAGAAACTGGAGCATGATGAGATTGATATGTCGGGCGATGAATTTCAAGATGATGATGAGGCTCCAATGTTCGAAAGGAATGACGATGAAGACACAAAGGACTCCAAGGACCGCATTCGTCGGGAACAGCTCGGTGCCAACTTATTCGGAGAAGGTGACGAGCAAGAAGTGGACAAAGAACTGGATGAACAACTCCGAGAAGAGATCCTACGACAGAAGCTCGGCAAAGCCACCAAGAAGGCATTGATCAAGAGAGATCGAGAGGATATCTACGAAAGCGACGATTCCGAAGAGAATCCATGGAGCAGCTCGGTAAAGTCTTTTTTATCAACTTGGGTCAAAATAATGCTAACCGATATTTCAAGTCTGATGACAACTTCTCCGACGAGGATGAAGAGGAAGACAAGAAAGATGACGAGAAGAAGGACGTGAACAAGGACGACAAGAACCAGAGTGGTTCCGGATCCAAGGGTACCAACACTCCCTCCGGGAAGAAGCCCGAAGGCTCTAAGAAGAGCAAGTCGCTCAAGCGAGCCGGCTCGCCAGCACTCTCTGAGTCCAGTGGAAACGAATCTTCCCGCAAAAAGCTTAAGAAGAATGCCCCATCTGCCACGGGAAGCAGGTCTGGTACTCCTCTTGTACAGGGCGGAGCCACTCGTCGACCCACGGCTGCTGGATCTGGTAGTGATGGAGAGGCAACTGCTGGCGAGATGTCAGATGGAGCTGCACCCAAGAGGAAGAAGTTGAAGTTAGTTAGTAGCAGTGCTCGGGGCACTCCTTCGGCATCTAGGGCTGGCAGCCCCAACCCAACCCAGGGTGGTAAGTCTTTCTTTGGACTGATTGCAGACAAAGGTCATAACTAATATTGTATTGCAGCTGCTTCTCCTGGCTCACCTGGAACTTCAGCTGTCGAACCATCTGAAATTCTCGACAAGATCCCCGCCGAAGGCATCACCGTTAACGAGTTGATCAAGCTCTTCAACCACCGCCTGGGTGATAGACCAGGCCAGATGTCTAAGACTGAGTGGATTCAGCTTGTCAAAAAGCTTTGTGACTATGGACCTGACAAGCGACTTCGCCGAAGATCATAAAAGAATAGATACCCAATCAGGGCGGCAATATCGTGTCTTGTTTTCTCCTCTGAAGTTTTATTTACCTTGCGACTTCTTCGTTAGCGGACTCCGAACCAGACGTATTTTCGGAATCCAACAACAGGATACATCTTGACATTCAGATCATTACTTATGGAGGATAAGGTCAATTAGTTTAGTGCTTAAAATGGGTATATAATAGAACATCTGCATCGAACTCCATCCTTTCATTCATCCATTTGCCAAGAGTATTCAAGTCCCTTGTTCCGTTCTCTACGGTTAAGTGCCTTGAACCTCTCAGCTTCAAAGCCATTGCCACGATCGACACCATCCCAGCGATAGCCTGGTTTGATCGCGTACCGATTTGGCGGCGCTGCGCCAGCGTAAACTGGCTTACGTTTTGACTTTTTGCTCTGTCCTGTGCCTGTTTGCTTCTTCTCGGCCATGAACTGCATCATAGGATCGTTCCAGCGCTCCTGATCTTTCAATTCCTGGTTCATTTCTTCGTCATCGGCTGTGCGCGCGAATGACATAAGCTTGGCATCTTGTAGCTTCTCTCGACGCTTACGCGCCTCCTCAAGCTGTATGTCGCCCTTGAGAGCGTCTTTGGCCAGGCGCTCCTTTTCCTCTGCTTCAAAGGCGGCCGCAGTAGCGGCACGTCGTGCTTCGGCGCGCTTCATTGATATGTCGATTCTTCGGCCTGTAGCGTCTCGATATATTGTTTCTTCCTCCTTTGACTTGCGGTGCCGTTCGAACTCCTCGCGCTCTTCTTTTTGTCGCCGTTTAAGTTGCGCTGAAACAGTTGCTGCGCTTTGCAGTCCTGCATGTGTTCCGTCGCTCATCTTCACAGCTGATCCGTCATCTTCAATAATAGGCATGTCCTCGTCTTCGTCGCGAGCTGCGTTTTGCTCCGCTGCCGCTGATGCTAGAATCGCGTCTGCAGCCGCAGCCGAGTCATCTTTTGATGTCGCGTCTCCTCCAACTGACTTCCAATTGCTCTTCTTGGCTTTTCGAAACTCAGCAGACCGCCCCGATACTGTAACTGGAGCATCTGTTCCCTCGTCATCCTGCTGCGTATTGGTGTTGCCCCAGCCTGAATCGTCATCGTCTGTAATAAGAAGGCCATTGTTGGCGTTGGCGCCGCGCTTGCGCTTCCGTTTCTTCGCTGGTTTTGGGTCGGCAACCAAGTACTTAGAAGCAAGATACGCTGTTAAATCTGAAGGCATTTTGTTTTTGATGCCATAGGGGCTGCGTTGAAAGTATAGCGATAGGACTTGTCTTCCGAGTCGGGAATCTTGAATGTTGCTGTTTTAGATTGTATGCAGCTATCCCATATTGCGGCTCTCGCCTCGGTAGAGCAATTACAGTGGAGCGGAGCCCAGAGCTTAACGTTCCGTTAACTGTCCGCTGTCCCTGGCTGACCCGGTCTGGGCGCCTCCACCATGAGGTAAGGATACGTACCGCCATATCCCGAGTTTCCACATGGTCGCCCAACCTTTGTTGCTAATCTAAGATCAAAGTTCCTCAAAGTTCCAAGGCGTTGGTTAACCTATATTCACCTAATGTCCCATTTGCTTCAGTGACAGGATCATGCCGAGCCGAGTTGTGGCCTATACTATTCGCCGTTCACCCTCACCTTCTTACGCCTCATAATCCTCCGAAGCCTGGCCCTATATTATACCTATGCCCTACGGATAGGACCCCTACGATTACGACCCTGTCCGACATCGTCACCGCAAGCCGCTGCTCGCCATCGCCTTCATGCCACAATCTGTCGAGAATGCAGCTCCGCCGACGGAACCGCTTCAGGCGTTACCCGTCGCCGCGTCTGCTATGAAGCTTACAAAGTCGCGACACTCCACGCCTGTATTAGAGTCGCTACCATTGTCGCAATCGGAAACCAACTTGGCCTTTCGTCGCTCCAACCCGTCGGCTGCTTCCTTGTATGCCTCAACTCTCTCTCCTCCTGGATCACGCTCAATATCCCCAGCCGGTCGAGGATCGCCCTCTCGAGTTCTGTCCCATACCGTGTTTGATGCCAGACCAAGCCGTCCACTACCTGAGACCGGGGGCGATGGATCCGAACCTTTGAATCTCATCCTCCGGGCATTCGTACCTCATGTCTCGATTTACTCTTCTCATGATACAGATATTTTGATGGACGAGAAGGGCTTTCGAAACGGTCTCTGGGAACTACTTCGACCCTTTGGTGAAGACGTGCCAGGCAAAGTTGCGATCAGGGATAGCAACGGAATGAGCAAAGCCGCAGACGGATTCTCTATCAGGTTTACGAGATTCGGTCACAATATTGAACACCCCGACCCCACGGTTTCAGGTTTTAGGAATCCCGCATCCTCGCCAGGTCAGAATGGCAGCCAAGCGAGCACATCCAGGGACAAGCAGTTTCTCATGGACGCAGAAGCTGTAGTCAACAGCCATTTGTCCTATGCAGAGGAGTCGTTCGCAGCGCTGCCCCAGCATGGCTTGTTCGCGGGTCCAGACACGGGCTCAGAAGAGACATCACCATATTACGCTCTTTATTTGCGAAGGTTGCTATCTGGGCTTCCTATTTCACCCCACGAAACCTTTTCACACCCTGTTGCATGCGTTGTTACCATTAGCTCACGGAATCCGAATCCTCTTGAAGAGCTAAAGAAACTCTACACAGAAACAAAGGAGGGGAACCGAAAACTTCCACCTTGGGTAGACAGTGAATTTATTCGATACTATGTGCTAGTCCACGATGAAGAGAAGGACGACATAACAAGATCTATGGGGCTATTTGAACAGATGAAACGAAATATGGGACCCCATTGCCATCTTCTTCGATTGAGAAGCAGCCAGAGTGCCGAGACAGACGACGACAGTATTCCACTTCCCCGTAGCGACTGGATGTCGGCGCAGGAGGAACTGGAAGATATCCGGAGGAGCGAAGACGACGAGGATTTTGAGGACCCAACACGCTACATATTTGAATCTGATGCTACTGCCATTCGTACGTTTGTGCGTGAGATGGTGACCATGTCTGTCATCCCTACCATGGAACGAAATGTATCGTTGTGGAATGACCAAGTTGCTTCTCGCAGAAGAGGTCTCACGGGTCGCTTTATGAATTTATCCCGGAAGTGGGCGTTCACCGGCAGCTCCAGGAATTCCACAGGCACAAGCAACGCAAGAGACAACTACAATGCTGCTGGGTTTTATGGATCAGAAGCCCCTGAGGCTATTATGAGAAAACTGGCAGACTACGCCTTTATGTTAAGGGATTGGAAACTGGCGCATTCAACATATGATCTTTTGAGATCAGATTTTAGCGATTCCAAGGCCTGGAAACATCACGCCGCTGCCAATGAGATGGCTGCGCTAAGTCTTTTGCTTCTTCCACAACAGATGTCATCGAAGAACCGTGCCGAGACAATAGATCAAATGTTGGAGGCTGCGTTCTACTCCTACAACACCCGGTGCAGTGCCCCCTATGGAGCACTGCGAAGCTTGCTCCTGGGTTTAGAGCTGCTGCGTTTACGGGGTGGGACCAATATTGATGATGCAGGCCGATGGGGCGTCAGGCTTCTCGAGTCTAAGATCTCGGGCAGCGTGGGTGATGCATTGATAAAGGAACGACTCGCTATTTGCTATGGTTCGAAAGAGGGGGTCGGTAGTTGGCACTGGGGCTCGCGCCGTCGAAAATCAGCAACTTGGAGCGTGCTCAGTGCAGATGCATGGCTTCAGCAGTCCAAGCACATACAGGCAAGGCGATGTCTTGACGAGGCCCAGAGGATGTACTCGACTTTGCCCCATAAGGAGGGGATCACCAAGTTTGAGGCAGCAGGTGACTTCATGGCATCACTGCAGCACAGTCTTGCAGAGTCGCCAGACGCGTCGGATAACGACGGCGAGGGGGATGACGATGACGATATTGATGAAGAGAGTGAGGCCCTCAATGATATGAAGCCGAGGAGACCAAGTACAGCAGCGGTGGACATGTATCGGGATACAACGAAGGAGGAAGGTAGTAGTATGGATGGTGGCACATAGATAATATAACGACCAACGACTCAGATGCTTCCATTCAATATGATGTATTGTATAGCTCTTCATTTTGTGGTGGCGGCTATAGTGGCGTGCAGCTCATGCTTCCCCATGGTTATAAGTGCGGTAATTAGGTGTGTCACTTTAGCCTGCTAAAGTGACCCTTTGTTGGGAGACAAGAAGAAGTTCTAGACCCCTACCTATTTACAATATAACCCTGGAGATTCCTGAGTCAACAGCCTGTAACGGCGAGGTACGTCCTCGTGTGTGGTGCGATATCCTGCGTAAAAATCAGAGTCAATGTTGTTCTATACAACCTGTGCCGTTTGTGCACGTCGGCGGTCTTCCTCTTCTCTAACAATTATCTTCCTTTGCTCGGCTATCAAAAGACGCCCTTTTCGGAAGGCACCAAATGCGGATATGACTGAGCAAGCTGCGACTACTGTCGCTATCTTCATCTCTACCTGAAATGCATCAGCGTAGGTATAGCGGACAGCTGACCACTGTGCACTAGTGAGATGTGTGTTAGAGCCACCAATTGTTGCTTGCTCATAGGCCGTAAGAACGCCCGAAAGATACTTTGAGCTCTTCTCGTTCAACAAGGCCGATGATGCTGCAATGCCCAAGCTACCACCCAAGAGCCGAACTTGAGAGAGAATACCCTGTGCGGGAGCTAATGATTTATTGTTAGCAACAGGCTTCTTCCACGACCCAAGCCGTGATACATACCGTAGTCCCTAATGGGTACCTCTACCGTTGATAGCATTGTCGAAGACGCGACTGTTAAGCCAAAACCAAGACCACAAAATGTCATGTAACCAAGAAGTTTTGCATCATTGGGCTCATGTGACAGCGACGTGAGCAATCCGCAGCCGATCGTCATTACACTTGAGCCAAGTGCCAATGACTCAAAAGTGTAGTTCCTGGTGGCGTTAATCTTGCCTGCTAAAAGACTGCCAATGGCGGCTGTCCCCAACATGGGAAGCAACATGACTCCCGAGATGAGAGCAGACTTGCCACTAACAACTTGGAAGCGTAGGGGGATGGCATAGATTAGCAACAAGTAAGGAAAGCCGTTGAGGAGGGTGTTGGCAACGGCAGTAGAGTAGACCCTGTTGCGAAAGATGTTGATTGGGAATGCGGGAGCAAACCGATCGTGCCATCGATGCTGAATGAGGATTTGCCAAGCAATGAGTAGACCGCATGCAAGCAGGCCGCAGATCAGGGGTGCAATGAAAATGGAAGCTTTCCACCCATCGTTAGATCTTTCTGTGCCAGCATTCTGAAACGAGAAAACGACCAGAACTGCTGCAGCAATAACAAGGAGGGATCCAAGAAAATCAAGTTCTTTCCAAGCACGTCGTTCTTGTGATGGTAGGTATTCCGGTTTGGGCCAAGTCAAGACAAATATGACTAGAGAGACAAAACCAACAGGGCCACTACAAGTTGTTAGCTACATGACAAGGCACATATCTGAAGGAGGAGCCATACTTGATCCAAAATACCCATCTCCATGAAGCATAGTGTGTCAAGATACCACCCAGGACAGGGCCAAGGACACCCGACATGGTAATTACCAAGCCTACCAGAGCCGCTATGTGCTGCTTCATACTATCTGGGCTGATTTCAGGCAGCATGATCATCGTGAGAGAATACAGTCCTGACTGTGTTAACGATCTAGCGAACACGACGGTTCAGTAGAGCATACCTGAACCTCCGATGCCCTGTAGAGCACGAAAGGCGACGAGTTGGTTAATACTCTGTGCAAAACCACAGGCAAGGGAAAATATGAAGAAAATAATATAGGCTGCGATAAAGGCATCCCGACGTCCAACAATATCGGATATACGAGCGAAGACGATGGCGCATCCGAGATATGCAAGAGTGTATGCAAGAGCAACCCAATTGACGTCCTCGAGGACCTCAAAGTCGACTCCGATACTGTGTAGACTTGTTGCAACGATAGAGGTGTCTATCATAGACAGGAACAGGCCTAGAAGGACTCTTGGAGTATGTGTTAGCAGCGGGTTAGCACAAGAGATGATGGGGGACATACCCAACACAAAGGCCCCACAAACGAGCAGGTGGGATTAGGGGGACTTCAGTGTCGTTGGAGTCTGAAGCGGTAAGTGAGTGATCTGTTTGGGAGCCAGAGGTGGTTTCTGGTTTGCCATCATCCTGGGTGCGCGTATCCATATCATTCACTCTTGCATTCATGACGGGTAGGTGAAAGGGGATGAGAAAGGCGACAAGATTCCAGCGGTATACTCCAAGAAGATTACAAGAAACGGCGAAATGAGGGAAGGCAGTTAGTTTGGTGTCGGGGTTGGGTAGTTGTGATCCTGATGGAAGCCCCAAAATCTGAAGGAAATGTTGCACTGCGAGCAGGTTTGTCTGAATCACTGGCGCGTGGGGACTCTTGATCACCAAACAATAAGCAGCAAATACGAGTAATGAACAGGTCTTTGTTTTGATGCTTCGTTTGTCTCGACCAGCCTTGATATTTTGGTTCTACTAAAACGAGGTGATCAGGAGTGTCCGTCCCTTATATGATCAGGACGACACCTGCAAGTAAGTGGTCCCGGAGATCTGGATGTAGGCATTCCGCTGACGGTGGTGCGTCCCTCGCATATAATGAACGACCCCGGCCAAAGACTTGCGAGACATGCTATGGGAATCACTAAAATGAGAATTGGGGACCAACATGACTTTCCGGCTGCGAGTCCGAGCTATCTGAGTGAAGCAGTCAGCTTGAGGACGTTGAAGTGGAGCGATGGAGGGTCCACTCTCGCATTCGCTTATGAGGGTCTCGTAGACTGATTGGCAGATCCCCCCATTGAACATCTTGAAGGCCAGCGCTAGGCGTAAATGGGAAATCAATTCGAAGAATGGAAGCCAATCCTGAAGCTTGAAGAGAAATGAGCAACCCGCTAGATACCTCCTGGGTAAGTTACCTTACGTGCGGCTCTCTAGTGTATCGAAAAAGCTATTTGCTGGACTCTAAAAGTCCGGTCGTGCACAGAAATAAATGTTTGTTTGACTACCTACTGTATAAGTGTCGATCGCGCAGTTTTTACCAGCGAATCAAGTCCCCGTATACTGGTAGTGCTGGGAGCGGACGGTGAATTTAAGCACGGAATTCCGTTTCACTTTTAAAGGTCAAAAGGCCCATTCAAAGGGCAAGCGTCTCATCCTATGGAGTAGTGCCCTGGGCTTTGCAATCACTCCATCTCTTTGCTGAAGGATTCTGCATTACCTTATAACTACCTACCTTGGGTACTTGCATAGAGCCTGGGGTCAGTCGTATCGGAACGAGTGCGACGATACACAAAGAAAGGTTTAGATAGGTAAATTTAAAGGTAGTATACAAAGTATACATAGTAGACTTAGCAAACCTGAACCAATTATATCTTTTATTCTCTTCCCTCAGTCTAATAAGTAGTTTGGTGACCAACATCCCAGAGCAGCACAGCAAAAACTTACCAACGTCAATTGTAAGCAGAGAATGACTGGCTCGGCGCTCTTACTTTTGTGTCCTAAACTGTACCCTCAAGTTCGGCGAAAAACTGTAATATACTTTCGATGTTGTCCTCAAGCTAATACAACCTAGAAATCCAAAATGGTTCCATTTAAATCACCAGCTCTACCCTTCCGTCCTACTTCTTTCTCGTGCTCAACATCTATCCAATTCCTCCAAAAGTCATCACAAGGCAGGAGCTCTGACAAAGATAACCCAATCACGAGCTCCAACCACGCAACTAGGTACCTTACTCCACTTGAACGGCTACTCCCAGTTGTGACGTAGCGCAGTTTCGACCCACGTCGAACTGTGAGTGGTCGGAAATGGCTGGTCCATTACAAGGCCACTGCTCAGCAACAGGCAACGATTATTCAACACCATCTTCACCCACTCCACTCGAGAGCTTCATCAATATCATCTATACTACTACTACTAGCAGTCTCTCGCATCTTATCGGGGGTCTCGCAACACTCGTTCATTTGAAGTCCGTCTGCTCGCTGTTTGACTTCTTACAGAGCAAGCTACGCGGTGCGACATCGCATCATTACCTGGACAGTCACAGTCACGTACAAGCACAAGTACATACTCGTTCATCAGCATCTGACCTCAATATGGCCGATGTCATGGTCCAGACACCTCCGGTACTTCAAGGTCCATCAGAGAAGGAGCGAAAATATGACCGCCAACTCCGACTTTGGGCTGCCTCGGGTCAGGCTGCTCTCGAGTCGGCTAATATTCTCCTCGTCAACTCCGGTGCTGGTACCGTTGGCGTTGAGACTCTCAAGAATCTTGTTCTACCTGGTATTGGCCGATTCACTATTGTCGACCAGAATTTTGTAACTCATCAAGATTTGGGTGTCAATTTCTTCGTGGATGATAGCTGGCTGGGCAAGTCCAGAGCTGAAGCTTGCACCAACTTTCTCTTGGAACTTAACCCTGAAGTACAGGGTGAATGGTATCCTAAATCCCAGGTATATCGCTCAATCTGCCCGGCCGTAACGGTCAATCCCACTGACATATCTCAGGATGAATCTTTCCACCTAGATCACTTTCTCAGTAGCTCACCAACATTCACCATGATCCTATATGCTCTTCCTTTGCCTCAAGATCAGGTTCAGCTAATTCGGGGTTATTCTCATCAACATAAAATTCCTACAATTGCAGTTCATTCTGTTGGATACTACTCCTACTTCAGGACCACATTACCAGGCACATTTCCTATCGTTGACACCCATCCCGACGAGACCGCTACTACAGATCTGCGACTTCTAGCCCCTTGGCCCGAACTCCTTGAGTTTTCCCAGAGCATGACTAAAAACATCGACAACCTCGATAGTCATGAGCATGGTCATTTACCTATGGTCGTCATTCTCCTTCATTATCTAGAGCAATGGAAACAGGCCCACGGCGGCGTTTACCCTACAAGTTACGTCGACAAGACCGCATTCCGCAAAACTGTCTCGGAGGCCATGAGGACAGACAACCCTGAGGGAGGTGAAGAGAATTTTGAAGAGGCTATAGCTGCTGTGATGAAACATGTAGTAAAGCCCTCCCTTCCTAGTTCTCTTCAACAAGTCTTTGACCATGTGCACCAAGATCCTGTAAGAATAAGTGCAATTATTGTCAACTTCATCGCTAACCTTTGCCAGGAGGAGATCACATCAAGCTTCTGGGTCATCACAGAGGCTGTGAAACGATTCTATGACCAACATGGCCGTTTACCTGTCCCTGGAGGACTGCCTGACATGAAGGCTCAATCCAACATGTACATCAAACTACAGAACATCTACAAAGAACGGGCTCGCCAGGACGTTGGTCAAGTCCTGGAAACCGCTCGAAGTCTTCCTGGCGGTCAGGACGTGGATCCCGAGCAGGTCGAGCTCTTTTGTAAGAATGCTTCTTTTATCAAGCTCATTAATGCCCCTGGAGACAAGACTATCAGTCTCGATAAGCTTGTCGGTAAGTACAGCTCTTCCTGATCAGAAGGACTTTTAATAACATATAGCGTACAGAACAGGAGCTAGCAAACGACGAGATATCAGCCTTTGCTGGGCCCGAGATGCCTCTATCTCTGGTCCCACTGTACCTCGCCCTGTTGGCAACATCAAATACCAAGACTGCTTCTGCAGATGATATTATGGATTTCATTGGCAAGGCCGCACCAAAAGCCACAGAAAATGAACGATATAAGAAGACTGCCCAAGAGGTTGAGCGCGCGGCCGGTGGCGAGCTTCACAACATATCAGCCCTTACCGGCGGCATGGTTGCTCAAGAGATGATCAAGATTATCACCAAGCAATATGTGCCCATCGACAACACTTGTATCTTCGACGGTATCGACAGCCGCTGTCAGGTCCTCCGCCTGTAAAGAATATCGGCCCTTGAAGGTATCTCATGGGAAAGATGGAAACGAAGTAATGTCACGATTAATGGCTGGATAGAACGATTTACAATAGAAACTATCGCACCAAGCGACTTTGAAAGCATCGTGGAGTATCTCAACGTGGTAGGGTCTCCTGACGCCATCTTCTGAATGACGACAGGTTTCGGTTTCCGCATTACGATTCTCATTCAACCCCAACCACAACTATCAACCATGTGTTCGCCCCAGCCGTGAGCGAAAGGCGAGACTTCCTATCTGGAGCAAGACGCCCAAGACAATGAATGAGAGACACGCATCCAGCCAAAAATGAACATACAACAGCGGGGATTCGCTGGTCGTCACCGACCCAACTACTAATCCGCCGGTTAGTGGCTTGACTATGGGAGAGCGGACGGGATCCCGTATTTTCCACTACCTATGGTCGTATGTGGTCATCAGGATGATGGTGCTGGTTATGTGCGCTTTGCCTTGCATGTTCTATGCAATGAAGCGTCCGGGACGTCTCCCGATGTTCCTGGATATGAGCAGGTCAAGTTGCTTTACTAAGACAGTCCCACTATGAGAACTAGTCACGTTTCATCGAAAGACTGCGTTTCCGCAGTCTCCTGAAATCATGAGTACATACAAACAAGGCCTCATTCAGTAATAGTTGTGGGTTGCGGGGGCCATCGACACTCCTGGCATCAAGCATGCCATCTCGATATCAGGCCAGGAACCGGTAAGATATTACGTTCCTTTTTGCCATCGTAAGATGGCTATACTAAAGTCTAGCTACCTATATTCCGGCAAGGTATATTGTGGCCAACGCATGAGCGCTTTACTTGAATTCGCCTGCCACGAACTCTTTGCCCCAGCAAAACTGATCAAGTCCTCCACCGTCAGTCACCCTTGCTGAATATTGCCAATTATTAAAAGCCTCTTCCTGCCGAAAACTCTCTCTCGCATCTTCCCGAGATACCTATATACGCTAGCAGGGTTGCCTGAGTCGCATCTGTCTCTTAATCGACGCTCTTGTTGCCGGTGTGGAGGCTGTGAGAACTTTGACGGGAACTCTCTAGAAACGACCGCAATCATCAAGGTACAACCTAGTTTGCTAGTCTCATAGGGCTACCACTAAGTCATCTTATTGCTCAGCTTTAGCGAAGAGGGCGGGAGCTTCAATGGAGGTGGATTGGGAGGGAGTGTTTCTCTACCCCGGACGTCAGGTGGCAAGCGCTCTACCACGTCTCAAGTTGATCAACAGTCGTATCAAGGGCGGATCACGGAATGGTTTACCACTCACCGCTTTATGGCAATACGACGTCTTCTTTCAGCAAAGCTTCTGCTCTTGCTGGACGTCGCCACCGCCTCTACATCGACTGCCAAGTTCTTCAAGCCTAGTGCTGTCTGACCTCCGCTGTAAGGTACGCCAACCTGCATGTTCAAGTATCAGCAATTGAGGCCAAGAGAGTAATAAAGACCTCATGTCCAAATTTGTACAATGTAGGTAGTTGTTGCATGTATTGGTGGCGGCCTGTCTTCCTATGAAGCATGTCGGCTGTCCAGCACTGCCCCTATAATACGTCCGGAGGTTTATTACCAGGGCAACGACAACATCGTTAGACTCATGGCTAATAACAAAGTTTACCTAACGCGCCGGATCGCTGTGGATCTCGCAAGCAGCACTGTCTCCAGTCATCACTAGGCTAAGCTATATTTGATGTATAGTTACGATGGCCTTGTCTAAGTGTAGGTTTGGTGGCCTCTGGTCACATCTATACATACATGAACCACGGGATATTAGGCGAAATCGAATCAATCTTCGGCATTATTTTGGGCCGTCTCTGCTAGTCTACACTTGGCACCGAGTTTCGGCGGCTACTAGTCTGAACGAGTGCAAGCTCATGGGGTCTCCAGTGCCGGATTTGAGGGGTGCTGCCATGACATGTTATCAGATCGAGTCACATATGGGGTATATGAGTGCCACTATACTGTTTTCCTCGCTGCTGCTGGGGATGCTACAGGGGCTCCCAGCATTCTACAAGTATTATGATCGACGGACATGCAAAAGGACCGTGACCGGATGTTAACGACGTGCCTATCAGAGGACAGAATGAGGTTCTTTCTTCAAGATTCTAGTATTTGGTGTGACGGAGAACCCGAGATTTCCGAGATCTTTTCCAAGGTCAAACACGAAAATCCTGTTCTGGCGAGGGAGGCGTGAAGCAGAACTACAGTGAGTGTCTAGAGCTTGTCGAGTGTTGCCAAAGTCAAAGTGCTCATGGCAGCAGAGTATTCAATATTCATGCAAAACGTCAGCAAGAAGCAAAGAATAGGGTGTTGAGCTGCTGATGGAGGGTTAGTTCTGGGTTGAGTTTATTCTTGATAGAGACAATGTCCGATGTTGAATCCGGGCATGATGGTAACCACGGGTTTACGCTCCGACTGGCCGCTCGACCTGGAATCTCAGGCGTGGCTTTGAAGTGTCCAGCGCATGCATACAGACAGACGGACGTCTCCTTACTTGTCGATGAATTAGATGAGGGTAGAATCACGAAGCTGTTTGGGATGGTTCGTTACAGCGAGACCCATCCGGCCGGAGGGGCAGAGGCGACCATATCTCGCGCCGAGGCTGAGGACAGCGGGCGAGGGCCTGCCAGAGTGTTCCGATAGCCAACTCACGTGGGAACATGGTCGGTAAATCAGGCCGGCTCATTCTGAAGTGGATGAATCTTGGCGCCGGGGACCCCAGGTCTTTGTAAACTAAAGAGAGCATTGAGCGGGCCTCTCTCTGAAGGGATTGAGGGAGTCTCCGAGAGTCTCGTGGAGCGTGACGAGCAGTGGACACGGAGTTCGGTATCAGGACTATTATCCAGCCGGATCACGGTCACCTTCCCTGAAAGGTAACCAGGGTCCGAAACAGTTGGAGGGCTTGGAGGGGAAAACCCGGGGTAGAAGTCGTGGAGCTGGAGGGGATTCAGAGAAACGGGCCGAGGATCCCAGACCCTTGGTAGAGGGAGTATTAACCAGAGTTCTGTGAGTGGTATGAAAGAAGTCTCCGATGGGTCGATTAATGATCACACGCGCGATGCGAGGCTCAATTTTGACAAGAGTGCGTGCGTTCTGTACTCGGGTGCCTTGGGGAAGTTGGTGTCCCATCCTCGGAGGTTGTCCATGTGAACGAATCGCTTGCCTTGCTTGGTTTGATTAGATTTGATTTGCTTGTGCCTGCGTGTGTGCTTGTATGCGTGCGTGCGTGAAGTGCGCGCTTTTGTTCTAGTTGGTAAAAGCAAGGTGATGTGTGATGTGGTTAATTACTAAGGCAAGACTAAGGTCAATGGGGAGGTGAGTGGTAACATCGGATGAATACCTGCATGATATAGCGCTTGACGGAAAATTAGTCACGAAGAGCGGAAATACATTTGATTTTATCATTATCTGGTATGATTTCATTTATTTTTCTGTTTTTTTTTTTTTTCTTTTTTTGCTGTGTACTCCGTAGTGTAGTGCTGTGTTGAGATTGACGGCCGATCTGGCAGATAGATAGATCTCTTACATATACGAACCAACATGCAATCCACTCTAGGTATGTAGTACACGATCTCGCTTGTCAACCCAACACGTAGGTACGTACGCCTCAATTGTACAGTCAAAGCAGATCATTCAGTGAATGTTGGTTCATCGGTTGAGTCTCTTCCCCAGAAATTCCCCGTAACTTGTCAACTTAACCATAAAATTGCTGAGTCCGAAATAGGAAGCTTGAGATGTGGTTCCTGGATAAATGCAAATCGACCAGGGGGCCAGGGCATGGATAAACGTGATAGGGCAGCAATCGGCGGCTCGAACTACATGCACACTTGGATGCATGCATCTGGCCCCTTCATCTCGTGGCCTTTTACTGCCCTGTTGCCTGTCGCATTAAGCCACCACAGTCATCCCATCCCCATCACTTCTCCATCCATCCATCCATCGACTTGGATTTGGATTTGGACTTGGACCTGGGGCTTTCAAGGGCCGCCAATGTCGAAGAAGCATGACGAGGGAGCGACGTGTGATGGATGCGAGGCGATGCTACTGTTACTTCTTCGGGAATAAGGGTCCTACCGCAACGCCGAGGCCTCCTGGAGATCTTGCTTAACTACTCTGTACAAGCTTGGACTCTGCTGGTGCTGGTGCTGGTGCTGGTGCTGGTGCTAGTAGCACTCCTCCTCCGTTGCAGCCATCAGTCGACTGCCGTGAATGCTTCGGGCCGCCCAAGCCAATATGCCCGTCATTAAGGGCTGGGTTGGGTTGGATTGGCTTGCAATGGTGAGGGGATAGCGTTGGGCTCGGCTGGGCTGGACTCGACTCTGGAACTGCAGATACTCCTGAATCGTCACCTCACATTACCATGCCTTGCTTGCCCTGCCCTACCTCATCGCAGTTGTTGGTATGATGCCCTGACGGTATTCGTGTATTCGTACGGATACAGATATTGCCGGTGCTGTCTTTCGCCAGTCTTGATGCAATGAAGAAGCGTCTAATTAACCTCGGGTACAATACACGAAATGACGCGCAGAAACTGATCTGTCGTGGAGGCGGCCCAGCAGATCACGTCCTGTCTCGTCCTACTCTGAGCAAATCTCCTCTGCAGGCATTTCCAAATGGGTCGCCATGCCCGAAGACAATCGTCAACAAACAGGACCCTGAGTTTAACCTGCTTTTAATTTCACGTCCCATTACTTGGGCATAGTCAAATGTCATAGCCGCCCCCCTCTCATCTCTCCGGGCAAAAACTGTCGTCTGCTGCGTAGTGCTGCGTTGTGTCGTGTCGTGTCGTGTTATGCTACGCTACCCCATACGCTCTGGATCGTCCCTCTTCATGCGTCCATTTCAAGGACTTGCATCATCCCACGAATGAGGACCCTGCTCTCCTGTTCCCCACGATCCATTCCCGTACGTCTAGCAGCGTCCTTCTCCGCATTATCTGCTAGGGGTGGCGCCGGCTCGACCGTAACATCGTCGCCGCTACTCTAAAGTCCTTGGCAGACCTGCTTCACTAACAGCACTACTTAATAAGTGTGGTGTCCAGCCTTACACAGATCAAAGTTTGGGGGCCCTTTCTCTTCGTGGCTTGTACAATAGGATTATCTTCCTGACTAGCGCTGTCAACTCCTTGTTAACATGTCTCCTTCAAGTACAAAGGTTGCCGCAGGTGGCTCCTTTCACACCTGTAAGTTAACCTCTATCCATCATCATTGTCGTCTTCATGTCCTAACAGTATCAAAGTCCAGGGCATCATTCCCAAAAAGCAGCCCGCTGCTTCCAGCAGTGCAAGACCCAGAGTCGCTGGCACACGGCGCATAACGACTCCTCATGCCTGTGCCGAGTGCAAACGAAGAAAGATCCGCTGCGATGGCAAACTGCCATGCGGCCAATGCATCACCAGCCGAGCTCCAAAGAGCTGCTCTTACGATAAACATCGCCAGCGAATGATTCCATCCAGAAAGTAAGTGACATGTCAAAAACTGAATACCCCTTGGGCTAACCGTCCTCCAGGGCTCTGGATAGCTTGGCACAATCTCTCGAGGAGTGTCGGTCAGTGCTTCGGCGCCTTTACCCAAACCATGACGTTTCTGCCCTGCGGACCATGGACAAACAGGAACTAATCAACCTCCTTGCTCAATCACAATGTCCACTTGGAGATCCTCTTCCATCACCACCTCTCGAGTCATCATTTCCCAAGCCAGACACATCTCTGGTACCATCAGACTCCCTACTGGAACTTCAGTCTTCTCTCGAGGCTGACCTCGACTCGCTCATCGGAGAGCTTGAATTTGAGATACCCACCGAACAGCTTGAAACCAACGATGGATCCGGCTATCTCACACAACAAACCTGGTGGGACTATAGCTCACGACAATGGAGCTCGGTGCCTGTGCCATCTATGATGGAGGGTCAGCCATATGGCCATGACTTGGTCACTCCGATGCAACACTCGATGTATGAGGATGAGCGTGGAATCTACGGCTCACTTGAAATGAGATGAGGAAGATGTAACCTTTCTCGATGTATTTTTACATGCGATTCCCGACTCTGAGTGGGTATAGGGGCATCATGCACCCCCGGGGGCGCAGGTCGTCTCCTTGGCCGGATCACAGCTTACGACAATGGAACGAGGTCACGACCCTTTACTTGCTTTACGTTGCTTCGCTTTACTTTAGGTACAGTATGACTACCTAGGTACTTTACTTTGCCCCCTTAGGTAGTATCTAGATATATACAAACACATACATATCTCTTGATGTTCGAGTGCCTTCCCTTAGCACCTAGATACCTAAGGTCCCTTGACTTAAGTACCTACGAACCTACCTAGTACCTACCTACCTAGTACCTTACCTAGGTACTGTCTTTGTGTCAGTTTCTCTCTAATCCATTGTCGAGGGGATTTGAAGTGTACCTACCAGGTACCTAGGTTAGGTAGGTAGGTAGTACCTTAAGCAAGGCTCAAGTTCCACATCTGGAAGGCATCATCGCGGTGCTCTTCCTTCCCACGTCTGTTGGTATCAACCATACCGTTCCCATCCTCAGGATGAACCGCAACCCATCCCCTTCCATCAGAAAGCAACCGTCCTTGGGCACGAATCTTTTGCGCAACGCGGGCGCAGAATCACAGAAGAGCAGACATGGAGCACGCACTTACATGCAATAACCTCAAATGTCGAAGAGAGCTGAGCGAACGTGCACTTGTGACGACATGCAGGTAAGCATATGGCTTCCAGAAGCCAGCGATCCTCTGACATCAAGATCAATAGCCATATCTTCTGCATGGAATGCGCCCAGCGACTCGGTGTCAACGGACAGGAAGCTGATCGCCGCAACACATGCCCTGCCTGCCATTCGCAACTAACCAATCCGGACGACGCCGTGATTACGAACCTGAATCCAAGTGAAGACTACAAGACCAGTGTTCTAAGCGGACTTAGCCCCAACGTCATTATGGAATGTGCTGGCCGGGCTCTCAGCTTCTGGGCTTACCAGACCACCCAAGACATCTATTACCAACAGTATTTATACAAAACCCTGACCGACAAGTACTCAAATCTCAGCGTCCGCCTCGAGAAGACCGTAAACGACGCTAATTCGGAGATCGAGGGTCTTCACCACAAGTTGTCAAGTTAGTGCTCTACTTCTCCCAGATTCGCACCTATTCAGCTGACACAGAGCAGGTCTAGCAGCAGAACAGGATGCTCTGCGGCGCAAGAATGACGAAATCTCCCGAGCTTACAAAGACAAAAGTCGCAAGGTCCTGCAGTTACAAGAACTCTACGACAAAGTCAAGAGAAAAGCTGAGCTTGGTCAGATTCGGAGGGCAGCATCGGATGCTGTTGACTCAACCTTACAAACAACCCAGATGGACTCGGGCTATGAAATTAACTTGCCTGCACAAAGCCATGCTGAAAACACCCCTCTGTCAGCCTTTAGCCAGAGTCATCGCATTGATATCTCAGGAATGAACACCGGCCTCTCACGAAACTATACAAATATGACAAGAGAAGGAAACCATTGGCCACGACTAGGAGTGCCATCTCATCGTGAGCATTCATTTCACCAGCATACAGTACTTGCTGACATATGACAGGCGATACATCAGAGGCCCCTGTTGGTGGTCTCCGCCGATCTGGTATCAACACAACATCCGTACACCAAACGGCGACATTGCCAACTCTCGCGGGAACCCCAATTCCTAGTTTTGGTGGTACAAGACAGTCTACAAACACATTCGCTCCAGGCTTCAGTCATCATCGGGGTAGCCTGGCAGGTGTTGGACTAACATCCGGCATAAAAGTCAGCCAAGCGAATAACCCACCAGCATTGGATATGCCCTCAAGGCATCTATGAACTAAACAGGACAGTAAGAAAGTGACAGCCTTCAGTGCATCAAGCTTATTGCGATATTTTCTGTCGCTTTGTTCTCAAGGTTGGCATTAGCGGTAGTGTTTGATGCCCCAGAACAAAGGAGGAGAAATTCAATAGTGGTTTTGCTGTTCATGTATTCAACAGCGTTCTGGTTTGGCGCTTCGTTCACACTGGTAGATAATCTATTCAATTGATGGTTTTGATGGGAACACGGTGACTGTTGAGAAATCATATATGCATCTTCTTGTATGTGGTGGCTGAATCATAGACATTAAAAGCAGCTTCCACAGCAATCTAGACTCGATCTCCTCTTTTCCGTAGGGATAGCAGCACTTATTTCGAACATCACATACAACAGGTGATCAAACATGCAAGACAGCTTCATCGCTAAAATTAAGTGGCATACCCAATCGGCACTGGGTTTACCGTCATCTGAGCCATCAGACTCAGGAGACGGCGGTAAACCTGTGCAAATATTCGCGCGCATCAGGGAAAAAACCAGGGAATGGCACAAGCTGAGAAGGGCTGGGGGTAAGGCTCAGAATCTACGAGCACAGTATCTCGCTGAACAAGCCAAAATCCAAGGTACGGTGTCGCCTCCGAACACCATATCACGTCCCGCCATGGAACTGCAACGGCTTCTCCCTGGACTAGCGGAGCTACCAGGTGACAACACAGACGCATATTCCCAGGCGAGACTTGAGCCAAGTCAGGCAGCGCAGCAGCAGCAGCAGCATGAAACCCCTGGTTCTCGTCCAGTTCCTGCCACTGATGACTCTCATCCACGCGGGAAGAGCGGCAAATTCATTATTGTTTCTGGTCCTGTACTCTTTAATGCGAAGGGCTCTGCTCACCAACACAAAGACACGCCTCATGTACAGAGAAACGGAAACGCTGAATATGAGCGGGATATAAAGATACTATCGGATGAACCTTGTATTCCTCAACCCCGAATAGGTCCAAGTCTTGTCGTACAAGATGATGATATTGAAGTTCTTCTCGAGACACACAAACAGACGATCCGGAGAGATTGCGAACAGCTAAGGGAGATCAGGACAGAGCTAGAACGCCAAATCCTCGTAGCGAAAGAGTTTGCCTTCCAGCTGTACTGCCAGACACATGAATGGGAGTATTGGAGCCCAATTCTACAAGATCCTGTTCCCCTACTACAGGTATTAAAGGGACTTCAAACGACCATGCTGTGGCTGCAAGCCCGCGTTCAGTGGTATGAGAGAAAGTACCCTGGACTTCGTGAGCAGTACAACACGTATATGGGATTGCAGAACAAGACCTCTGAGGTGGTAAGGCTGGAGGATATCGACATTTAACTGGCTGGCCTACGCTGAAATGGATCGTTCTTTATCGAGGTAGATTAGGATATTTTGTGGAGTCTTTTTGGTATGTTTATTACCCCGGGTCATTCATATCTTGGCTTCTGTTTTCTTTATTCTACTATGTTTTCTCGTCTCTAACAGATGGTTGTCTGGGACAGATAGGGGCGTCTTTCATGCGTCATGGGCAAGAGAGGATGCAGATTGCAATCAGCGAATGGGAATACAGATGATACACTTGAGTAGATGAATATCTCTTCCAAGCTAAATTATGGTCAAGGGATGCTATTCGATCCATCGAACGAGACTGACTGTGACTGCAAGTGAGTGTGATCGCTTAAAATGTGACAATGTTCGTGTCGAGCCTCACCTCATACGGATAACTAAGGTACCTAAGATATTCTAACGTGCATGATAAGCGAGTGCTCCAGACAAGCGAGTGCTCCAAAAATCCCTCAACCTACACTATCACTTTTCAATCAGATATTTCTCAACAATCCAATATGCCAGAGTCTCCAAATGAAGCTAAGATTATTCTTGCCCTTCAGGCCCTCCAGAATGACCCAAAATTAAGTCTTAGAAAGGCCGCAGCTATATATCATGTTGACCGCTTTGCCTTAAGT